>NW_006408700.1:4695987-4701314 GCF_000296735.1 Chrysochloris asiatica
CATGCTATAGGATAAGTACTGAACTGCTAACCTCAAAGCTGACAGTTCAAATTCACCAGCTGGTCTTAGGGAGAAAGAGAAGGCTTTCTGTTGCCATAAAGATTTACAGCCTTGGAAACCCTGGATAGTGTCCCTATGAGTAGGAATTGACTTGATGGCTGTGAGTATGGTCTGGCTTGGTTCAGCCACCATGTCCAACACCTTTTTCTGTGAGTCACTGCAGTTTTCTCTACATTGCACCGTCTTGGGCTGGAGGATTGGGAACCTATGTAGGGAGGGCACAGGAATATACATAGGACTGATTGTGAGGTTGGCGCAGGAGTGGACAGTGTTTCATTCTATTGTACATACAATTGCTAGAGTCAGAACCAACTCAATGGCACACAGTAACGACAGCAGCCCCATGTAAGTGTCCACTTCTCAGGCTTTTCTTGACGTCTATGCCTCAGGGATCCTCACTGGCCTAGTGTCTTACTTACTTCTCAGTTATAATGTGCACAGAATCCATAGTCAGCTCAGAAGGCACATGAGAAAACCATTCCCACAGCCTCCAAGACACCTGGGAACAAATCATATGCTTGATCATCTACTTACCCATAACTTTCAAATCTGAAAATCACTTCCATCTCAAAAAAGTAAGTTTTGTCAATGCATTTAAAATTAAAACAATTTTTTTAAAGTTTTTATTGTGAGGTTTACACGGGAGAACATCAGCTTTACAGTCATTCTATCGTATTTTGTTTCATTGCAATGATTACAGTCCCCTCCATGCATCATCTAATAACCAAAAGATACACCACACAGGGCCCCCCTTCCCCCTGCCCCTCCCCCTCAGCCATCAGCACACAGCCCTTCTCCCTCCCTGAGTCCTGTGTCCCCAGCAGCTCCATCTGTCCACATCATCGTCTCTGTCTCCATTCCTATCGTCACTGCCTCTTTGGGTAGTCTTCAGTGTTCTTCTCACTTGATGGTCCCAGGGACCTCCGCTCCTCAGCTGCAAAATCAAAACTCTCCTCCTTTTGTCAAAAACATCTACCTCTATATTTCCTAGCCTCACAGTCAGTCCTGATGGCATTATTCACTATTGTACTACAAGTCTTGGAAATCATTCAGTGGTGATTCTACCTTCCCCCACCCCATCTGGAACTAGGCTTGCTCTTGAAAGCTTGTAAACCAGTCACTTCTTGCCTTTATAGGCATCCCTCCCCACACACCAATTTTGGATAGCCAATGTCTAAATTGTCTGTCCCTGTCAACCCTGTGTACGTACCAAGGGGTTGGGAGTGATCCTTGTTGTAAAGAGTTGTTCCCATTTTGAGCTACTACATCCATACATATAGGTAAAGTTCATAAAATTGTAGCAGGTTACTCTTCCCCCCACCCCCTTGTCTTTCTTCTTCTAGTCGATTTCTGATCATCCAGCCATCAAAGCTAGGTCAAGTGGGCACAATCTGCAAGTATGGGTGTTCTTATGTATCTCTTCTCACTTCATATCAAATGGACGCTTCACTCTCTGCTCTAGTCCTCTGTGGCCATGTCACTGCCTCTGGACCCAGGAGTCCCCAGGTTTTGCCATATTGCTGGCCAACCAGGTCTCCACCCATGTTCACAGGGATCTATTGAACGTGGTTGGGCTTAGCTCGTCACTTCATTGCTCATTGCAACATTCATCCTCAGCCAGACCACATGCCTGCTCATGTATTCCCCTTGAGTCCCAGTCTTGGAAGGGGCTTTGCTCTTAGGGGTCCCAACCACTTACCTTGATGGCTCCCGGATGAACAGCTGACTTGTTCTTGTAGTAATCAATCAGACTGCCAGGATTGTTTTGGATTTTTCCTGTCGGTCTTTCTTTCACGAAGTAGTTTGTGTTCTTCTAGCCACTCCAGGCTGATCCACTCGTCCTTTCCAGTGGAAATTTCCTACCTCAGTTGGTTCTGGATGGGGTTCTGGATTCCACCTATGGTCTTGTGCAATGTAAAGGCTCCACAAGAAGGCTTTCACTGGGCAACTTCTAGGCCCCTTTAAGGTATTCCAATCAGTTATAGTGTAGTGGTTACGAATCGGGCTGCAAACCTCAAGGTCTGCGGTTCAAAACTACCAGCTGTTCCATGGGAGAAAGATGAGGCTTTCTGCTCCTGTAAAGATTTACAGCCTCAGAAACCATGTACAAGGTTGCTATGAGTCAGAATCGACTCCAGAGCACATAACAACAACAACAACAACAATCAGTTATAGGCTGAAGACGGACTTATAATAAGCTTTCTATAGTGATGATTCTGGCTATTCCTTTCTCCCTCCCTCAAGTGTCTATTTTACAATGGTAGACAAGGGAAACCAAGATTCAAAAGACAGCCAAGCATCTTAATATTATTCCCTCTTTTATCACTTCACACCATGCCTCAATCCCTGTATCCCCGAGCCCTGTTGCTCCAAGGTTGTGCATACATCATCATTTACCTCTGTCCCACTTAGCCCATGAGAACCTGCCTAACTGTTCTCCCATCAGCCTTGTTCTTCCATTCCCCTCCCCCTTCTTGTGTATTGCCCCACCCACACTTAAGCTATCCTGTGTCTATTCCCTACCCTGTGCTCTATCTTCCCCTCCCTCCCTTCCTCTCATCCCATACATCCTGGTGATCAGCAAATATATATAATTTTTCCCCCTTTTAGTGTGGGTTCTTTTTCTTACTCTTTTACAATAATGGTCCTATGCAGTATTTCTCCTTTTGGCACTAATTTCACTCAGCATAATGTCCTCAAGGTTCATCCATGTTATGCGGTGGCTTGAAGTTTCCTTGTTGTTCTTCAAGGTAGCTTAGTATTCCATTGTGTGTATTTATCACAGTTAATTTATACATTCTTCCATTGATGAGCACTTAGGCTGTCTCCATCTTTTTTCACCTGTAAATAGCACGGCTGTGGACATTGGTGTGCATATGTCTACTCGTGTTCTGGCTCCTATTTCTTGTGGGTAAATACCAAGCAGTGGTATTGCTGGATCATAAGGTAAAAAAAAATTTTTTAGAGATGATTTCTTTTGGAAATGAGTGGAATATCGGGGTTATCTAAAGATTTGAATGACATTAATATGTATAGTGTGGTGCCGTGGTTTAAAATTATACACTGGACTGCAAAGTCAGTTTGAACCGCAAGGTCGGCAGTTCAAGATCACCAGCTGCTCCCCAGAAACCCTATATAGGGTTGCTATGGGTCGGAACCAACTCGATGGCACTCAACAACAAAAAATAATTTAGTATGTGATTATACACTGTCTTGCATTGTTGTTGAATTTCTTCACTTATCTTTTCTTCCCTAGATGATGGCTAATTCCTTGAAGCTGAATAGCCTGCTGTACACATTTTTGTTTTACTTGGTAACAATTGGGATACACCCAATAATGTGAAATATATATTTATTGCACAGTGAGAATGAATTTATTGGCTTTAAGCTATATTCACAGAGACGAAGAGGCTAGTACAGATTTTTTGTAAGAAAAAGATATGCAAAAATTAGGTTCCTTTTAGAACCTCTTAAGCATGATGAAACCAATAAATCAACCAAACAAGCCACCTTAAAGTAAATGTTCTAATCTGCCCTGCCAAGAGATGGGAAAACATGGCCCAAACAGCAATATGCACAGTTAATGACATAATTCGTATTTATTAAGGTAAGCTATTCAATACTTTGGAGCCCTGGTGTAGTGCTGTGGGTTAATAATGTGCCAGATTGCAAAGCCATTTGAACTGCAAGGTCGGCGGTTCAAATTAACTAACTGCTCCTCAATAACCCTATATAGGGCCGCTGGTAGCGTAGTGGTTATGAGTCAGGTCATAACCTCAAGGTCAGCAGTTCAAAACTACCAGCAGTTCCACAGAAGAAAGATGAGGAGCTCTGCTCCGTAAAGATTTACAGCCTTGGAAACCCTGTGTAGGGTCACTGTGAGTCGGAACCGACACCACAGTATTTAACAACAACAACAATATGGGTCAGAATTGACTCGACAGTACTTAACAACAACAATAACATTCAATATTAGAACACATGAAGATGTCTTTTCTTTTTTATAAAATTATATACAAAGTAACTATATTAGGCTTTTGATGTAGATTAAATGCATGCTTTTACTGAAAATTCATGGTAGAATGAAATTACTTCTTGTGGGCCCTCATTTTCTCAGATTTGGAAGGATTGTACTGAATTCCAGCAATTATACTTTGACTGTGGTAGGTTAAGGGGTCCCTGGTTGGTGCCGATGGTTAAATGCTCCAACTGCTACATGAAACTTACGGCAGTTTGAATCTACCCAGAAGTGCTTGGAAGAAAGTTCAGGAGGTCTGCTCCGAAAGGTCACAACCCTGCAAACACTAAGGAAGTAATTCTAATCTTATACATGTGGCATTGCTGTGGGTGGTTTGGTTGGGTTGGGTTTGGTGATATGTTAAGAGTGTGAAACAGTGTGTCTGCATTTCACAGTACTTTTGTGGGTAAGTGGTTGATTTCTGCAAAAATCGATGCTCTGTTTCTCTGCTGTGCATTTCCTCATTTTTCTCCACAGCATCTGTTTAATTAACACAGAAGCAAGAGTTTCTGCTTCTCTCCTGAGCACTTGCCCAAGAGCCATGTGGCCCATGGGCTCTGGCACAAAGAAGAGACACTAAGGAACTTTGGGACAAAATCCAATTGGCTGCTATGAAGGGTTCCTCATCTTCAGCAGTGATGAGTTCCCAGACTTCTGCCTTTCTTCCAGGCAGGTTCCCCAGTGTCCCCCAAACACATCGTTCCCTCTTCTTTGCACCTTTCCTCAGTCAGTTCTCATTACTGAGAACACCCCTCAGCTGTGTATTCCACTATCCTTCGCTCTCTCACTACGTCCTCTGGGAAACCTTGTCATAAGAGATGTTCCCTAGTGAGTCTGCTGATAGGCATTCTTCACATTTCCAGGCCTGTAAAATGGGGACCCTAATAGACACAGGGATGCTAACTACAAGGTCTCTGGTTCAAACTCACCTGCCGCTCCTTGGGAACGTTATACAGGATCACTGTGATGGCATTTAATAAAAATAGGCTTACTTCATGAGGTGGTTATGAGAATGAAATGATTAAATAAAATGAATTTATAGGCACTTAGTAATACAAGGATAAGTAAAAAAGTATTGCTACACAACGCTGTTGTTAAGTGCCTTCCAGTAGGTTCCAACTCATAGCAACCCTGTATAGTTTCTGAGGAGTGACTGGTGGATTTGAACTGCCAACTTTATAGTTAGCAGCCCAATGCTTTTCCTACAGTACCAAACCAGGACTCCTACAAAATGATAGAAATCTTTATT
>NW_006408700.1:4703753-4707305 GCF_000296735.1 Chrysochloris asiatica
ATGATCTCTAAATTCAGGAGAGATAAATTCAAGATCATATTTTGGCTCTCGTAGATTTGTTTTCATTTTCTTCAACTTTAATTTGAATTTGCATATCAGTAATTGATGGTCTGTTCCACAGTCTGCCCTGATGATATGGATATATCAATATCAAAATTATGCCTTTGGAATTCCCCCAAATCAATTGTCATAACCTCTCTGCCTTGAATTTCACTGACCTGAAAGATCCTCTTGAAAGCTACTTTTGATTTAAACTGCTTTTGAAAACACCTAACTATGAACCATAGGGTTGGCAGTTCAAACCCACCAGCTGCTCCTTGGAAACACTATACAGGGTCACTATGAGTGGAACTGATTCGACGGCACTTAACAACAACAACAAAACACTAAGATAAGTATATGACGGAGAGACCTGGTCTACAGCCATCCACTGATTTCAGAGCCATGTTTAAGCACTTTTTGTTTGGAATATATCCGTGTGTGTATGAGCTGGAATACTAGTAGTAATGCTTTTATAAGTACCCTCATACATTTGAATTATTGTGCAGGTGAATAATATTGAATGGCCAGAAATCTGTCTTGGAAGAAGTACAATCAGAACACTCCTTAGAAGATAGGATGGTGTAACTTCATCTCACTTCCTTTGATCATGTTATAAGGAGGAATTAGCCCCTGAAGAAGGACATCATGCTTGATCAAAATACAGGGTCCGTGACAAAGAGGAAGACAGTCACCAGAGGAAGACAGAGGAAGACAAAGAGGAAGACAGAACCACATTGCACAGTGGTTCCAACTACGGGCTCAAGCAGAACAACATTGTGAGGATGGCACAGAACTCAGCAGCTTGTGCTTTTATACACAGGGTTGCTAAGAGTTGGACCATCTAAAAACAACAACAACAATAGTGATAGTAACATAGCTGAGCTATTATTATTAGCATGTGGGCAGCAGAGGTTCGGTGGCAGGATACTTACCTTCCATTTGGGAAATCTGGGTTTGATTCTCGGCCAGTGTACTTCATGTACATTGACAATACCCATCTGTTGTTGGAGGTGTGTGTGTTGCTATGACGTTGAACAGGCTTCAGCCAAGCTTCCAGACTAAGACAGACTAGAAAGACCAGGAGATTTACTTCCCCAAATCAGTCCACGAAAATTCTTTGAATTACTAACGTCTGATCTGCAGCCAATCATCGGGGGAGGGAGTGATGCAGGACTAGCAGCATTGTATTCCAGTGTTGGGGGCCATGCAGGACTAGCAGCATTGTATTCCAGTGTTGGGGGCCATGCAGGACTAGCCAGCATTGTATTCCAGTGTTGGGGGCCATGCAGGACTACCTGCATTGTATTCCAGTGTTGGAGGCCATGCAGGACTAGCTGGCATTGTATTCCAGTATTGGGGGCCATGCAGGACTAGCGGCATGGTATTCCAGTGTTGGGGGCCATGCAGGACTAGTGGCATTGTATTCCAGTGTTGGGGGGCATGCAGGACTAGCCGGCATTGTATTCCAGTGTTGGGGGCCATGCAGGACTAGCCAGCATTGTATTCCATTGTGCATGAGGTTTACAAGAGTTGGAGGGCTTGACTTTCCAGCAACTAACAACAGCAATTATTTTAAACTAAAAACCATTGAGATTTAAATGAGTTGAAAGTAATGTTTCACTGTTTGCTTGCTTGGTTTTGTGTTTATATCTTATCTGCTCAAGAAGGGGAGAGACTATTGATGCGGAATGGGGTGGGGTGGGTGGAGATTACCTCTGATTCTTTATGTGTGTTCAGAAAGTTTTGCTGGACCCTGGGGAGCGTGCAAAGAGCTTAAGACCAATTTCTTATAGATGTGGTGAACCTGGGACCACCAACCTGAAAACCTCATGTTAGTCTTGTTATGAAAATCTTAGTCTCTCATTTGACTGCTCAGCTCCAAAGTAGAACGTCAGTTCAGGCTGGCTATGACTTAACCTGTGGCCGTTTAGTTTTCCATCTCAGATACTGTCTGGAAGCAAACTTACTTCCAGCAGAGCAGTGGCAGTGGTGGTGATGTGCTGTGGTGTCAGTTCTGATTCATAGCTACCCTGTACAAGGTTTCCGAGGCTGTAAATCTTTATGGGAGCAGAAAGCCTCATCTTTCTCCCTCAGAGCAGCTGGTAGTTTTGAACTGCTGACCTTAAGGTTCACAGCCCGATTCGTAACAACTACGCTACTAGAGCTCCTTAGCAGAGCAGTAGAAGGCCTGAACACAAGGCCAGACATCTTCCAAGACCAGGGCTCTACAGGTTTGATCCCCTTCTTTACCTGAGATGAGTAGCGGCTCTAACGAGGAGTGACTTGTCCACCAAGGTGGACAAGAGCAAGGCCCCATGAGTTTATATTCCTTTGATGTTGCCAGGAAACATTCAGAACCACAAGAAATAGCTGAATCATTCTTTGGACTAGGGGTTGTGGAAAAATGAGTTTATTCATTTAGTCTTTCAACAAATGTATTTGTATGTTTTTAGCCACAAACCATTCCTTCAATGACTGTTTCAATGTGCTAACAGAACCTCCCCCTCCCGTCTTCAATTGGCCAGCCGTGGAATGATGAGATTTGACTCACTAAATTTCAGATCCTTCATATTATAATCTAACCTTCTCAGATAAATACTGTAGGATCCCAACTGCATGAACCATTAGAGTAGACAAATGCAATGGGACAAACATCACTAGAGGCTGAGGAAAGGAGTGGGTGGGGAATGATTGATAATTATGCTTGAGTGATGAAAAACTTAAGAATAGTGATGATTGTGTAAGATGAAGAATGTTACCAATGCCACTAAATTATATGCTTAAAAATGGTGACTATGGCAGTTTTTTGATATATGTGTATATGTTGTTGTTGTTAAGTGCCATGGAGTCGGTTCCAACCCATAGCGACCCTGTACCAGGTTTCTGAGGCTATAAATCTTTACGGGAGTAGAAAGCCTCATCTTTCTCCCACGGAGCGCCTGGTAGTTTCGAACCGCTGACCTTAAGGTTCACAGCCCGATTCGTAACCACTACGCTACCAGAGCTCCTTATATGTGTATATGTGTTGAATGAAATGATTTTATTTTTTTTTAAACATTTCATTATGATAGACTATATATGTATATAGTTTATCATAATAAAACATTTAAAAAAATCAAATCATTTCATTCAATAAACCTTTATTGAGAGATTACTACAAGACAGAGCTTTGGTCTAGGTGCTGGGGGCGGAACAGTGAACATAGGAAACCAAGGCATGGTCCACATGAAAGTTAGCTTCTTGTAGGAAGAGATACACAGCAAACAAACCAAAAGAAATGAATGAACATTTCAGATTATGGTATGTTCTATGGAAAGTGCCATGGGCTGCCAAAAGAGCCAATAGATCCATTTTGGAAGAAGTGCAGCCTGAGTGCTCCTTGGAGGCCAAGTTGGCCAAACTTGGTCTCTCATACTTCAGACATATTGTCAGGAGGGACCAGTTGCTGGGGAAGGATAGGGTAATGTGGAGGGTCAGAGAAAAAGAGGAAGACCCCCAACGAGATGGATT
>NW_006408700.1:4707450-4708838 GCF_000296735.1 Chrysochloris asiatica
TGACCCAAGCCATGGTATTTTCAATAACCTCACATGCATGCAAAAGCTGCACAGTGAATAAAGAAGACCATAGAAGAATTTATGCATTTGAATTATGGTGTTGGAGGAGAATATTCAAAGTATCATGGGCTGCCCAAAGAACAAATAGATCTGTGTCAGAAGAGGTACGGCCAGAGTGCTCCTTGGAAGCCAGGATGGCCGGACTTTGTCTCTCATACTTCAGACAGATTGTCAGGAGGGACTAGTCATTGAAAAGGAAACCCTGTTTGATAAAGCGCGGAGGGTCAGTGAAGAAGAGGAAGACCCCCCTCCTCCCCCAATTAGATGGATTGGCAGCCATGTGGAGAACTGGGAAAAGAACATTCCATGCAAAGAAAAACAACCAAACACATAAAACGAAGCCAAATCTGTTCCCACTGGGTCAATTCCAACTCATGGCGACTGCCTTTATAGGGTTTTCTTGATTGTCAACATTATTGACAGGTCTTTCTTCTGCAGTGCTGAGAGCACACTGTTTGCACCACTCAAGGCCCCACAAATACAGATTCCCTGATAGAGGAAGAGGTTTCGTTGGGAGAACAAAATGGGACAGAATGATGAGGGGAAAGTGTTAGGAGATGAGGTTAGAGAGAAGAAGGGTAGGATCGCTTCAGGTCTTGAAGTAGAGCTTTGATGGTGTAGTTTTATTCAGGCACTGTAGGCAAGATTGCTCCAGAGAGGCACACTTCACCTGCTGTGTGATAGACAGACTACAGAGGGCAAGGCTGGACACAGGCAGGTCAGTTAGGATAGATGGTAGATGTCTGGTTGCCACTGAATTGCCATCTGCCCTTTCTTACTTTAGCAACAGAATTCTGATTTTATTTACTGTAGCAGTAAGCCCGGCTAAAAATCAGATTTCCAACCCATGCCCCTTACCATGTGACTTAAGTCTGACCACTTAGCTGTAAATAGAAGACTTTATAGTGCTTTTTGAACTCTGGTTAATAAGAGTCAACTTAGTTGGGAGGAGGGTCTGTTCTCTTTCTCCCCTTTCTCCTGCTGCCAGCCTGGAACATAAACATAATGGCTGGAGCTCCAGCTACCTTCTTGAGTCATAATGTGACCTTTAAAATGTAAGCCACAGGCTTCCTCAGAAGGTTGGAAATAGAAATAGCTTATGATCCAGCAATTCCTCTACTTGGGCTATATCCACAGAAATATGAGCCAGAACACAAGTAGATATATGTACACCAATATTTATCGCAGCACTAGTCACAATAGTAAAAAAAAGATGCAGACAGCCTAAGTGCCCATCAATGGAAGAATGGATAAACAAACTTTGGTACATACACACAATGGAATATTATACAACCTTGAAGAATAACAAGGAAGCTGCAAGCCACCAC
>NW_006408700.1:4710753-4715804 GCF_000296735.1 Chrysochloris asiatica
AATCATTGCAATGAAACAAAATACAATAGGATATGTGCAAAACCGATGTTCTCCCACAAAAACAGTAACTCAGTTCACAATAAAAGCTTAAAAAAAAAAAAAAAGTAAACCACGTATTGCAGATAGCAGAACAGAAAGCAAATAAGTCCTTGACATTGTCTTGGAGATGTCCCCCTAAACTCTGCACTGCCTCTGTCAGGACTCATTTCACATGAGCTAGAAATAGACTTTTATTTTGTTTGTTGTTGTTGTTAAGTGCCATCGAGTCAGAAGCTGGTGGGTTTGAACCACCAACCTTGTGGATAGCAGTTCAGTGCTTATCCTACAGAGCCACACCACTGTTATTTTGGAAGTTTCAGTTACAGACAGCAAAGCCTAAACATGACTGATAGAGGAAAAACCTACGGCCATCTAACTGATTCTGGCTCATGGTGACCCCGTGAGTTTCAGTGTAGAATTGCACTCTATAGGGTTTTCTTGGCTGTGACCTTTTGGAAGCTGATTGCTTCAGAGGGTGTATTTGAACTTTAATGGTTAATAGTGGAGCACCCATGGACTATCAGTGGATAACACATGAGGCTATTGCAATAATCTAGTTGAGAGAAGATGTGCACTTTGACCCAGATAAATCTCTGATTCATGAAATAAATACGAAATAAACCATGAGCAACCTATTTTGGATTTTCTGTGATAGAACAAACAGTGTCCCTAAATAGTTTTCTTAGTCCTTAGAAAGTTCCCCTAGCCCAATGTAAAATTGGGGCATAGAAGTTCTGGTGTGGCGCTGTGGGTTAATGTGCCAGACTGTAAAACCATTTGAACTGCAAGGTCAGTGGTTCAAGCTTACCAGCTGCTCCTCAGAAACCCTGTACAGGGTCGCTGTGAGTCGGAACCGACTCCACGGCACATAACAACAACAACAGGCAATAGAGAAGCCAAGCAGAAGGACAGAAGGCGACGGTCAGAGGGTGGTTGTTTGAAAATGAAATTTTTGGAGGAGACACAAGTATGAGTGATGACAAGGTCAAATGAGTCATTGAAGACAAAATGAGTGGCTCAGAAGAGAATAGGGAAAGAAGAATAGGCACCAGAGAGGGAAGGAATAATAGAGAAGCTCCGATGTTGAATGGAGGTCAAGGAGCTGAATGAAGTCTTTTTAGCTATAAGGTTAATAATAAAAGTTCTTCATAAATTCTTATGTTATTATTGTTAAAGGCTATCAAGTTGGTTCCCACTTATTGTTGTTGTCAGGTGCCATCGAGTCGGAATCGACTCATAGCGACCCCCATGCACAGCAGAACGAAACAATGTCTAATTCTGGGCCAACAGCACTACCGCTGCCACACTTGACGCCATCAATGATACCACCTGGCTGATCCATCTTGTTGGGGGTCTTCCTCTTTTTCTCTGACCCTCCATCTTACCCAGCATGACATCCTTCTCCAGCGACTGTTCCCTCCTGACAATATGCCCAAAGTATGAGAGACAAAGTTTAGCCATTCTGGCCTCCAAGGAGCACTCTGGCTGCACTTCTTCCAACACAGATCTATTGGTTCTTTGGCAACCCATGGCACTTTCAGTATTCTCCTCCAACACCATAACTCAAAGGCATCAATTCTTCTATGATCTCCCTTATTCACTGTCCAGCTTTCGCATCCATATGAGGTTATTGAAAATACCATGGCTTGGGTCAGGCGCACCTTAGTCCTCAAGCTGACAGATTTGCCTAATGCAATATGTTGTCTGATCTCTTGACTGCTGCTTCCACGAATGTGGATAGGTGATCCAAGAAGAATGAAGTCCTTGACAACTTCAATCTTTTCTCCATTGATAAGAATGTTGTTTATTGGTCCAGTGGTGAGGATTTTTGTTTTCTTATAGTAAACCTGCATTCTGAGGAGCAGCTGGTGGGTTTGAACTGCCAACCTTGTGATTCCCAGTCCGGTGCTGATCCTACAGTGCCACACCAGGAGTTAGTAGATTAATTAGCAAACTTTAGTAAAGAAATGAGGATTTTAAATTTAAAACAATTTTGTAAGAATATTTATGGGACTGCCAAGAACCAAATTTTACACAAACATCTAAATTTTTGTTGGATAAAAAGACAAAGTCCTTTATTTTTCCCATGTGAAACTTCTTTGTGTCTTGATTTCTTTTCTTTTCCTTCTGTGAGATTTTAATTTCTTTTTAAGCTGATACGCCATTAAAGGAGTCCTGGTGTGGCACTGTGGGTTAATGCGTCAGACTGCAAAGCCTTTTGAACTGCAAGGTCGGTGGTTCAAGCTCACCAGCTGCTCCTTGGAAACCCTGTACAGGGTCGCTATGGGTTGGAATTGACTCAACAGCACTGAAAAACAACAACAACAAAAAACTCCATTAAATGTAATCTTTTCAAAATAGACCTGTTCTTTTTCATCCTGTAATTCTTTTTGTCACAGATTGTTTCTTCTAAATTGGACTTTGCCCCCTTGTACTTTCTTTATAACTTTTTCACTGTTTCTGGAAAAACAACCAAAAAACTACTCTTATTCTCAAATTTACTTATTTCCTCTGATGTTTGTTTCCGCCCCATCTTCCTGTTATAACCTCACTGTATCTCAGATTTTTTTTTCCCTTTGGAGAAAAAAATAGGAGACTTCCCAAAGTCCTCTATGGGAAGGGATCTCTGTGGTGGTGGTTATGTGCCGTGGAGTCGGTTCTGACTCATAGCGACCCTGTGTAGGGTTTCCAAGGCTGTAAATCTTTGCAGGAGCAGAAAGTCTCATCTTTCTCCTGTGGAACAGCTGGTAGTTTCAAACTGCTGACCTTGAGGTTCACAGCCCGATTTGTAACCACTATGCTACCAGAGAGCACAGAGATTTTGTACATTATTTTATCTCCAATGAGCATTCAGATTGCAGAACCAAGTTTCAGGCACAGGGCCAGTGAGTAAGGGTGGCCACAAAAGATCAACTGAACATTATGAAAATGACTTTGCTCCTCGCATTTCCTCATCCCTCATCATTAACTCAAAAATAATTTATTGAGGATCCATTCTGGGCTACTTAGTGTGCTGATTAAAGTAATTCACATTAATGGGCAATAACTAATCTGCTTAATTCTTCCAGGGTCAGTCACATTTCTAGAATGTGTGCATCAATCCAGATATATCTCTGATCCGTGGAATAAATATGAAACAAACCATCAGCACCTTATTCTAGATTTTCTGTAATAGAACAAAGAGATCCTTAAGCAGCTTTCCCAGCCCTCAGGAAGTTCTGCTGGCATTATGTCAAATCAGGAAGTAAGATTTTCTCGTATGCACGTGTGAGAATGTGTGTGTGACACACCATTCACCTCACCTCCTATGAGTCTAACCTGTGGTCTATGCGTTTTTCTATTGATTCATGTTTCACATCACAGTTATTTGTATTAGATAAGCCATATTATTCTTAAATCCTACGAAGATCATTTCATGGTCTCAGTACAGATGTCCTATGGAAAATTCTTCATCTATCCAACTGTATAGAAGTTTTCAGAAATAGTCTTAGGACTGCAGGGGGGTGTGGTTCTTGATTGCTTTGCCAATCAGTCATCAGTTACAGAATACACAGGTGAGCAGGGAGCAGATGAGTAGCTCCTGACATGGACGTTTCCGTAAGTGACCAGGGCTAAATGAGTCATACATAGCTCATCTTCAGACACCATGTAAATTATGAACAAAGGGGTCCTCTCTAGGAGTTAGAGCAGAACAGGAATAGTATAGTGGATCTGAGAGTCAAACAGATTTGAATTTGGCTTCCAATCTACACCCTACTAGCTCTATGACTTAGGGGAAGTCACGTCAACCTCAGAGGTACAGCTTCAGTGGAGGATTCTTATTTAAAGTGTGGACTCCTGGTGTGGGGTTGTAGGACCAGAGCTGGACTGCAAACCTCAAGGTGGCCCCTTGGAACCCACCAGCTGCCCTTCGGAACCCCTCTACAAGGTCTCTATGAGTGGGAATCTACTGATGGCACTTAACAACAATGGCAAAGTGTGGTTGATAAAAGCAGTCCTTCCTGAGTCACCCATTCCCCTCACCCCACCCCCCACCCCCCAGGCAGATGTGTCTGGGATACTGAGAGGTTCCAATAAGCTCCTTTGATTCTTTCAAGTTTGCACCCTCAACCTTCTGTTGTGGCCAACTCTTTGCACTGGTGCCTCCTGAGTGGCTGTGATGGTGGTTATGTGCCGCGGCTCTGGTTCGACTCTTAATGAGTCTGTACAGTGTTTCCGAGGCTATAAATCTCTACAAGAATAAAAAGCCTCATCTTTCTCCTGCCGAGTGGCTGGTAGATTCGAACTGCTGATCTTGCAGTTAGCAGCCCAACGGAGTAACCCACTACCCTACCAGGGCTCCTTCCTGAGTGTCTACAGGAAGAAGAAAGCATTCTATTTCTCCTCTTGGGGAGTCGCTCCTGAGGATGAGCCGGGCGCTGTGGGGCGCGATTAATTATAACTCATTCTCTGACCATCGCAAGCAAGTCCAGGACCTCTGTTCTTTTGATCTGGCTTTTGTAAACTGCTAGCCTAGGTTGAGGAAATCAAGTTTCTGAAGTGAAAAAAAGCAATACACTCGTCAATATAGTAAAATAAGCGGCGGCTCTTCCTGTCAGAGACTGTTTACGAGAGGGAACTCAGCTGGGCCCCCAAGAGGTCGCTGGTGGCGCAGGAACCGAGACCAGCGTGGAGAGAAAGGGGAATGACAAAAATACACACCCAGAAACTTTCTTCTTGGTTGCAAATAATCGCCTGCCGCCCCTCCCCAGCAGAGGCGGTAACATGACACCCGAGCGCAGCGCTGAGACCCGAGCGGCAGGGAGGGGAGAGGGAGAAAGGGGAGGAGGAGGAAAACCCCTGTCAGGGAGGTGGAGCGAGGGGACGGTGTCCGCCTCCCGTTCCTTCCTGCCATTCGGGAGACGAGCCTGACCCGGGACAAAACACGCCAAGAGCCACCGACACAAAGCCCGGGGGCCCCGCTGGCGCTGGAGCGAGCCCCGGCGGCAGGGAACGAGCGAGCGCGCGGCGCG
>NW_006408700.1:4716015-4717860 GCF_000296735.1 Chrysochloris asiatica
CCCTCCATGTGCAGCCGGCCGGCCGGGCTCTGCTCCCGCAGGCGGATGGGTGACCTCTTCCCGGCGCGGGCAGGCGGTGCGCGGCGGCCAAGCGGGCGATGAAGAAGAAGCAGCAGCAGCATCCCGGCGGCGGCGGCGGCGCGGATGCCTGGTCCCACGGGGCCCCTCTGGGGGGCGCCCCTCCGGGTCCGGGCAGCTGGAAGCGCCGGCTCCCACTGCTGCCTCTCCTGCGCTTCTCCCTCCGGGACTACGGTTTCTGCATGGCCACCCTGCTGCTCTTCTGCTTGGGTTCTCTCTTCTATCAGTTCAGCGGCGGACCCCCGCGCTTCCTGCTCGACCTGCGGCAGTATTTGGGTAAGGAAGGGCGGCGCTGGCTCGGAAAGTTGTGCCAGGGAGGGGGGCGCGCCGGGACTTGTGTCCCCACCCTCGCCGCCCCTGGGGTCCCAGGTACGACGCCTGGTGCTGCGGTTCCTCCCGCCCGTCGGTCTTTCCGCACCGAGGAGGGCGCGCCGCCGGGTGTCCGTGTCCGCAGATACCCAGGGGCGGCCACCACATCTCCAATCCTGAGCTCCCACTGGGGCTCAGTGAATGTGTGTGCTCAGGACATTGCTGGTGACCACAGCGCTGTCCCCTCCTGAGCGCTGCGAGTGCCTGTGGCTTTAGCCCCTCTCCGCCGTACGGTCTGCGAATTCTCCTCGTGGGTCCCCTCCTGCTCGGGGACAATCTCCGCACGGTCCCTGGGCTGCCCTTCGCCGGGTAGCCCCTGCCTGACTTGCGGAGAGCGGGACTGGTGTGGCGGCCGGGGGTCCAGCAGCGGACGATTCCTTTGACCTGGTGATGCTCTGTGCTGTGCGTGTCTCAACTCAGAACTTTTGTTTGATCTGAAGCTGGTTTGTTAGGAGCGAGACTGCCTATCCTGAGCACAAGCTAGAAAGGGGTTGTGACGAGAGGGTAGAGGGTCTCCGCAGCGAGCGGGCCTGACCGGGCAGGTCCATAGTGTTGTGAGCTAGGGCCCAGCCGGCGTGAGTCGGGTTCCCTGGCACTCGGCTAGCCTCGCGAGCGGAGCCCAGGATGTAAACTTCCAGTCTATCTATGGTCAGAAGAGGTCGTGCGGAGGTGAGGGGAGAAGCTGAGAGCTTAGTGAACGGGTGAACATTGGCATCTGGACGTAGAGAATGAATATCAGGGAGGAAAGCCACTGAGGCTTGATTAAAAAAAAAAACAAAAAACACAAAACCCACAAAAAACAAAAAAAGGGTCAAGAGTAACCCTTAAAGGCTGCAGGAGCCAAATTTACCCCAAATGTTTTTTTACTCTCAGAAGCCACCGGTCTAGAGTAGGCTGGAAGGGGAGAAAATAGAGTCACATTAGCAAAACTGACAAATGTATTAGAGCCTTTTAAAATGTAAACTTTTGCTGGTGGAAGAATGCTCAGCTTTTGAAGCTTACACTTTCAGTAAAAACTTTGGAGGCCCATGGCTTATAGGATGTTTTAGGGAATAATACAGGAAAATACTCTTTAAGTAGCTTTCCAATGGCCCTATCATCTGGTTGCATAGTAAATTTGGGGTACCATGCCAAAATCTGTTTCCCCAAGTTCTGTAATTTTGAGCCTCACAGCATCATAGGTAACTTGACTTCCGTGTCAGTCACTGTTACAGTCCACCTGGCATTGGTGAAGCTCAAGGATCTTTCTAGAGAAGATAAGATAATGAGTGCTTTGCAGAAGTCCCTTTTCAGCAAAGTATGTGGTATGTTGTTGTTGTTGTCAGGTGCCATCGAGTCAGAACCGACTCATAGCAACCCCATGCACAGCAGAACAAAACAATGTCTGATCCTGGGCCA
>NW_006408700.1:4718490-4721053 GCF_000296735.1 Chrysochloris asiatica
AAGGTTGTATCATCTACATATCGCAGGTCGTTAATGAGTCTTCCTCCAATCCTGGAGGAACATAGGGGACATCTATGTTCGGTGTCATGGGGCTTTTGGCAAACATCATGGACCTCAGTTTCTTCTTGGGTAAAATTAGAGGCTGCACCAGATTGTCTCAAGAAGCTCACTCAGACCTAAATTTCTGTGGTTCTGATTCATTTCTTGGGGGAGGAGAAGCTTGGAGGAAGGGTAAAGGCACTATTGAAGATAAAAAACAAACCCCAAAATAAAGTACCAGAACCCCCTAAATAAAAATCCCACTGCTGTCAAGTCAATTCTGACTTGTTGTTGTGACCCTGTGTTGTTGTTGTGAAGTGCCATCGAGTCAATTCCGACCCATAGCGACTCTGTATGGGGTTTTCAAGGAGCAGCTGGTGAGCCTGAACCACCAACCTTGCAGTTCAAACGGTTTTGCAGTCTGACGCATTAGCCCACAGCGCCACACCAGGCCTCCAGAACATGTAGGTTGTGGTCTTTCTGGAAGTGGACAGCTGTTTTTCTCTTGTGCAGTAGCTGGCGGGTTCAAACCAGTGACCTTTTGGTCAGCAGCCTAGTGCTTAACCACTGTGCCACAAGGGTTTATTATAAAAAGAAAACATAAAAATATGAAGTCTTAACCTCCTTCTTTTTAGGAAGCATAATGTGATATTATTGTTATTATAATGTGATGATATATTATTGTTATTATAATGTGATGATATAGTATTGTTATTATATGTTATTTTTGTTATAACATTCATAGTGACCCTATCTGTGTACAACAAAACGAAACACTGCATCATCCTCACAATCGTTCCTATGCTTGAACCCGTTGTTTCAGCCACTTCCAGTCCATCTCGTTGAGGCTTTTCCTCTTTTTTCTCTGACCTTATCAAACATGATGTCTTTCTCCAGGTATGAGTTACTCCTGTGAGTAGGATGAACTCTCACCATCCTCGCTGCTAAGGAACATACTGGCTGTCCATTTTCTCCCTCAGTCTTCCGTGAACATTGCCCAGCTTTCACCTTCACATGAGGCGATTGAAAATACCATGGCTTGGGTCAGGTGCACCTTACTCATCAAAGTGATAGTTTTGCCTTTTAACGCTTCAAAGAGATCTTTTGCAGCGAATTTGCCCAATGCAGTTTGTCATTTGAACTCCTTGTTCATTGTTGATCCAAGTAAAATGGAAACCTGAACAATGAACAACTTGAATCTTTTCTCTCCTTTGGCTTTTAAGAATAAGGGACATTAACTTTCTGAATATTTAGTTCATTACATGGTGTGTCTAGAATTTAGTGTTTTCGCTATATCCTAAAAAAAGAAATGAAGTTTAAGAAACCTATGTGGCCACTTGGTACCTATAGTCCTGGTTGTTGTTGTTAAGTGCCCTTGAGTCGGTTCTGACCCACAGTGACCCTGTATAGGGGTTTCAAGAAGCAGCTTGTTAGCTTGAACTGCTCATGTTGTGGTTCAAAACAATGATTCAGTCAAGTGCTTATCCTACAGTGCCAAACGAAGACTCCGTAGTCCTGATAGAGTGGATTACTGGCTGGACTGCTAACCATAGGTTGTTGTTGTTAGGTACCATTGAGTTGGTACCAACTGATAGTGATGCTATGCACAACAGAATGAAACACTGCCCGGTCCTGAGCCAGCTTCATAATCGGTGATATGCCAGAACCCGTTGGCAGCCACCACTGTGCCAATCCATTTCCTTGGGGGTCTTCCTCTTTATCTCTGGCCCTCCACGATATCATTCTCTAGTAACTGGTCCTTCCTGAAAATATGTCCGAAGTATAAGAGATGAAGGTTGGCCATCCTGGCTTCCAAGGAGCACTCTGGCTGTACTTCTTTCAACACAGATCTGTTTGTTCTCTTGGCATTCCATACAACTTTCAGTATTCTCCTCCAACACCATAACTCAAATGCATCAAGTCTTCTATTGTCTTCCTTATTCACTGTCCAAGTTTCACGTGCATATGAGGTTATTGAAAATACTATGGCTTGGATCAGACACACCTAAGTCCTCAAACTGACATCTTTGTTCTTCAGCACTCTAAAGAGGTCTTGTGCAGAAGATTTGCGTAATGCAATATGTCGTTTGATTTCTTTACTGCGTCTTCCATGAGTGTTGATGGTTAATCCAAGAAAAATGTACTGCAACGTTAGTAGTTTGAATCTACCAGTCACTCTGTGGGAGGAAGATGAGGTTTTCTGCTCCCATAAAGTTTTATAGCTTCAGAAACACTATACAGGGTTGCTGTGAGTCGGGACCGACTTTGTGGCACAGAACCACCTATACTTGTCGCTCTGGCATTGCTTCCAACTCATAGCAACCCTAGGGTTTCAAAACCACTATTGTTGTCAGGTGCCATCGAGTCGGAACCAACTCATAGCGACCCCATGCACAGCAGAACGAAACAATGTCCCATCCTGGGCCAACCTCACTACCGCTGCCACACTTGAGTCCATCAACGATGCCACCTGGCTGATCCATCTCATTGGGGGTCTTCCTCTTTCTCTCTGACCCTCCACCTT
>NW_006408700.1:4721517-4728335 GCF_000296735.1 Chrysochloris asiatica
TCCATTATAAGAATGTTGTTTATTGGTCCAGTGGTGAGGATTTTTGTTTTCTTGACAAAATCCTTATGAATTGGAGGAAGACTCATTAACAACCTGCGATATGCAGATGATACAACCTTGCTAGCTAAAAGTAAAGAGCACTTAAAATACTTACTGATGAAGATCAAAGACCACAACCTTCAATATGAGTTGAACCTCAATGTAGAGAAAATAGAAATCTTCACCATTGGACTAATAAACAACATCAAGTTAAATGGAGAAAAGATTGAAATTGTCAAAGACTTCATTTTACATATTGCATTAGGCCAATCTGCTGCACAAGACCTTTTTAAAGTGTTGAAGAGCAAAGATGTCAGTTTGAGGACTAAGGTGCACCTGTCCCAAACCATGGTATTTTCAATAACTTCATATGTATGTGAAAGTTGGACAGTGAATAAGGAAAACAGGAGAAGAATTGATGCCTTTGAGCAATGGTGTTGGAGGAGAATATTAAAAGCATCCTGGACTGCCAAAAGAACAAATAGATCTGTGTTAGAAGAAGTACAGCCAGAATGCTCCTTAGAAGCCAGCTGACCAGACTTTGTCTCTTATACTTCAGAAATATTATCAGAAGGCACCAGGGCGTAGAAGACATCATGGCTGGTAAAGTGGAGGGTCAGTGAAAAAGAGATGAATTGGTACTGTTGTAGCAGCAGTGTGCTCAAAGCAACAATTGTGAGATTGGCACAGGACTGAGCAGTGCTTTGTTTTGTTGTCCATAAGGTCGCTATGAGATGGTACTGACTTGAAGACACCTACCAACAACAACAGTCTTCATAGTAGCTGACTGCTGCTGCTTTCTCCTGCAGAGTAACTGGTAGGTGGAGAAAGCCACCGACCTTTCACTTAGCAGCCTAAGTCTTTAACCACTGCGTCACCACGGCTCACTGGCCACTTGATAGAGTGACTTGATAGAATGATTTCACAGCATTATACTCTGGGAACTAGGGAGAATTGTTGGGCAGAATGCTGCTTCTATTCCTAACTGCTAATTACATTTCTGACTGGCAAGATGAGTTCAAGATGACATCATTGTAGATTTTAAATAGGATACCATAGGTCAGATGTATTCTCTGCTGTTTTCTCACATAAACAATGATTTATGGGAAAAGTAAGGTTGTGGTCTTTAAGAGAGTCTAAAATATACTCTTAATAATAATATAAGGCTGAGGTACCTGCATAATTACTTTCTCCTTGCTTCTTCCATTCTATGATTTTAGTGTCTGTCATTTTTTTTTTGTTTGTTCTACAAAAACAAAATTTGTGGTTAGTAAACATATCCTGTCAGTTTCCCAAGTTTGCCAGTTTTGGAGGCAAGTATTTTTCTTAAATATAAGTTCATGGAAAGTCAAAAATTTCCAAGTCAAAATATTATGCCATACATTTTGCCTTACATGGTATTATTTTAGTAGAATATTATATGTCTGGCACATAGTATATGCTCAGTAAATGTTTCAGTAATGACTGAATAATCTTATTCTATCAGCTAGATATAATGATGTTTAACATAGTGAATATTCTAAGAAAATGCGATGGATTAGCACAGTGGCAGTAACAATGGGCGTAAGTGTTGCAGCAATTGTAAGGATGGCACGTCACAGGGCGGTGTTTCATTCTGTTGTATTGGGTCTCTGTGGGTCAGAACCGACTCGATGGCACCTAACAACAATATAAGAAAATGACGCGATATGGTGACGTGTCATGAAAGCTGACATTTATTGTGTATATCACCAGTGAATGCACATGCAGAATGAAATTTAACCTACAAATACTGCTATCAGTAGGCTCCCTAGTTGGCACAAATGGTTGAATGTCGGGTTACTAACCAAAAGGTCGGAGGTTCAAATCCCATTCCAGTGGCGCCTCAGAGGAAACACCTGGAAATGTACTTCTGAAAGATCACAGCATTGAAATCCCGTGGAGCACAGCTCTGCTCTGACACATGAGGTTGTGCTGACTTGGGATTGATTCTCTGACAACTGGGAGACAGGTATTGGTATTCCCATTTTAGAGATGGGCGAAATGAAGGCAAAGAAGTGAAGTGACTTGTAGAAGGGCACACAGCAGGTAAGGCAGGTTGTGACCCCACTTCTGCCTGATTAACAGTAAGAGACAAGATGGAACTGCAGCCGAGCTGTAAGTGGGAGTGAAAGAGCTGACTGGCTAAAAGTAGTCACATTTATTTCTATAATTTTGTAAGACTTTTACTCCGAGTATCTTGAGGGGCCAGAAGAGAAAGAAAATAATTTAAGACTCTGGTCAGCTCAAAAGGAAGTCCTGGGGAGGCAAGGATACAAATGCTTACCTTCAAACAGCAAGATTGGTATTTGAGGTTATGCTCAAGAGAAAGATGAACAGTCTCTGAAACCCTATATTGGGTAGATCTGAGTTGGAATCCACTTGATGGCCATGCAGTTTTGGATTCTGGAGTAGCCTTCAGGCAAGCCTTCAAACTACTGAGAATTTTTATTTCCATACCAGATATACTGAATCAAAATCTCCATTGTTGTTAGTAAGTGCCGTCGAGTCAGTTCTTACTCATAGTGATCCTATGGTCAACGGAAGGAAACATAGCCTGGTTCTGCAACATCCTCACGATTGTTGCTCTGCGTGAGCCCATAGTTGCTGCCCTTGGGCCAATCTATCGTGTTGGGAGTGTTCCACACTTTCGTTGACCCTCCGCTTTACCAAGCGTGATTCTTATGAAGCGATCACAAACTTTAACAGTCATTAAGAATCTATATAAGGTTTATTATATAATTGTCGTGACGCTATAGAATAACCATAAGGTCTGAGGTTATGCCTATGTATACTATGAAGCTGGAACAGACTTGACAGCACTAATCAACAACATAGTTAGCACATTGAAAAGCAAAATATAAAACCAATTTCTTGCTCCTTGTGAAAGTAGACAATTACGATATATGTTGTTGTTGATAAGTGCCGTCGAGTCAGTTCCGACCCATAGTGACCTTGCATAGGGTTTCCAAGAAGCAACTGGTGAACTTGAACCACAGACCGTGCAGTTCAAATGGCTTTGCAGTCTGGTGCATTAACTCATAGTGCCACATCAGGACTTCTATGCATTGTTCGCTGTGAGGGGGCTTCCAAAAAATCCATATCTTTTCATTCCATTTTCCCACAAACTTTTGAAGCCCCTTTACAGCGAACAATGCATAGCAGTATTCTTTAAACTCAGTATTGTCCTTTCCAAGCTTCAAAATTATTAGCAAGCCCTGAAAGGTACTTTATTTGGAATTTTCTCACAAAAGATCTGCTGTGTGCCTCTGGCTTTGCAGATAAAGAACTTTTGGTGACATCTCAGTTTTACTGTCTCCATTTCCTATATCCAAAAGACTTTGTTGATCACTATTCATCTAAAAATGAATGTCTATAATAAAAATAAATACAGGTAAGATACAATTTACTTGTTGTCAAGTCTTACGTCTTACCAAAAACCCCTCAATAACTCCTAATAATCCTAGTGACGGTGCATCATATAGCATGCCTTTTCATGGTTCGCCACTGATGCCTATCGGTATAGCCTCCCTCTTGGGAACCAAGAGATACTGTTTCTTTTGGGGACTCAAAAGGGTAGACCGTTTTCATTCCAGTTTCTCAAAAACAAAACTATCTACTGTTTTAAAACTGGATTGGTGTCAGGCAATTTGAGGCAAGACAGTGTCTAAATAATACGTATTTGTATGTATATTTAGACAATGCGTATTGAGCCTAGTCAAGATTAAAAATCGTTCAGAAGCAGGGCGCTTTTTACTATTCATGCTGTGAGTTTATTGGACAGACTGCCATCCTTGTATTATTCCTTTTTTTATTCTACCTTAAAGACAGAGTTTCTGTGTCCCCAACCAACCAGGCAAGATAAATTTGCAGCAATGAACAAGCATGTTATTTTATTTTAATGTCAACGGTTTCTACTGATAACATCATGTCTATTCATTCATTTCCTAGATTTCCATTTGGGGCCAGGGATACTAGATTTAAACTGTGAATGCCTTACATAAATAAGAACAACAAACACTTTTCTTTTTGAGGTCAGAGCAAGTACTCTGTTCTAGACCTCTGTTCACTTGCTCCTTTAAAGCCCTGTAAGCGTAGAGAATTTCAAATCCAGCAAGATGACATTTTTCTTTCTCTTTCCTTTTTTTGACTCAAAATCGCCATGTTGTTAGATCATATAAAAAAAGATGGGCATTTCTGAAAACAAAAGTACTATCTCTCTTTTCAGGTTGTAGAAATTAAATAAGGAAAGGAAAGCATATAGTTTTGTAGCACAACTTGAGATCAAGTCAACAGATTTCATTCCCATTAAGGATGAATCACATATCCAAGGCTGTATGATAAAGCCTGAGAGCTTGCCAGTCCTGTAAGATCAGTAGTGAGCCATCTGGCTTATTCAGTTTATATCAGCATACGAATCTTAGTCCAAGTATTTGATATTTCCACAGCTCATCACTAATGAGGCTTCTGGCACAGCTTGCATCATAAACTCATTTCTGGGGGAACTTTTATTTAATTTTTGTTTGTTTTCCACAGCAAGTTTGAATGCGGCTTTAAAAAAAAATAGCAAGTGTAACTGGGAGTTGGAAAGATTCTGCTCAAACATACCAGCAACTGTTAAGACGGTGCAGGATTAAGCAAGCAATGCTTCCTTCTGTTATCCATCAGGCCATCATGAGTCAAAGCAGACTTGACAACAACAACAACGTGTTCTCCACGTTTAAGTAAAGCCATTTACTATAATTTACCCCATTATAGCTCTGGTAGCATAGTGGTTACGAATCGGGCTGCGAACCTTAAGGTCAGCAGTTTGAAACTACCAGCCGCTCCGCGGGAGAAAGATGAGGCTTTCTACTCCCGTAAGGATTTACACCCTCGGAAACCCTGTACAGGGTCGCTATGGGTCGGAACCGACTCGACGGCACTTAACAACAACAACAACCCCATTATAGGAAACCCTGTTGGTGAAACATTTAAATATTCAGCTGCTAGTGAAAAATGAGAGTCCTGGTGTGGCGCTGTGGGTAAACACGCCAGACTGCAAAATCGTTTGAACTGCAAGGTTGGTGGTTCAAGCTCACCAGCTGCTCCTCAGAAACCCTATACAGGGTCGCTATGGGTCAGAATTGACTCTATGGCACTTAACACCAACAAGTGAAAAGTTGGTGGTTCAAAACTACCTAGCGGTCATGTAGAAGAAAGATTTGGCAGTCTGCTCTAGTAAAGATTAAACCAAAAACCAAACCTACTGCCACTGAGTTGAGTCTGATTCGTAATGGCCTTACAGTAGGGTTTCTGAGATTGTAAATCTTTAAGGAAACAGACAGCCTCATCTTTCTCCCAAGGAGCCGCTGGTGGGTTTGAACCATCAACATTGCGGTTAGCAGCCCAGCGCCTAACCTGTAGTGCCACCAGGACTCCTAGAGGGCAGTTCTGCTCTGTCACGTGGGGTCACTATGAATCAAAATCGAGTCCACAGCACCCGGCAACATCCCCATAATATGTGTGGCTTCTCCTGCCTCCATCCATTTTGAGGGAGGAAAATCAAGGCAATGTTTGCATGATTTCCCTCTCCACAAATCTGCTTTTCTCTTTTCAAATTTGCTGTAGCCAGAAGTTCACTAAGAACGTTATTTGCCTTTGCTTTCCCCTGAAGTGTAGGGTTGCTATGAGTCAGAGATGACTTAACAAAAAAAGTGACTAGAAAGAAAGAACTTTCAACACCAGTTGTGATGGGGAAGATGGCATCTTTGCTGAGCCCTTTCCCTTCCCAAATCACACAATCTTCTTGCTCCCACCGAACCCACTTCTACACATCTCCTAACCTCAGAGAACCAAAGTCAGCTAGCACTGCAGCTGCTGGCGGGACCTTACCTAGAAACAAAGAGGCTTAAACAGCAAAGCAGACACATTCTTAATGTTGAAATTTTAAAACAAAACCGTGTTCCTCACCTTCAAAGTACTTTGTAAATCTCCTCTCTCTCCCTCTCCCTTTTTCTCAGATGAGTACATAGGAAGGATTATGAAGGCTGGGCTTGGAACAGATTCAGTCCTGTTCAGTCCCCTGCACAGAATTTACATTTTTAGTGCAGGTGAAGATGTTTGGGTATAAGTTGTTGTTGAGTGCTGTCCAGTTGGTTCATTGTTAGGTGCCCTCGAGTTCGTACCAACTCAAAGCGACCCTATGCACAGCAGAACGAAACACTGCCCTGTCCTCTGCCAACCTCACAATCATGGCTTTGAGTCCATTGCTTCTGCTGTGCCAATCTATCTCACTGGGGGTCTTCCTCTTTTTCTCTGACCCTCCACTTTACCAAGCATGTACTTCTCCAGGGACTGGTCCCTCCTGATAATATGTCCGAAGTATGAGAGACAACGTCTCCAGGATGCATTCTGGCTGTACTTCTTCCAACACAGATTGGTTTGTTCTTTTGGCAGTCCATGGTACTTTCAATATTTTGCTCCCAACACCATAACTCAAATGCATCAATTCTTCTAAAGTCTTCCTTATTCAATGGTCAACTTTCGCATGCATATGAGGTTATTGAAAATACCATGGCTTGCATCATGTCCCCAAACTGGATCTTTGCTCTTCAACACTTTAAACAGTCCTTGTGCAGTAGATTTGCCTAATGCAATATGTTATTTGATTTCTTGACTGCTGCTTCCGTGAGTGTTGGTGGTTGATCCAAGCAAAATGAAATCTTAGACAACTTCAATCTTTTCTCCATTTATATGAATATTATTTATTGGTCCATTGG
>NW_006408700.1:4728660-4734234 GCF_000296735.1 Chrysochloris asiatica
CTCTTGGTCTATGTACAGGTTCCTTGTGAGCACAATTAAGTGTTCTGGAAAACTCATACTTTGCAATGTTGTCCAAAGCTTGTCACGATTCAGACAATCAAAAGCCTTTGTTTAGTCAATAAAGCACAGGTAAACATCTTACTGGTATACTGTGCTTTCAGTCAATATCCATTGGACATCAGCAATGATATCCCTCACTCCACGCCCTCTTCAGAATCTGCCTTGAACCTCTGGAAGTTCTCTGTCAAAGTCTTCTGCAGTCATTTTCGCATGATCTTTATCAAAATTTTACTTGCATGGGATATTAATGGTATTGTCCAATGATTTTCACATTCCATTGGGTTACCTCTCTTTGGAATGGGCGAAAATAGGGATCTCTTCCAGTCAGTTGGCCAGATAGTTGTCTTCCAAATTTCTTGGCACAGATGTAGTCAGTTTGATTTCTGTCTATGCCATCTGGTGAGGTCCATGTGTATAGTTGTCTTTTGTGTTGTTTAAAAGTATTTGCAGTGAAGAAGTCATTGGTCTTGCAAAATTTCATCATGCTATCTCCAGCATTGTTTCTGTCACCAAGGCCATATTTTCCAAATATTCATCCATCCTCTTTGTTCCCAACTTTTGCATTCCAATCGCCAGTAATTGTCAGTACATCTTGATTGCATATTTGATCGATTTCAGACTGAAGAAGTTGATAGAATTATTTAATTTCATCATCATTGGCTTCAGTGGTTGGTGTGTTATTTTTAATAATAGTGGTGTTATCTGGACCCTTGTAGGTGTATGGATATTATCCTATCACAAGACAGATCTTGAAATATTCTTTCTGATGATGAATGCGATGCCATTCCTCCTCAATTTGTTATTCCTGGCATAGTAAACCATGTGATTGTCAGATTCAAAATAACCAATACCAGTCCATTTCAGCTCACTCATGCCTAGAATATTGATGTTTATGCGTTCCATTTCATTTTTTGACAACATCCAGTTTTCCTAGATTCATACTTTGCACATTCCTTGTTCTAACTACTGCTGTTCTCTTCATTTTGAATTGTGCCCCATCAGCAAAGGGAGGTCCTGTAGACTTTTCTCTATTTGCATCCCCACGGTCAAGTCTACTTTGAGGAGGCAGCTAGTCTACGGTCCTATTTTGAGTGCCTTCCACCATGAGGTGCTTGTCTTCTGGCACTTGTACCGGACAATATTCTGGTGTTCTCTCTTCATCATGTTTCCATATTCAATATTTTGATGCTGACAGTGTCCCACTACTATTCATAAGGTTTTCAGTGACTAAATATTCACAAGTAGCCTGTCTCTCCTTCTTCCTAGTTAGTCTCTGTCTGGAATGTCACCTGAGACCTGTTCACCATGGGTGACCCTACTGGTATTTAAAATACCGGTGGCATAGCTTCCAGAAGCACAGTGACATGCAAGGTACCCACAGTATGACAAACTGACAGACGAGTGGTTTCCAACTTCATAGCAACCCTATATAGGGTTTCCAAGGAGCAATTGGTGGGTTTGAACTTCGGACCTTGTAGTTAGCTGTCCAGTGCTTATTCTACAGTGCCATACCGGGTATATAATAAACTCTAAACGGATACAACAGATCTGTGTTGGAAGAAGTGCAAGCCAGAGTGCTCCTTGGAGGCCAAGATGGCCAAACTTCGTCTCTCATACTTCAGACATATTGTCAGGAGGGGCCAGTCACTGGAGAAGGATATCATGTTTGGTAAGGTGGAGGGTCAGAGAAAAAGAGGAAGACCCCCAGTGAGATGGATTGGCAGAGTGGCAGCATCAATGGGCTCAAGTGTGGCAACAGCAGTGAGGTTGGTCCAGGATTGGGCAGTGTTTCATTCTGCTGTGTGTAAGGTAGCTATGAGCCGGTACCGACTCGATGGCACCTAACATCAACAACAACAACAACAACTAAACAGATTCTTAATGACTGATTAAAGTCAGTGATCTCTTCAAAAGAATCTCGTGTGACATTGATGAATTAATTTTACCATTAAATGCTTTGGTTATCTGCATTTAGCTGTATGGCATTATTCATGGATTCATATGAAATATAAAAATGAATTATTGAATCATTTATGTGAAACTAGCACTTACCTGTTTTGCAGATGTCACAAAGATTACTGGGACCTATATGTGGAGTCCTGGTGTGGCGCTGTGGGATAAAGTACTGAATTGCAAGGTCTGTTTGAACCACAGGTCAGCGGTTCCAACTCACGAGCCGCTCCTAGGAAACCCTCTACAGGGTCACTATGAGTCAGAACCGACTTGATGGCACTTAAAAACACAGCAACATTTGTGGGATGTAAGTGTAGCCAATTTTTGAATAGCAGCTGATAGCACAATGGATGTGTGAATATTTGTTTTTGGATTTGCTCACTAGAATGGATGTGATGAGCTCAGCAGGGAAAACATTTGAGTACATTATGTTCCTTATACAAAGTACCATGAGACTATCAAGGAAATCTTGAGCGTCCTCTTGAAATTAGAATTCATATGCAATTCATTTTGTGTTCACATTGTGATATACAGGATATATAAATAGGAACAATATTTGAATGTTTCACTGTAGCTAAATAATCTGTGATTTTAGGAAGAAATACTCTTCCTTCTTAAAGGGTTAGAACATTTTAGTAGGATTTAAAAATATGTTTTATCAAAATTAGTCTTAAAATTGTTTGTTGTTGTTGCTAAGTGCCTGCGAGTCAGTTCCAACTCATAGCAATGCTGTATAGGGTTTCTGAGAAGCAGCTGGTGGGTTATGGTTCAAACCGACCTTGTAGTCCAGTGCTTATCCTACAGTGCCACACCAGGACTTAAAATAGGTACAGTCTATTGAAAGCATCCTGGAAGAGCCTATCTGAATAATTTTTAAAACGCTCATAGTCAAAAGATGCCAGAGGCCAGATAGCTGTTAAGTGTAAGACTGTGATTGATCTCTTGGTCTAAGGTTTTGTTTTAATTGCCTATAATTACCCAGAGATAGCGATCAGTTTGTGTTTCTCATCTCTCTGCCTGCTTTTTCTTCTGCTCTTGTCTCTGTGCTGATAGTTTCAGCAGTTCAAACCCCAATTACAATCTCGGAATGCCTGTAGTATTTATTTTACTATTTATCTCTGGAATTTTGGACATTCTATCTTGCATTGTGATCATTTGTGAGTGAGCTCCTTCCAGGCAGGGACTTTATTCAATGAGTTCTGGCTCTGACATCCTCCTGGGATGTTCTGCTTCAGCCCTTGGAAGGGTCTGTTGATTCCTTCTGTTAACCAAGCAGACTGTTCTCCCTAGGATTCCAAGTTTGCTTCATTTAGGCTCCGTTGGAAGTAGAGATCATGATGTGTACAACCTGTCTCTTCTCACGTTCCAAGCAAACCTGAAGTGGCTTTAAAAAGTACATGGACAATAATGGAATTCCCCCACAAACTTGTTGAAGCCCCCTCGCCACTTACGACATTTAGTTCTAGAAACATTTCTCTCTATGTGTATGTAGGGTTCACTGTCCACTGCCTGCCTTGGGGATTTGAAATGACCACTGCAGAACTTGGTCGTTCTGAATACCCGTGGTCAGTCTAGAGACTGGCTGCCAACAACTAGAGCATGAACTTCCTAATTTCTCCTCATTTGAGGATTTGCAGGGGAGAAGTGATTTCTCTCGCTAAATCAGTAACTTCTTTAGGCAGCAATTTGTGTTAAATTAGCCAGGAGTTGCATGCATACCTTTAAGTCTTTAACGAGGTGAGATCATGGATTGATTTTTTTTTTTTTTTTAAAGGCAGGCCAGATTTTAACCTAGAATCCAAAAATGACAGGCTGTATAATTAAGGCTCAAAGCACCAACCTATTTAACCTTGTTTGAGGAAAGATAATGAAAAACCCTTTAGTCTTGGCTTTGATGAAGTAATTCTTAGTTCATTCATTGATAGATGAATTAAATAACCGTTTACATGTAATTGTCCTGCATTTCTGTAAAGGCCATTGATTGCTTTGGAGTTCAGTGAGTATGACTTTCGTAATCTTGATGAAAATATTCAGAAGCACATGAATTCCTTTGTTCAGCCATTCAGCAAATAGTCATTGATGGACTTCTGTGGGTCACACAAACATCAGGCACTAGAAGGAATTGTGCTGGAGGAGAGATCTGGGATTTAGGAGGTTCCCTAAGTTCTCTGAATCACAGATGTTTGGATCTGTATGGTGGGATTAACAATTACTGTTTTATAGAACCACTCAGGCGCCTTGATGAGGCAGCAGGTAAGTACTCTGCTGATAACAGAAAGCTCGAGGTTCAGCCCTAACAGCTGTTCCTTGGAAGAAAGATGTGGCAATGCTTCTGTCAAGACTTGCAGCTTTGGAAACCCGTGGTCAGCCAAAGTTGAACTTTGGGCAGTTCTGCTCTTCCTTATGTGATCATTGTGAGGCTGAATTGATTTGAGAGGAGTGGGCTTTTCTGTTTGTTTGTTTTATTCTGTGATGTGGTGCTGTGGGATCATCACTGGACTGGAAACCACAAGGTTGGCAGTTCAAACACACTCCTATATATAGGGTCACTGTGAGTCGGAACCGACTCAATGGTACTTAACACAACAACAAATCTGTCCCAGGAGTCTCTGGGTAGTGCAAATGCTTAGTGTGTTCACCTTCTAACAGAAAGGTTGGAGATCCATGTTCACTCAGAGGCCCCTCGGAAGAAAGGCCTGGGGATCTACTTCACCAAAACTGAGCCACTGAAAACCCTCTGGAGCACAGTTGTGACCTGACACACATAGGGACACTGTGGCTTAGAGTCAACCTAACATCTCATTCAAGGCCTTGGCTTTTGACTTCAGCAATTGTCACCTTGTTCCCTCCGACTCCCTTTCCTTCTGGTCTGGACTTACCTGTGCACGCATGCACACATGCACATGCTCACTCTCACACACACACATGCTCACTCACACACATGCTCACAACATGCTCATGCTCACACGCATGCTCATACTCACATGCATGCTCACACAAATGCTAACTCGCACTCATACATGCTCACATGCATGCTCACTCGCACACATACACGCTCACATACTTGCTCACTCACACACATGCTTGCTCACACATACGTGCACACATGCTCACACACTTCCTCACACTCTCACACACATGCTCACTCTCACGTGCATGCCCCCACACATGCTCACACCCCCCCACACATGTTCACACACATGCTGACTCACACAATGCTCACTCTCACACAGCTCACTCATACGCATGCTCACATGCACACACACTTTCACAAACATGCTCACTTGCACACACATGTGAACACATGCTCAATGCACATATACACACGTTCACAACACCCTCACACACATGCTCACACACATGCTCACTCACAGACATGCCCTCACACATGCTCACTCTCACATGCTTTCTTGCACACATACTCTCATACACGCACATGGTCACACTCACACATGCTCATACACACATGCCCCCCACATTCACACCAATATGCTTACACACTCACACATCCTCATACACATGCACATTGACACACATGCCCAGTCTCACAACACACATACA
>NW_006408700.1:4734559-4760336 GCF_000296735.1 Chrysochloris asiatica
ACACACACACACACACACACACACAGTGTAATGTGAACCTGCATGTTCACTGAGGCCTTAGCTTCAGATGGAGAGACCCAACCTCGCCAAGAATGTCCATTGATTAAGGCCTACGTTTGTGGCTTGTTCTGCACCTGCCCCCTCAGATTGGCCAGGGCTCCTCAGCGCTGCAGCCTTTCCCAGTCAGTGAGACACACTGCACCTCCTCTGCTGCTTTCTTCTCGGCTTCGTGGCCACGGTCTTTAAAGAACCCATCCAGTGCTCCAGTTTGCTTTTGAGGGGGTCTGTTGTAGCGTACTCTGTGGGTGGCTGATTGCCCTAGAAATGAACTCCATTGCTGTTGAGCTCATGTTGAACTTTTATGACAGAATGGAGTCGTGGTGTGGTGTTGCAGGATAAAGCACTGGACTGCAGGGTCGGTTTGAACAGCAAAGTCGGTGGTTTAAATTCACCAGCCACCCCTAGAAACTCTATACAGGGTCACTATGAGTCAGAACTGACTCAAGGGCACTTAACAACAGCAACAACATACGACAGAGTAGAACTGTCTCATTGGGTTTCCAAGGTTGAAATCTTTATGACGCAAACTGGACCAGGGATCTCAAGTTATACTCTTTCTGATAGAAAAATTAAAAGGGTTCCTTCAAAATCATCCTAACACCAGGCTTACACTACCACGCCTAATGGAACCACCCCTCCAGTAGTGTCTGATTTTGTTATTAAAGTGTTGTTGAGTTGGTTCTGACTCATCACTACCCTGTGTAGGGTTTCTGAGGAATGGCTGGTGATTTTGAACTGCCAACCTTGCTGTTCAAACTGACCTTGAAGCCCAGTGCTTATCCTACAATGCCAAATGTATTATGGCCACATTAATTTCTCCGCCTCCCCCTTCCTTTTACATTTAAGTCAGAGCAAGAGCAAGAGCAATGAACCAAAGTAGCAAGCCATGTCTTTGCCAAGAGGGTACTAAACTTGCTTCTATTTTCCTCCGTTTTCTGCTTCCTTGTGTTGCCCAGGCCCTGCCAACCTCTGATGGGTGAAAGCCACAAGGCCATTTTCATCTGGCATAGCTACTCAACCAATTCCATTTTCCTGAATATTTTTTGTGTGTGTTAGATTAAACTGGATAAAACAAATGAGCTTTCCATCCCACAATTTACACACAGCTTGTTGTATGATTTTGGTGGCTGTCCTTGCAACATGTCAGCATTCCCCCACCTTCCTCCCTGGGTTCCCCGTATCCATTCACCAGCTCACCCAGTCTTGCTTTCTGGATTTTGCTTTGGAGAACATGTTGCCCTTTTGGTCTCTCATAATTGAGTATTCTTAGGAGCATGTTCCTCATAGGTGCTCTCGTTCACATTAGAGGCTTAGCTGTTGTTTGGCTGAAAGCTGAGCTCTGGCAGTGGATTCATTTCTGAGTTTGAAGGGTGTCTAAGGGCCATATTCTTGGGGGATCCATTAATCTCTGTCATGTCAGTGAGTCTGTTTTATCATTTGGCATTTTGTTCTACACTTTTCTCTCATTCTCTTCAGGACCTTCTAATGTGATCCTAGTTTGAGCATTCCACAGTGAGAGCAGGGCACCATCTAGTTCTTCCGGTCTCATGTTTGTAGAGACTGTGGTTTGTGTGGTCTTTAGGCCCCTGCACTAGTTGTTTCCTTCAGTCTTCAGCATTCTTCACTCTTCTTTGCTCCACGTGGGAAGAGACCCATAGTTGTATCTTAGATGGCGATTCGCAAGCTTTTATGACCCCTTTCACTACTTACTGAAGTAGGATGTAGAGAATTGTCTTTATGGATTATGCCTATAGACCTAGGTGTTCCTCGGGACTATGGCCCTAGACCTCAAGCACAGTGATTCAGTCCTTGGAGGTGTTTGGCATGGCTAAGAAGTTTTCCTAACTGTGCCCCTATGTGTTCTACTGCATGTCTGGATATATTTGCAGTAGTACAAATATGTATATAGGACTATCCATTGCCAAACACATATTTGTATTTCCATAAACCAACCCATACCTGTTCCTTTTACATACCTACCTATGTATCTATCCACTGGTAAAGGATGGCTTCTTATTGCTGTTGTTGCAGGGTTATATATATAATTGTGTTCACTGTTGTTGTTTTATTTACTTTGGCATACCCCAGTGTTTTCCTTTGCCTTGGTCATTTTGTGCTGATGTCCCCCATTGTGTGTATTGTCTTTCTCTTCACTAAAGTTAACCAGTGTGTGCCATCCGGTGATGTAAGTGCCATCGAGTCAGTTCTAACTCATAGTGACGCTATGTAGGGTTTCCGAGGAGCATTTGGTGGGTTTGAACCACTGATCTTACAGTTAGCAGTCCAGTGCTTATCATACAGCATTGCACCAGAACTCCATGTACCATCTAGTTGGTAATTTTCCTTCCTTATCTCTCCTTGCCCTGGTAACCATTAAAGAATATTTCTGTGTGAAAACATTATTTTGACTTTTTATGATGGTGGTCTCATACAATATTTGTTTTTTCTCATTCAGAATGATGTCCTCCAGGTTCATCCAGGTTATAGGATGTTTTTAAGGATTCACAGAGTAATGGTGTGGAGGGGGCGTGCTGTAGTTTACTTTCTGGATGGCGGGCTGTCCTAGAACAGAGTCGTTGTTGGTGAGTTCATAGTGACATTGTAGGAGAGAGTAGAACTGCCCTACATGGTTTCCAAGGCTGAAATCTTTATGAAGCAAACGGAACTAGGATCACAAATGATACCATTTTTGATTGAAGGCTTAAAAGGGCCCTTTCAAAAATGATCAGAACACCAGGCTTATGCTACGGTTGCTGCTACCACATCTGTATTATTCTTGAAAGGTGTAGAGTATCCCACTGTGTGCGTGTACCACAGTTTATTGATTCGATTTCATTCATTGTTTGGCTGCTTAAGTTGTTTCCGTCTTTCTTCTGTTGTTAATAATGAACGCTCAACATGGGTGTGTATATGTCTGTCTGTGGCTCTTTGTTTCTCTAGACTGTACACTTAGGTGTGGGATTGCTGGATTATAAGGTACTTTCATTTCCAGCTTTTTAAGGAAGCACCATGTTATTTCTCATAGTGTTTGGACCATTTTACCTTCCCACCAACAGTGTATGAGAGTTCCAGTTTCCCTACAGCGTCGCCAACATTTGTTTTCTATGTTTATTTGCTTCTTTTCTCTCTTAATGCCATTATTGCCAGGGTGGGATGGTATCTTATTGTAGTTTTGATTTGCATCTTTCTAATGGTGCAGAATCCTGGTGTAGTGCTGCAGGATGATATACTAGATCATAAGGTCAGTTTGAACTGCAAGGTTGGTAGTTCAAACCCACTAGCTGCTCCTCGGAAACCTTATACAGGATCGCTATGGGTCCAAACTGACTGATAGCAGTTAACAACAACAATGGTACGGCAAGCAGTTTGGTGGCTCTTTAGGATAAACACTGGACTGTGAATCATAAGTTCAGCAATTCGAGCTGCTCCACAAGAGAAAGGAGTCTTGGTGTGGCGCTGTGGGTTAATGCGCCAGACTGCAGAGCCGTTTGAACTGCAACGTCGGTGCTCCTTGAAAACCCTATACAGGGTCGTTATGGGTTGGGACTTACTCGATGGCACTTAACAACAAAAAAAAAAACAGGAGAAAAGTGAGGCTTTCTGCTCCCGCAAAGATTTACAGCTTCAGAAACCCTATACAGGGTCGCTGTTAGTCAGTACTGATTCAGCGGCACTTACTTAACAACAACAATGGTGTGGTACTGTAGGATAAGTATTGGAGTGCCAATCACTAGGTCAGCAGTTCAAACCCATCAGCCGCTCCTCAGAAACTCTGTACTATGCCACATGAGTCGGAACTGATTCAATGGCATATAACAATAACAACAATGGCTAATGACTGAAATTGTTTTTTCATGTAGTCTTTGTTAGTTGCCTGACTGCCTTCTTTGATGAAGTGTCTGTTCATGTCCTTTGCCCATTTTTGGTTGTTGAGGTGTTGATGTTTTCTATACACCACCCAATTCCCCGAGAAGTGAAAAAGTAATGAAATATCTATTTTTCACGATTTAGTACAAAGTTAAATTTTGTTGGCCCCCAACTCATGATGACCCCAATGCACAGCAGAAGAGAATTGTACTCGATTGGTTGTGGGTTGGATCTGGGTGATGTTTAGGGTTTTTATTGGCTGAGTTTTGAAAGTGGATCACGAGGCCTTTCTTAGTCTGGAATCTTCACTGAAACGTACTCAAAAGTCTGTTGTTGTTGTTGTTGTCATGTGCCTTGAGTCAGTTCTGACTTACGTTTAGCAATATGCAAACCTCTACACTTATAGACAGGTGGTGACTGAGCATGGGACTGGGAATCGAACCAGATCAATGTCATGGAACATGATCTGAAAATTTCAACCAAGATCTTCCTGCCTTGGCACCAATGCTGTTTAGCATGCATGTCTTCCCTTGGATAAGCAGAACAGTGATACTCAGCCGTGTGTGGAGGATGGGAGGGGTCTGGAGCAGGACCCAGGATGCCGAGTCCCAGCAATAGTTCAGTGGGCAGTGTTGGTAAGGCACATGTGCTTCCTAGGATTCTGTTTCTTCATCTCCGCAACTAACAAGTGTGATTTGAGATCCAGGATTCTCAACTATTTTTCTTCTCCAGGACCTCATCAGTAACAGTGTTTCCATATGGTCTTGATTCTCAGTCTGGGAATAGGTCCCAGGAGCCTGGAGAGGAAGAAAAGAGGCTGTGGAGCTCGTTGGAAAAGTCCTATAGTGTGGTTTTTACTTGCAACCCCCAAAAAGAGTGCTTGTCTTTTCTTTAGAATCACTGGATTATATGGGATCTAAGATCCTTTCTAAAAGTCATGTATTGAAAAAGCTAAGAAGCCACTTAACTATGGTGGTAGTAGTGGTGAAATGCTATCCAGTTGGTTCTGACTTATAGCAACCCTATATAGTGTTTCTGAGGAGTGCCTGGTGGGTTTGAACTGCCAACTTGGCAGGCAGCAGACCAGTGCTGATCCTACAGAGCCAAAACTTAGTCAAGAAACTAAGGCAAGAAAAATAAGCAAAAACACCTTAGGCCATTATTTTCAGTCTTTAAAAAATTGTTTGTCTTTTTAAAAATGTATAGCACTTTCTCCAACTTCACCAGTTTCCCCCAACCTACCTACCAAGGTAATAAGAGGGTAAAATCTTACTGCAGAGATTTCAGGAAGCCAAATGCCCCTGGGAAGGCAGAGAGAAGAAAGGAGTAAGACTTGGGTTTCCAGCATTCAGTGTCTCGTCATCTGACTGGGAGAAAGATAGGAAACAAATAGGGACAAGAAAGCTGTGTTGTTTAATAAGGATTTTTACAGCCTCCACCCTTTGTTGTTGTTAAGTGCTGTCAAATCAATTCTGATTCATAGAGATCCTGTGTAGGGTTTCCGAGGAATGGATGATGGATTTGAACCACTGACTTTGTGGTTAGCAGTCCAGTGCTTACGCTACCACACCAGGACCTAGCTGCCTGTGTTTGCCAGCTGTGAACAGCTCCAGTAACCACAACGTTCTTTATGGGGAGGAAGTTCTTCTTTTACCTTCCCTCCTGTTCTCATTCTGCCTGGAGCTACATGTTGTTGTTAGTTGCTGTTAAATCATCACCATGACAACCTCATGACTGACAGAAAGAAATGTCCTCCTCGTTCTGGCCTTGTACCTTACCAGCCATGATGGCGTCTTCTAGTGCTTGGTCTTTCCAGATGAAATGCCCAAAGTGAATGAGTTCAGGTCTCACCATCCTCACTTGTAAAGAACATTTTTACTTCATTTCTTCTTAGACTGATGTGCTTGTTCTTTTAGAGGCCACCATTTATTCAGTCTACTTTGCCAACACTGCAATTTAAATGTATCAAATTGTTGTAGCTTCCATCTTCACCATCCAACTTTCATAAGCATTTGAGGTGCTTGAAAAGATTCTGACTTGGCTCAGAAACATGCTAGTCATCAAAGTGTCTTTTTTTTAAAAAAAAAACAAACAAAAAAACAAAAAACTTTAAGAAGCTCTTTTGCAGTAGATTTGCCCAGTGCAATATGTCATTTGATATTTGATTTCTTGATGATGCTTTTATGGATCTTGATTACTGATCTAGGTAGAATGAAATTGTTGACAGCTTCGATTTTAGCTTATTGAACTTCAATTAAAGTCTACAGTCTTTCATATAATTGAAATATAAAGATGACCACCATGCTTACATCCCACCATATATACAGATAAATTTCATCCAGACAAGTAGCTGTCTTTCAGAAGTTCCTCATCTGAAGTTTTAAAACATGGAAATGATTTAATAATATTAATAATAAGCTACATTGGAGTTAAATATTCTAAACAGTAAAACAGCAGAAGCGAAAAGACCCAGAATGAGGAAGGATATTTCCAAATGGAATTAAGATGCAAATATGAAGAAATTCAATCAACCAATAAGAAAGAAATAGCCCATGAGGTAATTAGACAAAGACTATGTGCAGGCAACTCACAGGAGAGGAAACTAGCAACCGAAAATGACGAAAGGATTTCTATTTCCTTAGGCACCATATTCCCTCTCTGTCCGTGATGACCTTAACTGGGGCTGGGAGACCTGAGGGACTTTATCGTTGCCTTTGTCAGTGAGTTTATTTTGTGCATTGGTATATTACTCTCCAAAGCGATCCTCTTTCAGACGTTCTTCTTTCAACAATGACTGTACCCTATTCACAGCCTTCTGTAGTTGGAGGCCAGTGGAGTTGGGCAGGTAAGTGGAGGCCAGCCCCAGGTTGACTTGCTTACTTTGGCTTGTCATCAGAAAAGATCAATTCCTAGAAAATGACATGCTGTAGAGAGAGGGTCAGTGGGAAGGAGCGATGCCCTGAATGAGATGAATTGACACAATGGCTGCTACATATCACCGATTGTGAAGAGGCTGCAGGAGGACTAGGGAGTCTTTCTGTCCTATGTAAGGTCGCCGTGAATCAGAGATGACTTGATGACAACTGACAACAACTGCCCCCTCAGGTCCTAATTACAAAGGTGTTGCTGAATCCTTGGAACCACATTCTTGTCGTTTGAATGTGATTCCAAGGATGAGATGCCCTTCTTCACCTTCAGAACCACAGCCTGGGAGCCAGCCATACACAGCTAAGCACAAATAGGAACCAGTCTTCCATTCTACTTCTTTCTGTCTATGAGACTCTGTTGAGTTAGTCAGAAACCGAGGCCAGAAGGAGCTGGCTTAGCACTTAGAATGCATCCTGTTGCCTGGAAGTATTTTTTCAATATTTCAGAAAACAGTGGAACTGACTCAGTCTGGTTGGAGTTGCACAGAAATGCATTCGCAGATTTCTTGCCACTTCGTTCTGCTTTGGTGTCAAAATTCATCCAACTATGCGCCAAAAAAATGTGTGTAAAATCACATACAGATTAGACACTTAAACAGGAAGTTATTTTTACCACTGTGGGGAAAACAACCCAAGAAAGTGATGATTCCCAGAGACACCAGGGCAGGGCTGGGGAAGGCGCTGAGGTGTTTGAGAACCCAGGCCTGGGCATACTTGCCTCTTGGCGCCTGCCAGATTGGCCCAGGATTCTGGTGTGGTCACCTCTTAGCAGGTCAAGTGAGGAGTTCCTGTGTGGAAGGCCTGCCCAAAGGGAGAAGCAGGTTGACGTAACCTCCAAGCATTAAATGACAACTTAAGTGGTTTGGAGTTAACATTGGTTACTCCTGAAAATGTTTTGTCTTCTCTCCCATGCAATTCCATTGAAGCAGTGCTCTAAGGGCAGCATAGAACATGAAGGTAAAAATGGAGGAACATATTCAAGAAAGCTACACAAAAAGTAAAAACCAAACGACATGCTGTCGTTACTTTGCCTAGCAGTTGACAGGATTGAGGCCATATTACTTTCTTTGCTCATGCTTCTTCCAACTTAAAAAGCTCCTCTTGTTTGCTTGTCAGGCTGAGCTCCAAGGCCTCCTGGAGTCTGAAATGTTTGTGGTTATAGTCTCCTAGTTGTGCTGTGAAATGAAGGCCCCAGACATTGAAGACCTGGGGTAAGGGAATATTTGTTAGCATCATTCACCTCTTTTTAGTACCATTTTCACCTAGATAATGGGAATGAGTGAGTCCTGGCGTGGTGCTGCAGGTTAATGAACTGGACCTCAAGATCAGTGGTTCAAACTCACCAGCCACTCCTTGGAAACCTATCCAGGGTCGGCGTGAGTCTGAACTGACTCGATGACACTTAACAACAACAGTGGGAGTACAGAGTTATCATTCAGTGATCATGTTTTGAATTTCATTAATTTACAGCTTGGTGGCGAACATTTCAAATGCATTTGCAAATCCTGGATTCAAGTGTCTTGCTCCCTAGGGCCTTATGGCTGGGGGAGAAGTGAGTAGATCCCATATGATTTTGAAATACATACAGTTGAGATGGCAGCACTCTGTCCTTGACCTTAACTAGCTTAGAGAGTGTGTGTTTAGGCATTTTGTGAAGTGTGCTCTTAGCTTTGGTAGGGAGAACATACTAGAACATGCATTGTAACTGGATGTCAGATGGATTGCTATGTCAAAATATAATCCATTTTCTACCAGGTGTTTCCTGGGTACCTGATCAGAATGATAGTTGATTTCAGAGTCATTCATGCTCACAAGACTTATATTTCATTGAAGTCTCACATCAATGAGCTCAAAAGGATCAGAAAGCGTGTGTCTTCCTATTGCTTTCCTATGCCCACTCCTTCACATTTGACTTTGCACTCTCCTTCCCTTTGTGTCACTTCTTCTATCTACTCAGGTTCATTCCTTCTACAAATATCCATCAAGCACCAGTTAGGTGCTGGGTATGGGAGAGAGACTGACTAATGCTGCCGCTGTCCCTGCCCTCAGGGGCCATGTTCTACTGGGAGAGGCAGAGAGGGACGAAGCAGACTTAGATGATGTCTGAGTGATGGATCTGAGACCAGAGGAATCATTAAGTAGAAAGTGAGAGCCGATATTGGCTGTGTCCAGCTGTGGTTAGGCTGCTGATCTCTTTGGTGAAGGACATGTTTGTGCTGAAAATCAAAGGTTCTCAAGTCTTGGCTGCAGCGTAGAATCACCTGAAGAGCTCTGGAAAATACTGAAGCGAGGGCTCCACCCGCAAAGCTTCTCATTCACTGGTCAGAGTTGGGACTTAAGCTTTATATTTGTGAAAAGTCCCCTCGTGTGTCTTTAAAGTTTGTAAGGGGTCCCCAAGGCACAACAATTGATCTCTCTTTACCCGGAGCAACAGAGGAAGAAGAACAATCAGAATTGGGTCATGTGGCTGGTCGCTCCCATGAACAACAAGCTGCCTCTTCTGCTGTGAGACCAGAAGAACTAGATGGTGCTCGGCTACCATTAATGAATATGTTGATCAAAGAGTCTACTGAGTAATCCTAGTCAAAAACAGGGGAAATGTGCAACAGAATTTTAATTATGGAACCCAGACTTGAGGCTGGATGAACCTCAAAACCTGTTGCCCTGAGATCATCTTTAAACCTGAAACCTTACACCAAAATAGCCCCTGAAGCTGGTTGTTGTTGTTGTTAGGTGTCATCGAGTCAGTACCAACTCACACGACCTATGCACAACAGAACAAAACACTGCCCAGTCCTGGGCCAATCTCACAATTGTTGCCACGCTTGAACCCATTGATGCTGCCACTTGGCCAATCCATCTTACTGGGGGTCTTCTTTTTCTCTGACCCTCCACCTTACCAAACATGATCTCCTTCTCCAGTGACTGGTCCCTCCTGACAATATGTCCAAAGTATGAGACATGAAGTTTGGCCTGACACTTACTTTACACCAAACAGCAGTCTGTCTTCACTAGTAAATCATGTATGCAGTGAGCACTGCCTTTTTTAGAAGCTCTTCATGGCATCAAGTCAATAATAGCGACTTGAAAGGTTAGACAGGTTAGGTGTCAGTAAGGGAGGAGAATGAAATGGCTTAATAATTTGAAGAACTTCGTCAGTGTCGCTGCTGTGCTGAATTGGTGTATGTGTGGCTGCGTATATTTTCCAACAGCAAATAAAACAATAAAAACTCCCTTGTGTAATTCTGGGATCCACCCAGAGTAGAGAACCACTGTAACAGATAGAGAGCTTTGCAGTTTTGTGTGTGCCTTTAGTCTTCCTGCAGAACTATTTAGGGAAGCTTTATCTTAATCTATACTCTTCTGTTTAGCTGTGACTGATAACACTTCTGCTTTTAGTTTCTGTATGTCAGCTCTTCACAAGCTTAGAGGTGCATTCAGGTCAACGGGGGATCTTGCTTAAACTATAGATTCTGATGCAGTAGGCTTGGGGCTGGGCCTGAGTTTCTATAGGTCCAACAAACTCACCGGAGATACTGACAGTGCTGATTCAAGAACTCTGCCTGCAGTAGCAAGGATCTGTCTACACTCTAGCATCTTGGGGGCTTAATGAATACTAGTGAGCAAAACCAAATGCTCCAGGGTTCAGCCTGTGCTATTAAACATTTTATAAATTTTAATTGAGTTTTTATTCACCAGTTTGATTGCTTGAATTTAAGAGCATTGAATTTTCCTAAAGTGAGGATCATGATTCAATTTTAAAATGTCTGTTTTATTAATCATTGTCATCCACATTATTAAATTGCAGGCTATTTAATTTGGAGGTTTGTGAACATATAGATTTTGATCTAATGTTAATTTCATTACTAAGCACGAGAAGTAGAACAATTAGTCTTGGATGTGATGTTACTTTACATAGTTATTGAATAGTCTTGAGACGTTTTGCTAGACAAATTATTTTTATTTTTACTTAATAAATTTTGATGCTAAGGCATTATATCAGAATGCATTGCTTGATGCGGCACTGTGGGTTAATGCGCTGGACTGCAAAGCCCGTCAGAACTCATCAGTCACTCCTCAGAAACCTCATACAGGGTCGCTAGGGGTCAGAAACAACTCAACGGCACTGGCACTTAACAACAACAACAACAGTTACCCTCAGATCCAAATATTCCAGAACAGAGAATTTGCGTTGCTTTGGAATGCCCGTTGGACTATCCAACTAGACCAAACAAGAAGAAATCAAACACGAATGATTCAGTGTGCCACAATTTTACACTGAAATGTGTGAGTTATATTATTTATTTTGCAAACTGCACAGTCCCTTGCATGTTCGTTTCCTGTGTATGCTATGGGTATCATATACTTGGGTGTGTTATTTGTGAAAAAAATGTGGTAATGCTTAAAAACACAATTTAAGAAACAACACTGTTAATACCTGCTCATTGGAGAAAATTGGAAATGACAGAAAAGCACAAAGAAGAAAATATGAAGCATGTTTATTCCGTTATTCACAACTGCATTGGTTTGATTACATGGTTCTTCTCTGGACCACAGGTCATTTGAATTGCAAGTTCGGCAGTTCAGGCTTACCAGTTGCTCCTCAGAAACCCTATACAGGGTTGCTATGAGTTAGGACTGACTCTATAGCACATAACAACAACAACAGCCATTCCACAAAAAGTTCAGGGAAATGTGGAACAAAACTGAAAATAATAAAATCAAAACAATATTAACAAGTGTTCCCTAGTGGGATAGAGCCTGGTGGATCCCTAGGACTCTGGCCCTTAGCCATCCTTCAGGTCTGGAAATGAACTCATTCCATGGTTCAGTTTTCAGCCAAACAACAGACAAGTCTATAAGGGAACAATAACTCTATAGGGGTATGCACACCTTAGTATAATCAGCCATTTGAGATCCAAAGGGCAGTATCTACCCAAGGACAAAGTTCACAATGGTTAGGAAAGAAGGAGGAATGGAAACAGGAAACGGAAGAAATGGGCTGCGTGATGCTACATTGTACAGATTGTAATCATTGAGATGAAATAAAATGTGTATTATGAACTACTGGATGGAAAATGGATCTGCTCTGTAAATCTTTACCCAATTTATAATAAAAAAGTTAAAAGAAAGATAATGAAATTTTTCCACAAACTTTTTGCAGCTTTGTGTTACAAACTTCATTCTACATCTTTAACATTTTCATGTACTGTAGGTGAAAGTTTACACAGCAGCTTAGTTTTCCAATCAGTAACTCATATATAGATTGTTCCGGGATATTGGGTGCAATCTCTGCAATGCGTTAGCAATCTCCCAGTTCCTCCCGGGGGCTGCTGTTCCCATGATTTTGATTTCCTGTCTCTCTCTGCTTTTTCATCTTTGGTTTTGATTAAATGCTGCCCTTATGGTTACTTGGAGTTGACTGTTCTAAGGAGCACATTCTTCATGGGGTTATGGTTTATGCAAGATTGGAGTCCTGGTGTGGCACCGTAGGACAATGCAATCTCTTTCAGACTAGAAAATCTGGTCTTTTCTGGTTTTTTGTTTTTGTTTTCTTTTTAATGTTTTATTGTGAATTATGTGATAGTTTACATGGGAGAACATTAGTTTTACATTATTCTATCATATATTGTTTCATTGACATGGTTATAATCCCCTCCATGCATCATCAACCAACAAAAGGGTATACCCTGCAAGCCTGCCTCCCCCACCCCTTCCCTCTCTGGGTCTAAAGTCCCCAGCTGCTCCATCTCTCCACGTCATCGTCTCTACCTCCATCTCTGGCGTCACTGTTTCTCTGGGTAGGGTCCTGCTCTCTGCTCTTCTCCCTTCATGGTCCCAGGGACCTCCGCTCCTAGACTGCAAAGTTAAACACTCCACTCCTTGCTATAAAACATCTACCTTTGCATTTCCAACCCACACAGTCAGTCCTGGTAACAATCATTCACTATTGTTATCACAAGAGACCTATCCACATTTCCTTTCATCAGCCCTGCCTAGACAGATTGGATACTACTTAGTGGAGATTCTAGCTCTGGTAGCGTAGTGGTTATGAATCGGGCTGCGAACCTCAAGGTCAGCAGTTCGAAACCACCAGCTGTTCCGCTGTAGAAAGATGTGGCTTTCTGCTCCCGTAAAGATTTATAGCCTCAGAAACCCTGCGCAGAGTCGCTATGAGTCGAAACCGACTCCATGGCAAATAACAACAACAACCCTTCATCTCTAAACAACTCTTAGAGTTGATCTGATAAAGAGAATCATATTTACAATGAAAACAATGGGAAAGGTGGCTACAAAGGTATTCCAAAAGAAGAAAGATATCTTATAAACATATTTATAACTGTTATATTTCACTGATGGTCAAAGAAACACAAACACAGGCTGGAAGAATGTCATTCGTCACCTATTGTGGCAAGGTAAGTTTCTAAAAGACAACCTTCAGTACTTACAAGGGTATAGACAAAACAGGTTCTAGAAGGCTTGTGAAAACATGAATGGGCATAAACATGGAGATTTGTGTTAAAATCAACCAAAAAATACACATCTTAATCCATCAATTCCAATTCTAGGAATGATCTCAAGGAAATAAAGAAGTGTGTGAAGATTAATAGATGAACATTTATCAAAAATGATGAAAAAATGGAAATAGATTAAAATCAAAAAGGTCTTGGTGAAAGAATCACAGTACATTCAGAAAATACTTCAGGGGCCATGAAAATCAACGTTATAGAAAAACACAGGGGAGCCATCTAGGTCAACTTGCAAAACACAGTAAAGAGAATGTTCCCTATCCCAATCTGGTGAGCAGCATCTAGATTTGAAAAGCTTACAAGCAGTCATCTAATAAGCAACTACTGGTATTTTTCTGCTTGAAGCAAATGAGAATGAAGCAATCTGAAGATTCAAGGAAGCAATCAGTCCAAAGGATTAATGGTCCACATGAACCACAAACTCCTTTAACCTCAGACCAGAAGAACAAGATGGCCACTACTGCTACCGTCCATGCTGACTCAGGCCACACTAGGAGGTTCTGTTTAGAATAGGTGAAAATGTTGAACAAAATTCAAATTCCAAGCAGAAAAGAGTACCAGAGTACACAGCCACAGAGGACTAGAGAGGAGAGTGAAGTGTCCAGCTGATAAGAAGAGAGGGCATATGCACAAGAACATATCCACACTTGCAGATAATACCCACTTGACCTGGCTTCAATGACTGGATGATCAGAGCTCAACTAGAAGAAGAGAGAAGAGGAAAAAAAGAGTAATCTGATACAATTTGAAGAACTTGACCTACACCTCAATAGGTGTAGGTCAAACGAGGGGACAAATCTTTATAGCAAGGATCACTTATCATATGAGCCTGGTGTGGCGCTGTAGGATAAACACTGGACCACAAAGTTGGTTTAACCGTAAGATCATGATTCAAACTCACCAGCTGCTCCTTGGAAACTGTTTACAGGGTTGCTAGGAGTTGGAACCGACTCAACAGCACTTACAACAGCATCGTGTGTATGGTTAATTATTTCCTAGTTGTTGTTTTTATTTGCCTTTCGTTTCTTAAATGGGCTTGTTTATTTTTCTTGTGCAGAATCTAACCTTTTCTATTCAGTTATATCCAGATCTTTCCATTTATATTAGTTTGTTTGCTTTTATGCTTACAAAGATGTTGCGTCTTGACATCAAATATGTACATAGTTTCCATTTTCCCCTCTAGTCGTACCATTTCACTTTTCCATTTAAAGTTTTAAATCCTTTTGGCATTTATTTTCATGTAAACTCAATGAACTCTTAATGATTTTGCCAATGCAAACATTGGCAAATGTAACTGGGAATAATGGGGAACACGGTGGCTCTGTAGGATAAGCACTGGGTGGTAACTATAAGGTCAGTGGTTTGAGCCCATGGGATGCTCATCAGGAGAAAGATGAGGCTGTCTGATCCTGTAAAGACTCACAGCCATAAATCCTGTACAGGGTCACTATGAGTTGGAACCAACTCAATAACACTTAACAACAACAACTGGAGATAAAGTCCTCATACGTTATGATACCATTCTTTAACAGTAAATTATTTTATCAAACACTGAAATGCATTAGAGTAAGCTCTATGTGGCATTCCTGGGTGGAGTAAAAGGTTAACATGCTCGGCTGCTGACTCCTAATGCTAACCGAAAAGGTTGGATGTTCAAATCCACCTTGAAAGAAAGACCTGATTATCTACTTCTGAAAACTCCACCATTGGAAACCCAGTGCAGGGGAGGAGCGATCCATCTACTCTGAAACATACAGAGGGATTACTGTGAGTTGAAATTGACTTGATGGCAACTGTTGTTAATTTTTAAAACTCTCTGTAGCCAATTGCTGCTGTCTTGTCGGTTACTACATACCAGGGACAGATGTGACCAGTCACCTTGTTTGCTCAGCCTGAAGTTCCGAAGCACAGGAGCAGGTAACATTATAGACTTAGCTGGCTAGTATACCCATTACTAACTGGCTAGTATATCCATTACTAACTTCACTCACTTTCTGGATCCCTACTGGATCAGAGCACAGTGAACTATGGGCTTCCACCTGCGGCTTTCTACCTTTCTTTTTCCATTTTGGCTTGAAAGCTTAGCTTAGAGGTTGATGGGTGAGTTAATTCTTTGCAGCCTCTTGGTGATGTGACAGCAGTCTTTTTTTAGCGTATTTTCTAAGTTGTTAGATGATAATTGTTTAGTTTCTATGTTGCTGTTATTATTTTTAATGTTTTTAAGTTCAGGGGACCACAATTTGGAAGCACATTTGAAGGTCAACGGTATGGACTAATAGAACTGCATTTGGAGTTCTTGTCTGTGAATTTTCCTTTAACAAGAAGTGCAGTGTAGCGTAAAAGAGCACTAGGTTTCTAATCAGAAGTCCTCTGTTTGAGTCCTGGCATAGCCACCAGTGCAGCTGTGTGACCTTGGGTAATTCACTTAACCTCTCTGAATCTCAGTTGGAAGTTTAGAGGGACTCTCAGTTCTAGAAGAACCACCACCAGATTGTAAAGAGGGCACTAACTGGAACTCTCCTGTCTGGACATCTGACCATTTGTGTTGATGATCTCAGCTGCTGATTCATCCATGCAGAAGCCTGTACGGAGCAGGTGGCACATGGTTGTTGCTTACTGTGTTGTCAGTGTGTCGTGTCTTCAAACAAACCCACCAGCACTTGGTCTGTGGGCATTCTACGACAGTGTTTTTTTGTTGTCTACATCTCTGAGCTTTCTATTAATTCCTTGAAGGAAATAGGACCTGTTGTTATGAAGCGCCATCGAGTCGGTTCCAACTCCTAGTGACCCTGTACAGGGTTTCTGAGAAGCAGCTGGTGGGTTTGAACTGCCGACCTTGTGGTTAACAGTCCATTACTTATTCTCCTACAGTGGTTATTTGTTATTTACAGCCCTGGCCTTTCTGTCCCTCCTAGTTCCTTGAAGTTGAAGAAGAACCTGCTAGGATGATGTAAATTATAAACTACCTTTTAGTTGATTGGCTATTTTTATTCTTTCTGTCTTCTCACAGAGGAGTACATAAAGTGTTTCTGTATGCCTTATGATCTCTTGATGTTCTTTTTTTTTAGTTTCAAAGAAGAGTTTGATGAACAGAAATTAGAACACATTTACTCTGTGATCCATTTCTTTTCAGATGTATTTTATTGTGTTGTTATTGTGGAGAATGCCACGATTTTTACAAGTCCAGTTCAGTGACACTGAGTATATTCTTCAAGTTGTGTAACCATTGTCATCCTCCTTTTCCAAGTGACTCCTCCACCAGTCACATAAACTCACCGTCCCTAAGTGTCTTATCTACCCTTTTCATTGCCATTGTCAGTTTCAGACCATGTGGATAATTCTTAAGGGAGCACAGTACTTGAAGCAGACATTCTTTCTTACTTAAACTCCACTCTGGTTTGGTTTAAAGAACATTGTGAGGGATTTTTTTGGTTTACGATTTCAGGTGTACTGACTATCTCAGGGAGTATCTCTTGAGATACCCTGTGATCTTTGGACCAGATTGTAATTTTCCCAAGCGTTTTTTTTTTTTGACATGATGTGTTCTGGCAACACAGTGGTTCTTGCAAGAGCTACGATCCTAACTGAGGAGGTGGCTGTATACACTCATCACTGCCATACAGAGGTTTATGGAAATAGAGATTCCTCCACGTGCTCAGGTGAGCACAGGGAAAGGAGCAAATGAGGAACAAGCAGAGGGCTTCCTGGAAGAGGTGACATTTGAACTGGGTGTTGAAGGAGATTGCAAGTTAGAGATGTGAGGAAAAGGTGTTCCAGAAGGAAGAACTAGCATTTAAAGGCAAGCTGTTGTTCAAGGTCATGCCACCTTTGGGAACATTAAGCAGTACGTTAGTGAGAATGAAGAGGGAACCTACAAGGGAGATTCCTATAGGGAAGGGTGGACTATGAAGGGCTTGTATATTATACTGTCTGGCCGGCAGTGGGGAAGCTCTGACCATTTTTAGACCACAGAAGAACCCTGGTGACACCTTGGTTAAGTGCCCAGCTGGTAACCAAAACATCCCACTGACCACTCCACCACTCTGTAGCAGAAAAGACCTGATAGGGGCAGTTCTGCTTTGTTATAGGAGGTCATTGTGAGCCCAGATCACCTGATAATGACAACACAGAGGGACATCAAGTGTGTTGTTCACAAAGGCAGCTGTAGAAGCAGAAAGGAAATTGTGGAGTCTCCCAGGAGCTCAGCTGACATATAGCAGTTTCTGATGTGGCCTCAGGTATAGGTGTTATTAAGTGCCATCGAGTCGGCTCCAATGAATAGCGACCCTGTCTAGTATTTCCTAGGAGTGGCTGTTGGGTTTGAACTGCCCATCTTGTAGTCCAATGCTTATCCTAGAGCATCACACCAGGACTCCCAGATACTTTAAGATTTACAAGGTTTCTGCATCATGTTAACCATGCTTCTTCACATTCCTGATCTATGTTTCTCTGGTGGTGCAGTGGCTCTGTACTTGGCTGCTAACTGAAAGTTCAGTGGTTCGAACTCACCATCACTCAGTGTGCTTAGGAAAGACATGGTAGGTCTGCTCCAATTAAGTTACAGCCTGGAAACACTATGGGGCAGTTCTATTCTGCTATTGGCTCACTAGAATCTGAACCTACTTGGCAACATCATTGTATTTGTGTTGTTTTGTTTAAACTCACTTTGCAGAATCCCTGGGTGGTGCAAATGGATAAGCATTCCATTATGAGGTCAAAGGTTGGCGGTTCAAACCCACCTAGAGATTCTTTGGAAGACAGGTCTGGAAATCCTGGGGTCATCGTGAGTGGGAATTGACTGAACAGCTACTAAGAACATGTTCACTTTGCAGATGAGGAACGGAGTGCAGAGAGGCAGGACAGTTCTGGAGGTCTCAGCTGGGGAGGGGTGGAGGTCTAGCTCAGGTCCTCTCAGGCCACAAGGAGCACATTTCCTTAAAAGTACTGAACTATTTTTCTAAGTAGTTTCAGTTATGATTAAGTTTGACAGGTAAAACAGCTAAAATTCTATCCTGTACATATTTATTTTTAATAATATTTGTTGTTAAGTGCCGTCAAGTTGATTCCAACTCATAGTGACCCTGCATAGAGAGGTGAGTTTGAACTGGTGGATTCAAACTGCCCTCCTTGTAATTAGCAGTCCAGTGCTTACCCTACAGCGCTACACCAGGACTGCAGTCTATATAGTCATGTCAATTTGCCTTGTTGCTGATGTTTTCTTGTTGTGCTGGCATCCAAAATCTTCTGGTTAATTTTTTCAGGTTAGCTCAAATGGAAAGAACAACTCCACTGCGTTTTCATTAGGGAAGGATCGAACATAACCTGAGCTTCCTTCCGTTCCATTCATTTCAGTAATTTTCATCCTGCCTTTTTTCCTAGATTAAGTTGGCATTTAGACTATACTCCCTTGCTATTTTAAAACAACTATTTACTGAGTATGGCAGATTCATTTTCTCTGTAAGCTTTATTGAAGATTCTCTAGAAATGGCTCTACTGAGGTCTTGGCCTGAATCCTGATGCTTTAGGCTGTTGTCCGTGCATTCTGAGGGAAGCTCAGTATGGGCAGGCCAGCCTATCAAAGCCCTCCAATGCTGCCACCTCTTCTCGTGAGGATGAAAGTAAAGATGTTTCAATCCAGGCGTTAACATTTTATTTTTAATTTAATTCCTGTATTATTATTTACCAGAAGCAAGTTTCAAAATCTCCAGTGTTGCTAAACCACAGTTGGATAATGAGTTTAGGTCATAGAAAATTCAAGATGTAATGAGTGGGTAGTCCTTGAAATGTTACAGTTGCTGTGGAGTCAGTTCTGACTCATGTGTCTCCATGTGTGACTGAGTAGAACTGCTCCATATGTTTTCAATGGCAGATTGTTTGGAAACACATCTCCAGGCCTTTCTTCTGAGTTGCCACTGGTCGTCCTTGAAATCGCTAATCTATTTTGTTAGTATCAAGTACATTCACTGTTTGCACAACTGCTTGACTATTTAAATATAGGGGCATCTTTTTAGAGGGAGAGAAGCTTGCATGGACATTCCTGGCTCTGGACCAGCTGTGTAAACTTTGCACGATATCTGGCATTTAATGCATGTTAGTAGTGGTTACAAATCGGGGCTGTGAACCTTAAGGTCAGCAGTTTGAAACTACCAGCTGTTCCGCGGGAGAAAGATGAGGCTTTCTGATCCCGTAAAAATTTATAACCTCAGAAACTCTGCACAGGGTCACTTAAAAAGCACTTAACAACAACAACAACAACAACAACGTTTATTTTATTTTCTTAAAATTTTTTTTATTATAGAGGCTCTTTATTAACTCTTGCATGGGTGTAAACACAAGACAAACACAAACAGATAGTTCAAGTGAGGGAAATCACAGATGAGACTCCCTGATGAATTTCCAAAGTTGTACCTCCACGTGGTGGCACAAAGAACAAAAGAATCTCCTCTCACAGCCATGACTGATGGCAGCCTGACAACTAAATGCATCGTATACCTGTGCCGGCCCTACAGAAAGCAGAGCAGGGACTATTGCAGATAGGAAAGCTTACAGATGGTCTCTGAGGCATCACAAACACACCATCATTCTGGGGCGTGTCCAAGAAAGTTCCCATGAGAGCCAGCTGGGGAAAGTCACCCCACAGCCACTTTTTTTTGTGTCAAGTTTTTATTGTGAATTGAGTGATAGTTTACATGGGAGAACATTGGTTTTATACTCACCATTTCATTGCAATGATTACAATCTCCTCTGTGCATCATGATTCAACAGTATTTGCTTCTATTCACTTTGTTTTTGTTTTTGTTTGGGGGGATGTACACAAAAACTCTCAGGAATATATAATCATTTAAACAAGCAAAGGACACATTTTGCAAGCATGCCTCCTGGCCGCCAGCACACGGATTCTCTCTTTCCATGAGTCTAGAGTCCTCAGCTGCTTTCTGTCTCCATGTCCCTATCTCTGCCTCCATCTCTGATGTTGCTGCTTCTCTGGACAGGATCCCACATTCCGCTTGTGCTCTTCTCCCCTTTTGGTCCTAGGGTCTCTGTTCTTGGACTGTAAGATTAACTACTTCCTTCTTTTTGTTAGAAAACTTCTACTTTTACAGTTGTGACAGTTGCAATTAGTCACCACATCTACTTTTAAAATATATTCTGCTTCTAACTCTGGAAGTTTGACTGTAAGAGATGCATAAGATACTCAAGAAGACTTGGCTACTGAACAACTAAACTAACCCTAGGTACAAGCTGGAGTTAAGCTCTGCCTGGCTGGAGTCATTCACTGCAGAATGTCTTCAGGTTGCATGCCGCAGACTATCCCCTCCTCTAGGTCAGAGATTGAGAGAAACCACATCAGTGATCAAACCTAGACTTGTCAGGCAATTGTAGCAAGTTCTTCAAACTCACGCTGGTCTTTCACCAGATACCATCTGGCTCTTCCTCAGGGCTTCAAACACAAGCGATATCTCAGGCTGCTTGTAGGGTTGAGCAGAGCCAAATGCACACTGCCTTGGTCAGAGCCATTTCTTTCCCTCTAGACATGGAGTCCTGGGTTAATGAGCCAGACTATAAAGTTGTTTAAACTGCAAGGTCGGTGGTTCAAGCTCACCAGCTCAGTCTCGGAAACCCTATACAGGATCGCTATGGGTCGGAACTGACTCGACGGCACATAACAACAACAACAGACATGCTGGATGTTATGTTTATTACGGTATTATAACATGTACCTGGAGTAAGAGAGTATTTGAATTTAACATTGGATTTATATCTGGATATGTTGCCATTGTTTGATGTAAGAAACACACCAGTTCATCCTATTTCAGAATTGTAGGAGAAATTGATTAGATCTTAGAGGAACATAGTAAACAATGTCTCTAGCAGTTTTAGTTATTGTTCAGAAAAGGAGGACAGGTTCTTTCTGAGGCTGCGCCATCCATTGGCCCTTTATAAACATGAGAAGCAGGTTATATCATCTTGACATTCTCCCGGAGAGCTGAACTTCAGACTGTTTTTATGTATTTGGAAAAGATGTTCCTGCTAAGTGCTTTTGAGTTGGTTTCAATTCATAGTGAGCCTGTATAGGTTACTAAGGAGTGGCTGGTGGATTTGAACTGCTGACATTGGGGTTAACAATTCAGTATTTACCCGACAGCACCAAGATTATTGTTATCGTGTGCCGTCCAGTCTATTCTGACTCATAATGATTCTATATAGAGTTCCAAGGAGTGGCTGGTGGGTTTGAACCACCAATCTTGTGATTAGCAGTCCAGTGTTTGTCCTACATTGCCACACCAGGACTCTGACATAAAGACATGGATGTTAAGTGGGTTCCTGACGTTTCTTCAGCTTTGTTGTGGCTGGAGTGGGAAAGCAGGGTTTCCAAGGAGTAGCTGGTGAGCTTGATCCGCTGATCTTGCGGTTCAAACTGACTTTGCAGTCCACTGCATTTACCCACAGCGCCACACCAGTACTCCCAGGGCTTATATGGTTGGGGGATTAAAGCCATGAAGGAGTTCTGGTGTGGTGCTGAGGTTTAACATGCTGGATTGCAAAATCGGTTTGAACCTTAACGTCTGTAGTTCGAGTTCACCAGTCGTTCTCTGGAAACCCTATACAGTTTGCTGTGGGTTGGAACAGACTCATTGGCACGTAACAATAACAGCAGCAGAGAAGGCAGCATTCCCCTTCATTAGCTCTCCATTACTGAGCAGCCCACGTGGGATCTGTTGGAATGGTGGAAGACCTACCTCCCCTTGGACTTGAACTTTCTTGGACTCTGAGGAAGGAGCCCTGGTGATGCAGTGGTTAGAGAGCTTGGCTTCTAAGTAAAAAGTGTGTGGTTTAAAGCCCTCAGCTGCTCTGTGGAAGGAAGATATGTCTGTCTACTTCTGTAAAGATTAAACTCACTGCCGTTGAATCAGTTCCAACTCGTAAAACTGCCCCCACAGGGTTTCCAATGCTGGCATCTCTACGGAAGCAGACTGCTGCGTCTTTCCACAGCTTTCTCCCATAGAGTGGCTTCTGGGTTTGAACTGCCAACGTTTTGGATAACAGCCAAGCATTAAACCACTGCGTCACCAAGGTTCCTTCCATAAAGATGACATACTTACAAACTCTACAGGGCATTTCTACTCTATCTTGGAAGTAGCGATAAGTCAGAATTGACTCCATGGTAACAAGGTTGGATGCTTCTGTTGTTTTTCTTTCTTTTTTTTTGACTTGAGGATCATTCTGTATTTTCATGACCTAGACTCTGCAGCTGGGAGCTGAGCCAAAATCTTTCTCAGAGGGGGAAATGTTGAATACAACTATTTTGGATACCTTAGAACCTGATCTATTGGAGAACTTTTCTTTTAAGCATTAAACATTCTTTCAGTTTTGTAGTATTACTCAGTGAGAGGATGGAATTCATTTTACTGGTTTTCCTTCTGCATCTGAAGTTTTTTTTTTTTTTTTTGAGAACCTTTTTCCTGTTCAGCAAATATTTGGTAGTCTTATCATGTTATATGATGATACGATAAGACTATCAAAAGTTTGCTGAACAGGAAGAAGAGTTCTTAAAAAAAAAATCCAAATTTTTCCATAATGCTATTGCACATTTAAGGAGCTCTGGTAGCCTAGTAGTTACAAGTTGGGCTGCTAACTTCAAGGTCAGCAGTTTGATACTACCAACGGTTCTGCAGGAGAAAGATGAGGCTTTCTGTTCCCGTAAAGATTTACAGCCTCAGAAACCCGATACAGGGTCACTGTGGGTCAGAACCAACTCGATGGCACACAACAACAACAGCATTGCACATTTAATAGAGTAAACCAAAATATCCATGTGACTTATTTGATTACAATACTCATTTTATCATGGCGATCTGAACTTGAACTCACAATATCTCCGAGGTGTGCCTGTATTAAGAGTCCTGTTTGCTTTTTTAAGTGTAAATGGCATGGATGGCTATGGAAGGACCAAAAAATGCTATTTACACACACACACACACACATTTTATGTTGTTGTTGTTGTTGTTAAGCACCGTCGAGTTGGTTCCGACCCATAGTGACCCTGTATAGGGTTTCCAAGGAGCACCTGGTGAGCTTGAACCACCAACCTTGTAGTTCAAATGGCTTTACAGTCTGGCGCATTAACCCACAGCACCACCCCAGGGCTCCACACGTATTACAGTGGTTGTATCAACAAATGCCGGTATTAAAGTCCTTTCCATTGATGGCGTTTTGTCTGACTATTTTCAGAGGTCATCCATCTTTTCTCTTTTTTACCGTAAGAAAGAACCAAGGGACATGTTTCAGAGCAGTGTTGTGAATTTGCACCTGATTCCAGATGAGGTATGGTGTACCTTGTCCACAAAGACTTTCCAGTACTTACTGAGCAGGAATTGTTTGAAACCATTCAAATTTCCAATCTACAGCTGCCCAACTACTCTTTTGTATAATAGATCTCCCTGAGAACTAGTTGTGTTGGCCCTCTTTCCCTCTAACTCTCCCACAATGCCTATTTCCCATATGGTAAAAAGTTGTTGTTGTGATTGTTAGATGCTGTTGAATCGGTACCAACTCATAGTGACCTTATGCACAATAGAACAAAACACTGCTCGGCTCTGTGCCAACCTCACAATCGTTGCTGCACTAGAGCCCATGGCTGCTGCCACTGTGCCAGTCCATCTCATTGAGAGTCTCCCTGTTTTTTCTTTGATTCTTTACCAAGTATGATGTCCTTCTCCAGGGACTGGTCCCTCCTCACAACGGGTCTGAAGTATGAGACAAATTCTGGCCATCCTGGTTTCTAAGGAATATTCTAGCTGTACTTCTTCCAACACAGATTTGTTTGTTCTTTTAGCGGTCCATGGTACTTTTAATGTTCTCCTCTACACCATAACTCAAATGCGTCAATTCTGTGGTTTGACAAAAAGATGTTTCCCTGAATCTTAACAATTAAAAAAATAAAAAGCCCAAACCAAATCCATGGATATCAAGTTGATTCAAACTCATGGCGACCCCTTGTGTTACACTGGAGAATTGCTCCCTAGGATTTTTTTTAACTGTAGACCCTAGAAGAATTGATGCATTTGAGATACGGTGTTGGAGGAGAATATTAAAATATTAAAAGCACTATGAACTGCCAAAGAAACAAACAAATCGGTGTTGAAAGAAGTCCAACCATAATGCTCCAGGAGGGCCAAACTTCGTCTCTCATACTTCGGACATATTGTCAGGAGGGACCAGTCGCTGGAGAAGGATGTCATGTTTGGTAAGGTGGAGGGTCAGAGAAAAAGAGGAAGACTTCAGTGAGATGGATTGGCAAAGTGGCAGCATCAATGGGCTCAAGTGTGGCAACAGTTGTGAGGTTGGCCCAGGATCGGGCAGTGTTTCATTCTTTTGTGCATAGGGTCCCTATGAGTCAGTAGCAACAACAACAATAATCTTTATGGGAGCAAATCTCCAGGTCTTCCTTTTGTGGTGCCCATGAATGGAGTCCCGGTGTGACGCTGTGGATTAATGCGTCAGATTGCAAAGCCGTTTGAACTGCAAGGTCGGCAGCACTTAACGACAACAACAACATGGATGGATTCAAGTACAACTGTTTTGCCACCTGGGGACCCTCATCCTTGATGTACTTGGTGTAGAAAACCTCCAGGGAGCTAAAGGGTCAGTTCACAACGCTGGCATTCGCAAGTGATGAGTGGCTAAAGTGCAAAATCTTTTGCAAGTCAGGTTCTCATTTTTTACTCTCAGCAAAAGCGAAGGAGGATTAAATTGAGTGATCAATTCAGGAAGGTCATTGTTACATAGAATACTGTGTAATTTGGAAATTGTTGTCATTGTTAGATGCTGTCGGGTCGGTTCGGACTCACAGTGACCCTGTGCACAGTAGAACGAAACACTGCCTGGTCCTGCAGCATCCTCAAAATCTTGGTTGTGTTGGAGCTTGTTGCTGAAACTACTATGTCGATCCATCTTGTTGGGGTCTTCCTTTCTTTTACTGACATTTTACTAAGCATGATGCCCTCCAGGGACTGGTCCATTGTGGTAACATGTCCAAAGAATGTGAGATGATTCTTGCTGTCCTCACTTCTAAGGAGTATTTTGGCTGTATTGCTTCCAAGTTAGATTAATTCGTTCTTCTGGAAGCTCATGGTATGTTTGATGTATTATATATATATATATTTATCAACACTCTCATTCAAAAGCATCAAGCCTTCTCCAGTCTTCCTTATTCATTGTCCAGATTTTGTGAGCATATGGGTTGATGGAAAATATCATGGCTCGGGTCTGACGCACCATTATCCTCTGTGATATTTTTGCTTTTTAACACTTTGTAGAAGTTTTTTATAGCAGATTTGCCTAATGCAATATGTGTTTTGAGGTTTTGAATTCTGCTACCATTGACGTTTG
>NW_006408700.1:4760727-4767255 GCF_000296735.1 Chrysochloris asiatica
TTTCTCCATTTATAATGATGATGTTTATCAGTCCCATTGTGAGGATTTTTGTTTTCATTATGCAATCCATATTGAAGGCTGTGTGTAGTGTGTGATTTGGAAAGACTGTGAAAAGTCTGTGACATTGTTTTATCAAATACTCCTTTTATCCATCTACTTAGGACAGCACTTCACAACAACAACAACAACAACAACAACTTAGGTTTCTCAGTGTTTGTTTTTATTCAAATGTAAAGCAGGGATACAGTTGAAATAAGTAAGATTCAGTTCTGGATACATTAACCAGTTAATTGACACGGCCCTATTTACCTCATTAATACATACCTTGTTTTAGTTTTACTTTTAGTAATTACTTGGGACATTTGTAACATTTTTGTGTTGTTTTGAGTAATTGTTGTTAAGTGCTCTTAAGTGTTATTAAGTGCTGCACAGAGACCCTGTATAGGGTTTCCGAGGCTTTTTAATGGTAATCATAATGCTACCTCAGCGTGGAATAAATATTTGAAACTCTTAAGACCATTATAACCACAGGTAGCAGCGATTATGGACTCCTGGTCTGGCATTGTAGGATCAGCACCAGACTGAACCACAACGTCAGCAGTTCAAACCCACCAGTTGCTCCTTGGAAATCCTACACAGGGTCGCTATGAGTCAGAACCGACTTCGTGGCACTTAACAACAACAACAACAGCAGAGATTGTAAACAGGACATCTTCTCTTTTTTGTCACATGAAAAATTACTTCTCATTTTCTGGGGAAGTGATGATAGTTAATAGAACATAAATTGATCTCGCCAACCCTTGTGGTTTTCATTTAAATGTGCCACATGTCTTATTTCTTTAATTATATTTGTAACCTCTTTGATGGAGCAGGGAATATGTCTCACATGTTTCATCCTTGCTAGCATCTGGTGCCATATTAGTACTTAGCACAGGGATAATGCAGAACAGATTGAATTAAATTGGAATGGTGTTGAATTCAGATTGTCCTGATGCAGTTAGATAGTCAACCAATATTTGTTGAACACATGCTATGTGCCAGGCATCTGGCTTCAAAGGGCTTCTAGTCCAGTGAAACAAAATTAGCTAATGTTCATTGTGGCGCTGTGAACTAATGCGTCAGACTGCAAAGTCGTTCGAACTACAAGGTCGGTGGTGGTTCAAGCTCACCAGCTGCTCCTTGGAAACCGTATACAGGGCCACTATGGGCTGGGATCGACTTGATGGCACTTAACACCTAACAAATTTAGCAAGCTAATTTTTAAGTTGATAATTTTGTATGGCCTGTGAGTGATATTATAAATTTTGGCAGAGAAAAGGTTCCAACTCCTGCTATGACTCGGAATTGACTCTACAGCACAAAACCACCACCACCTCAAAAAAATGACCTTAATAATTTGCCTTTTTCAACTCCAGTGTCCAGTCACAAAGGTCTGCTCTAACAGGAAGCTAGTCTGACCCAAGTCACGCATGGGATAATGATGTCATATGTGTTGTGAGTTATTGTTGCTATTATTAAGCGCCATGGAGTCAGTTCAAACCCATCGTAACTCTGTATAGGGTTTCCGAAGAGTAGCTGACAGGTTTGAACCACCGATCTTACAGTTAGCATTTCAGTGCTTATCCTGCAGTGCCACATGAGGACTCCCCACATTTTACCTAGGGAGGAATTGAGGCTTGGAGACCTTAAGTGATTTTTTTTTAGGTAAGTGGAGATGTAGGGTCGGAACCCATGAAGTCTTACTCCATACCTGACATTCAAGACCGCTCTGCTGTCTGTCTGTGGGAGTGAAGTTAGCTGGTCAGGGTCAAATGCATTTGCACATATTGGAAAATAACCTTAAATATGGGAACTATTTTTATGATGTCACAATTCATTAATTTATACTTGATCAAGAATGAATTATGTACTTGGGCCTCTAGAAACAGAAAATCTCCATGTTTGTTTTTACTTTTTAACTTGAAGGAACCCTGACTGAAGTTTGTTATTAGTATTTTATTTTTTAAATGTTTTTAAACAATGTGCCGATTTCAGAGCATCAATGTCATTTAGGGCAAATTTGCCTTACCACAAAGAAGCAAACTTCAGCGATGGATCCTGGCTTTAAACTCAGGAATGATGCTGGGCTGAGTTAAGCCATTGTGACCTTCACTTCAGACCCCCTGTCCTGGTCTCCAGCCCAGGTGGAGTTTCTGGTTCTCATGTTTAGTTTGTCAATATGTTTCTACAATTAAAAAAAATTTTTTTTAAAGATAACAGTTTACATTTCTTAGTGTGTTTAGTCCTTTTCTAATAAAGTGGATTTTTGAGGGTTGGAGTGCAGTCAGTGATGTAGCTGAGAATTTTGTCGTTAAGTACCGTCGAGTTACTTCTGACTCATAGCAACCCTCTATGGGGTTTTCAAAGAGCGGCTGGTGAGTTTGAACTGCCAACCTTGTGTTCAAACCAATATTGCGGTCTAGTGCTTTATCCCACAATGCCACAGCCCGACTACAAGTTTTGTGCAGGATCAGCGTAGCCTTTTTTGCATGTGGTCAGTTTTGAGATGAAACTTAAACCGACAAGAGATCCAGAAGTTGGAAGGGAGCATTTTGAAACTTTCTGGTGGTTGCGGTGGTTGTTAGGTGCCCTTGAATTGTTTCTGACACATGGTGACTGTATGCACAACAGAACAGAACACTTCTCTGGTCCCTTACTGTCCTCACAGTTGTTGTTTGAGCTCACTGCTGCACTCACTGTGTCCATCCATCTTGTTGTGGTGGAAGGGTTGTCTTCTTTTTCGCTCTACTTTGCCAAACATAATGTGTTTTTTTTTCCAAGAACTGGTCCCTCCTGGTAACATGTCCAAGTGTGTGACACTAAGTCTTGCCATCCTGGTGTCCGAGGAGCATTCTGGCTATACTTCTTCCAAGACAGATTTGTTTGTTCTTTTGCTAGTCCATTGTACTTTTAATATTCTTCACTAACACTGTAATTTGAATTTATCAATTCTTCTACAGTCTTTCTGTTTCATTGTTCAGCTTTCGAATGCATATGATATGATTGAAAATACCATGGGATAGGTTTTTGTTGTTGTTGTTAGGTGCCATCAAGTCGATTCCGACCCTTAGTGACCCTGTATAGGATTTCCAAGGAGACGCTGGTGAGCTTGAACTGCCAACCTTGCAGTTCAAACAGCTTTGCAGTCTGACGCATTAAGCCACAGCACCACACCAGGACTCCATGGGATGGGTTAGGCATACCTTATTCCTCAAAGTGACATATTTGTTCTTGAACACTTTAAAGGGGTCTTTTGCAGCAGATTTGTCTAACACAACACATTGTTTTATTTCTTGACTGCTGCTTCCATGAGTGTTCATTGTGGATCCAGGTAAAAAGATATATTTGACAACTTCACACTCTTTTCTCTATCATGATGTTATTTATTGGTCAGGTAGTGAGGATTTTAATTTTCTTTACCTTGAGGTGCATGCAGTCTTATTTTAAAGAAATAGGGAAAGAGGCATAATTGTAGCAAAAAGCAGTATGAAATCTTTGTTTCTCTAGAACCCCAGAGTTCTAGATAACTGTGTTTTCCAGAAAGTGAGGATTTGCACTTTTAACCAAGGAGCCCTAATGTTAACAGTGGATAAGTACTCAGTTGTACTGAAAGATTGGCGTTTGAGTCCATCCAGTGGCTCCTCTGGAAAAACCCCTGGAAATCGTCTCTTAAGAGATCACAGCCAAGATGACCCTGTGGGGTAGCTCTGTCACATGGGTCGCTGAGTTGGAATTTACTTGAGGACACCGAACAACAACACATCTTTCACTGTCTCACACACACACACACACACACACACACACACACACACACACACACATACACACACTTTCATTAAACCACTTGGTTGGAAATGCCTTTAAAAACACTACTTTTCCCTATACTTGTTGTTGTTGTTGTTGTTATGTGCCATGGAGTCGGTTCTTACTCTTAGCGACCCTGTACAGAGTTTCCGAGGCTGTATATCTTTACGGGAGCAGAAAGCCTCATTTTCCTCCTGCGGAACAGCTGGTAGTTTCGAACTACTGACCCTGAGGTTCACAGCCCGATTCGTAACCACTATGCTACCAGAGCTCCTTCCCTATGCTTAGTGCCTGACGATAGCAGTTCTTTTGCTGCTTCGATAAGCCCTTGCTGCTTCAATAAGCATTAGACTTTGAACCACAAGGTCATCAGTTCGAGCCCACCAGCTGCTCTGTGGGAGAAAGAAGAGGTTCTCAGCTCCCACAAAGATGTGCAGGTTTGGAAATCCCTAGACAGGGTTGCTATGAGTCTGGAAGTGACTAGACAATGAATGACAACAACTTGCTGTTTTTCATTAAAAACCAGTTGCTATCAAGCCAATGTATGACTCCTAGAGACCCAAGGTTGTCAGAGTAGAACTGTGTTCTGTAGGGCTTTCAGTGGCTGACTTTTCAGAAGCAGATGGCCAGGCCTTTATTCTGAGGTGTCTCCGGTAGACTCCAACCTTTGCCTTATCAGCTGGGAATACTAACTGTTTGCACCACCCAGAGACTCCAGTGCTTCTAATAGGCAGTGAATTTGGACAGCAAATAACAGAACTTGTGGAAATTGTTTGTGAAACGTGAGAATTGCTATCGCTAGAGCTCTAAATGCAAGTCTGATATTTTCTGCCACACGGAAGGAGACCAGGCCTGGCTTTGTTCTTAGCCTCCAGATGCCGTACCTGCTTCACTCTTCACTCACAGACGCTTACGGGGACTGCATTTATGGCCTGTGCTTCTGAAATTTTTGACCCCACTTAGTTCATCAAAAGCCGTTTCTTTACTTTTCTGTTTCTCTTATTTTCAGCCACTTTTCAGACTTGATTCGGGTTGATCATTCGGAATCAACAGGTTTCTCAGAATTATGCAGTTTTGATAGGTTTTCTAAAACAAACATAAACCAGATCAACACACAGGTTCCTGCGTTTCTATAAAGTTGTGAAGTGCTGTCGAGTCAGTTCCGACTCCAACTGACCCTGTCTAGGGTTTTTCCAAGGAGAGGCTAGTGAGTTTGAACTGCCGAGCTTGCTTTCAGTTCAGCATTTTTAAAATTAATGCCCTTATCATTTCATATCAATAAAATTCAAATCTAATTAAATATTTAAGTTGATGCAATTTTCAGTGTAGAAAGCTAGCCAGAGATGGCAGCCTGGGCTGGCAGGCTGATCTCTCCCTCCATGATTCTCCAGTTAAGTCCTAGGCCCCACGTCTTCTTCTTCAGGGCACTCACCCAGGATCTGAAGTTCTTTATTTCCTTTTCGAAGCAAACATTTCCGGAGCAGGGTGAAGACATTTTGTCCCACTGGAGATATTTCTGTCTTATATTCTTAACAGCAAGTGATTTGATTAACCCACTAAAAGTCCTAAGGCTCTAAGATCCCTGCTAGACAAACTGTACCCTTGTGAGAAATAGAAAAAGACGTTTCCTGGGAACTGAAGAGTAATCGCTCTGTGACATAGCTGCTTGTACTTCACTGTGAACTGAAAGGCTGGTGGTTCAAATCCACCCAGTGACACCGTGGAAGACATAGATTGTAGTCAAGAAAACACATGGGTCACACATGGCGTTGGAGTGGACCAGATGCTAACGGGTTTGCTTTTTGGTTTTTGGGGTCTATTTTGTTTGGGTTTAGAGGTGCTTCAAGGAGCCCCTGGATGATGCAAAGGGTTAACTTGCTAACTGAAAAGCTGGAGGCCCAAGCCCATCTAGAGGTGAATTGGAAGAAAGTCCTAGCCATAGGCTTCTGGAAAATCAGTCTTTGAAAATCCTGTACAGCACAGTTCTCTTCTGACACACACGGAGTGCGCTGAGTGGGAGTGAGCTCAGTTTGGTGGTGGCTGGCTTGGGGGTTGATTGTACACTGGCGCTCTCTGGGGGCAGAGGCAGCTACTTCTATCCCTGAATTCCCCCTATGTGGACCACAGACCTGGGTCCCGAGTTCCGAGTCCCTCGGTGCCCACCCCTGTGATCTGCAGGCACATAAGGTGTCTGAGACCTTGAGCATTTGGATGACAGTCTATGGTAGGGTGGGGCCATGAACTCTGGCTCACTCTTGTGTTGCTCAAGGTCGGTCTATTCCGTTCCGTCTGGGCACAGAGAGCATTATCTACAACCGGACTCCACTCTTTCCCTTGGCTCTCAGCAGGATTTCCTACTGGATCATTCCAGTTCAACTTGCTTCTGAGAATTTGCATTGTACTCCAGGTACTGTATACTAAATCAGAATCTACATTTTAACAAGATCTCAGATGATTAGTATAGACCCCCAGGTTAGTTACAAGGTTAATTAAAATTGATGTGTTGTTTTTTAGTCGGTTCTGACTCATAGTGATCCTGTACATGCCGGGGTCTGACCTCGACATAGTTGTCACGTGTGTTTGGTTCACGAGGAGGGGAGATCCAGCGGCGATAGGGATAGCGAAAGAATACACAGACAAACAGAAGAAGGGAGACAATGAGGCACCCCAAAGCCAGGGTGGATA
>NW_006408700.1:4768613-4770887 GCF_000296735.1 Chrysochloris asiatica
CCTTGCAGTCCAGCACATTAATCTGCAGTGTGCTGACTCCAGCCATCATATCAGGGGTGAGTTAATTAAATGTTAATTAAATCTAGCAGTCTAATTTTTAAGTTGATAATTTTGTATGGGCCACAGATAGATTATAAATATCCAACTGGCCCTTGGCAGAAAAAAGGTTCCCTAGAGACCTGGTGTGGCACTGTGAGTTAATGAGCCAGACTGCAAGCTGTTTGAATTGCAAGGTCAGTGGTTCAAGCTCACAAGCTGCTCCTCAGAAACCATATGCAGGGTCGCTGTGGGTTGGAACTGATTCAACGGCACTTAACTATGGCAACCTCTGCTATATAGGGTTTCTGAGGAGCAGCTGATGGGTTTGAACTGCCAACCTTGCACTAAGCAGTCCAGTGGCTTATCCTACAGCTCTACACCAAGACTTCTAATTAAAATTAACCCTGCTAAAATATTAAAATGTAAAATTGTTAAAATGTATCTTGTTAAAAATGTTGATTTTAAGGGCTGGGAATAGTTGTTGAGGTAGGCCTAGGCCTAGAGTGCTTGGTCTAAGTGTTAGCAGTGTTAAATTTAGGGATTAGGATTGACACTTGGTTAGGGTTAGGCTAAAGTGAGACCTAGGGCTTGGTCCAGTGTTAGGGTTAAGGTTACAGCTAAAATGTAGGATTCTTGTTAAAATGTAGAATCTGATTCAGGATATTTGGTGTGATGGTGGTGGTTGTGTGCCATCGAGTCAATTCTGAATCATAGCGGAACAAACTGCATAGGGTTTCGGAGGCTGTCAATCTTTATGGGAACAGAAAGCATCATCTTTCTCCCTCAGAGCAACTGGTAGATTAGAACTTTTGATCTTGTGGTTCGCAGCCCAGCTCATAATCCACTATATTGCCTGGGCTCTGGAAAGACAAATTCTCAGTAGGAGGTTGAACTGGAACAAACTGGTTTGAAGTCCTGCCTCTCTGACCTTCTGCCTTATCTGTCAGACCCTGGCCCTCCGGCCTCAGCCCACAGCTCCATGGGTCTTTCCTGACAATGAGCGTCCATGTGGAATTTCTCTCCTTTTTTTCCTGAATGACTAAACTTTGACTTTACCAGAGAATGTTCTTTGTGGAACTTTTATTTATTTATTTATTTCAACCATAAAATACTACATAACCTCCTGGAGAATTCCTTATTATTCCAGAAACTTCCACAGATTCAGCAGTTTTGCCTAATTTTCTAGTATGGGTTTGAGACACTCATGCTTTTGTTGAGGAAATGAAATAAGACTTGAAGGAGAAGCATTATGTAATATTTAATTACCATCACAACTCTCTTAAAGAATAGTTTTGATAGATTTAGGATGTTTTCAAGGAAATCTGCTCAACATCAGTTCTTCTTTCATGTTCCTCACTGGATATTTACAAGGTCACCTTCCCCTCTGAAGAAGGGATGGGACTGAAATCAGGAGAGTTTAATGGTCTGACACTAGCTTGGACGCTGGAAGGAAGAGCGTGGGCTGAGCCGGCTCTGCCTATGGCGCCTTTGTACAGCCTCGTTCCCACTCAGCCTACTACTCCACAAAAGTGACTTGAAGGTGAAACGAGGCACAATAACTCCTGAAAATCCAGGAGTTAGAGGGATGCTAGAAATGTAGGTGGAGTCCTTTTGTGGCATTGTAGGTAAGCACTGGACTACTAATAGCAAGGCTGGTAGTTCAAATTCACCAGCCACTCTTCAAAAGCCTTATGTTGTTGTTAAGTGCCTTCGAGTTAATTCCAACCATAGCGACCCTGTATAGGGTTTCCGAGGAGCAGCTCGTGAGCTTGAACCGCCGACCTTGCAGTTCAAATGACTTTGCAGTCCAGCGCATTAACCCACAACGCCACAAAGGCAAAAGCCTTATATTGGGTTGCAATGAGTGGGAACCTACACGACCACAAGAGATGTCTGTGGTATCATTACTGGAGTTATTAATATGCCTTTGAGGTACAAGAGCACCTTTGGCTTCACAAGTTTTTTGTTAGCATATTAACTGCATATATAAGCATATTAAAGCCCAACCCCTCCACATCATGTCCTGCCAGAAAACAGATCCTGTTCACTATTTAACTTTCAATTCTCTGTCTCCCTTGTTGCTAGCTGCTCTTGCACTTGCTGGAGGGGAGTGCTGGGAGGGCATATGAGGCACTGGTGGATGAGGTCTGTTTTATCTGTTTACTTACTGATTCTCAGGTTTATTCCAGACCGGAGAGGTCTCTCCAGACACTGATTTATTATTTATAGACACAT
>NW_006408700.1:4772393-4791785 GCF_000296735.1 Chrysochloris asiatica
CAGCCTCGGAAACCCTGTGCAGGGTCACTATGAGTCGGAACCAACTCCACGGCACATGACAACAACAACAACAACATGTTCAAATATATATATGTTCAAATCTAGTAGTCTTTCCTCAGAAACCTTATATGGGTTGTTAAGAGTTGGGACTGACTCGATGGCACTCACAACAATATATGTTTTATATAAGTTTATTTATGTTACATATAAATGTCTGTGCTAAACTATCAAGAATATTGGGTAACTTGGTAGAAATATACCCCAAAATAATTTAACATTGACACTTGCATGTTAAATCAGAGATTCTTAGCTTTAGAGCTGGAAGAGGCCTCTGATTATCAACTCTTGTGATTTTCACCTCCCAAGTTTGTCCTCGTAGCATGACAAAAAGGACATGCTTGGGAGTGGGGAGTCTGTGGCAACTGGAAAACATCTCCTCATTTCCTTCTAACTCTGTAGTTACTACTACACCATCATCGAGTAGTAAAGTCAGCTTGCCAGACATCCAGGGGATGTTGTGATGTGCCGTGGAGTCCGTTACAACTCATAGAGACCCTGTACAGGGTTTCCAAGGCTATAAATCTTTACAGGAGTAGAAAGCCTCATCTTTCTCCCACAGAACAGCTGGTAGTTTTGAACTGCTGACCTTGTGGTTCGCAGCCTGATTTGTAACCACCATGCTACAAGAGTTACAGGTCTAATCCAACCCTACAGTTTACAGATGGAGATGGTGACAGTCAGAGATTGAATGACATGTTCAAACTCACATAATTTGAACCTGAGCTAAGCTGCAGATGATCAATTTACTATTGTTTCCCCCTACGAGTTTTCCTGGTGTGGCACTGTGGGCTAATGCGTCAGACTACAAGGTCATTTGAACCACAAGGTCGGTAGTTCAAGCTATCAGGCTGTTCCTTGGAACCTGTACAGGGTCGCTATGGGTCGGAATTGACTCGATGGCACTTAACAACAACAACAAGAGTTTTCCTGGTGTGGCGCTGCAGGACCGCAAGGTCAGTTTGAACTGCAAGGTGGGCATTTCAAACTCACTAGCCGTTCTTCAGAAACCTTATACAGGGTCTCTTTGAGTCAGAAAACAACGCGAGTTTTCCCCAAATGTCAGCAATTTCTGTGCTCCTTCCATAATTCATGCTGTATCATGTACCCGTCTACCATTATGTACTCCATAATTTTAAGTACAGAGTAAAGTAATCTTGGTTGTTGTGTTGCTGTTGAGTGCCGTCGTGTTGCTTCTGACCCGTAACTATCCTGTTGTCAGGTTGTTGTCAGGTGCCATCGAGTCGGAACCGACTCATAGCGACTCCATGCACAGCAGAACGAAACAATGTTCGATCCTGGGCCAACCTCACCACCGCTGCCACCCCCGAGTCCATCAATGATGCCACCTGGCCGATCCATCTCGTTGGAGGTCTTCCTCTTTTTCTCTGACCCTCCACCCTACCCAGCATGACATCCTTCTCCAACGATTGTTTCCTCCGGACTACATGTCCAAAGTAGGAGAGACGAAGCTTAGCCATCCTGGCCTCCAAGGAGCACTCTGGCTGCACTTCTTCCAAAACAGATCTATTGGTTCTTTTGGCAGTCCATGGCACCCTCAGTATTCTCCTCCAACACCACAACTCAAAGGCATCAACACCACAACTCAAAACTATCCTGTAGAGGGGTCCTAAGGGGGAGTAATCGTTAGGAGTAAATAATTTACAAAATACACTTCATATCACTATCATTATTGTGTGCCGTGGAGTCAATTCTGACTCGTAGCAGCCCTGTATAGGGTTTATGAGAGGAGATGGTGGGTTTGAACTGCCAACCTGGTGGTTAGCAGTCCAGTGCTTATCGTACAGTGCCACACCAGAGCCCTTGTATCACTATAATATATAGAAATATAAAAACAGGTTTCATTTGCAACACAAAAAGGTAACATTAAAAATAAATGCAATGTGCTCAATGTGCACATCTGAAAAATGTTCAATTGGCAAATGATACACTATCTATATATTTAAGAATAAAAATAAATGCTGTTAAAAATCTACACCTACTTCTCACTTATCGATTATTGGATTGCTGTATATCTCAGATTTATGTTTGTTCTTGTTAAGTGTTGTCAAGTCAGTTCTGACTCATAGTGACCCTGTGTAGGGTTTCCAAGGAGCATTTATGATAAAAGTAAAAAAAGTACTGTTTTGCTTCTGAATAACATACATCTGGCAGTAATGAATGCCCAGCTGCGGAGCAGGAGTAATGCTGACTGTGATGGTTAAGGTTATATGTCAGTTTCACTGGGCCACCATTGTCAGTGATTTGGCAGTTGTTTAATGATGTAATTTGGCAGTTATTTAATTTTCACATAACGCCAATTTCACATAAGGACCTGTTCTTTGTAACCTAAACATGTTGATAAGCAAGGTGTTGTTGTTGTTAAGTGCCATCGAGTCTATTCCGACCCATAGTGACCCTGTATAGAGTTTCCGAGGAGCGGCTGGTGAGCTTGAACTGCTGACCTTGCAGTTCAAATGGCTTTGCAGTCTGGCTCATTAACAGCACCACACCAGTCTAGTGCATATCCTACAGTGCCACATCAAGGCTCCACATAGTAGAAGCACAGTAAATATTTGTGGATGAAATGAATGAATGAATGACAAATGACAATGCTGTTTCAAGTCAAGTGGAATCAGTTTTGCATGATAGATAGTGGCGTTTGTCCAAGTTACCTTGAGATGTCTTTAATGTGTAGACTATCCGATCACAGCAGAGCATCCTTCGTGGAATATTTAGCATATTGTGAAAAGCATACATGCATTTAAACATTGAAACAGACAATGTTTACATATTCTTGGAGGGATAGTACATCATGATTTGTTGTTAAGTGCCATCAAGTAGATTCTGACCCATAGCGACCCTGTATAAGGTTTCCAAGGAGCAGCTGGTGAGCTTGAACCACCAACCTTACAGTTCAAACGACTCTGCATTCTGATGTATCAGCCCACAGCACCACACCACGGCTCCTAGAGTTGTTGTGATGTGGCATGGAGTCGGTTCCAACTCATAGCGACTCTGTACAGTGTTTCCAAGGCTGTAAATCTTTGTGGGAGCAGAAAGCCTCATCTTTCTCCCGTGGAATAGCTGGTAGTTCTGAACTGCTGACCGTGAGGTTCGCAGTGCAATTTGTAACCACTACGCTACCAGAGCTCCTTAGGGCTCCTTGAGTAGAGAAACAATAAAGACTCCCATTTGAATCCTGAATTTTCTCAGTGAATTATTTAGTATGGCTTTTTACCCATAATTCTCCATTGTATTGTAATACAGGTTACATGTTGGGCTGCTAACCACAAGGTCAGCAGTTTGAACCTACCAATCCCTCCATGGGAGAAAGATGAAGCTTTCTGCCCCCGTAAAGATGTACAAATCTTGGACGACCTATACGGGGTCACTATGAGTTGGAACCTAGTGGACAGCACCCAACATGCCTATGTTTTAGTCCTAATTTGTAGTGCATCGTCTGTTAGACTAATGAGGCGGGATTAGGGTGGGATGTATTTTGAGTCGCTTCAGTGTTACTGAAGTCATCACATTTAGTTTCCCTGGAGATGCGGTCTGCATCTAATATGTAGGAATGCTTTAGCAAGGTTCACACTCTTGCTTTAGATCCTGCATGTGACTCTCGCTTATCTTACCTACAGGTCTTGGGACTTGAGCCCATGATCTGTCATGGGACCTGATTTACTGACTCCTGCAGCCTCGTGAGCCTGTGGCTTGTCATATGACCTGTCAGTTTTGGCTTGTTAACCCTTTCAGTCTTGTGAGTTAGGAGAGGCCTCCAGACTGACACCTTACCCATGTGTCTTGCCAGCCTCCATAGCCACGTGAGACACTTCCTTGGCAGTTCGTGAGACGTTGCAGTGAATTACGGAACCAAAGACGCACTGAGGGAGGCACTGAGGGAGGGGGAATATTTGATGTTAGAGATGGTGGAGGGATGCAGCAGTTAGGAAAAGTTGGATATTTGGGACATCTTTAACCTCCATTTCATAGGAATCAACTTTGTGCTGATCCATCTAAAATAAATTAGTCATGTACTTCCTAGTAGCTGCAGTGCTGGTGTGCAGCTAGAGGATAAGCACTGCAAGGTTGGTGGTTCAAATCCACCAATTGCTCCTTGGGAACCCTATAGTGCTATGAGTCATAACCGATTCGATGGCACTAAGCAACAAAGACAACTGAGTAGCTAGATGATGTTGAGAGAACTGCACCATCAGTATCTAAGACTCCTCAGATTCAAAAAGGGGCTAATTTGAGGGCAAATGAAGCAGTGCATGTGAAAGTCACCCTATAAGGACTCCAGTGCTGTGTGTCATTCTTGACATTAAAATACCATTAAACTGACCTTTAAACTGCCCTGGCACACACCAGTTGGAGAACATGGCATTCTAGTTACATCAGAATTTTGGATAGTAGATGTATAGTGTTTCCTTAGAGTCAATCTAATCTCTTATTTACTGCATTGGTTTCTAGTTTTTTTTTTTTAAAGATTGCAATAAAATACCCTTAAATGAAAGCTGTATTGAGCACAGTAATTATTTGGGTTCAATTTCAAGATATTGTACAATCTGTCATGACTCACACTTGAATACTTAAATAGTATTAAAGATGCAGAAAGCTATAGGAGGTTAAAGGAGTCCTGGTGGCGCAGTGGTTAAGTGCTTAGCTGAGCTGCTGCAGTAAAGTCCTGGTTCTCAGCTCCCATAAAGATGGCTGCCTTGGAGACCCCACGGGGCTGCAGACTGCAGTTCTACTCTCAGTCCGAATTGACTCCCAGGCAGGAAATGATGTGAGATTAGATGGACTCTGAATGGATACCACCAAACCAGACACTTAAACTTAGATCCCTCATGAGTGTATTTTTTCGTGGTCCTCCATGTAAACAGGTGGACAGAGGGATGGACATGAGTCGATTTCAACTCAGAGTGACCCCATGGGAGAGTGTAAACTGGCCGCCATATGGTTTTCTTGGCTGTAATCTTAATAGGAAGGAGCTCTGGTAGCGTAGTGGTTACGAATCGGGCTGCGAACCTGAAGGTCAGCAGTTCGAAATTACCAGCTGCTCCGCAGGAGAAAGATGAGGCTTTCTGCTCCTGTAAGGATTTACAGCCTCGGAAACCCTGTACAGGGTCGCTATGGGTCGGAACCGACTCGAAGGCACTTAACAACAACAACAACAGCAGTCTTACTAGGAGCAGATTGTCGGTTGTTCTAAGACTCCATTGGGTGGGTTCAGAGTACCAGCTTATCTGTTAGTAGCTGAGTGCTTAACTGTTGCATTTCCGTAAGAAATGGTGTTGTCATTGTTAAGTGCAGACGCATAGTGGCTTGTATAGGGCTTCCAAGGAGCGGCTGGTGAGTTTGAACCGCCAACCTTGTGGTTCAAACCGACCTTGTGGCCCAGTGATTTTTATTCCACAGCACCACACCAAGGCTTCTTTCCGTAAGATGTAGGGAGGAATAATTATGGGATTTGCTTTGATGTTGATGGTTTTTAGGGGTAGGATTTAATAGAAATTCATTTATTTTATCCGGTTTAGCCAAAACAAACAAACAAACCTCATGCCAGTTCTTTTTTTGTTGTTGTTTTGTAATATAGTCCAATTAGGACTGATTTTACAGATGTTTTTGCTTAATATCAATTCTGCCGTCCAAATCTTGATAACACAAGTAGTGCCAGTACCTCAGGAAAAGTGTAATTACGACATCTGCTGGTTACGCAGCGAGTCTTGTGACCACACTTCTTTCTGATATTGTAAAGTGCCAAGTGTTATGATAGTGTAGTGGTTACGAATCGAGCTGCGAACCTTAAGGCCAGCAGTTCGAAACTACCAGCTGCTCCGCGGGAGAAAGATGAGGCGTTCTGCTCCCGTAAAGGTTTACAGCCTCGGAAACCCTGTACAGGGTCGCTATGGGTCAGAACCGACTCGACGGCACTTAACAACAACAAGTGTTATGATATCAGTTCTGACTCATAACCTCCCTGTATAGGGTTTCTGAGGAGTGGCTGGTGGGTTTGAACTACCAGACTTGCTGTTAGCGATCCAGTACTTTCCCTGCAGGGCCACATCAGGACTCCAGTGTTCTTGTTGTTAAGTGCTGTCTATTTGGTTCCCACTCATAGCACCCCTGTGTAGGGTTCCCAAGGAGCGGCTGGTGAGTTTGAATCACCGACCTTGTGATCCAGGACTCCATTGCTGCTGTTGTTGTTAAGTGCTGCCGTAGAGTCGGTTCCGAACCATAGCGACCCTATGAGTTTCCAAGCGTTTCCAAGGAGTGGCTGGTTGATTTGAACTGCCAACCTTGTGGTTCAAACTGACCTTATGATCCAGTTTATTATCCTGCAGCGCCACGCCAGGACTCCATTGTTGTTGTTAAGTACCGTCCAACTCATAGACTCATAGCGACCCTGCGCAATATTTCCGAGTCTGCAAATCTTTACAGGAGCAGAAAGCCTCATCTTTCTCCCACAGAACGGCTGGTAGTTTTGAACTGCTGACCTTAAGATTAGCAGCCTGATTCGTAACCACGACACTACCAGAGTTATTATTTTACCATTTGTCTTCCTGGAGTTTGGTTAAGTTTTAAAATTCCTTACTTAAGAAGAATGTGTGAGTTCATGTGTACTTTTCGTGAAAGTTATTTTATTAATTGACTAGGATAAACCTCATCAGGTGCTTAAATAAGATGGCTGTAAGTCACCTTGAGTAAAGGTTACTATATGAAGAGACCATAGTATGTCTCAGGACTTTCTTTTCACAACACTGTTATGCTGTTATGCATCTTATAAAGTCTGCTCTTGTCCACAAAACAGAACCATTCTCACAGATCATTAATCATTCTACAACGATGATCTTCTGACACATCCAACCTGGATGATTTTGATAAAAAATACTATTCAAGATGCTGATTTATAATATGTCTTAAATGCTCTCTAAACCATGATTAAATTCTTGAATGTTGCCAGGGGCCTAGAATAAAACTGTGAAGAGAAATTCTCTACTGTACTTGTCTCTAGTCATCTTTGTTCAATTTTAAGAGCAGCTTAGTGTAGTGGTTACGAATCGGGCTGCGAACCACAAGGTCGACAGTTTGAAACTACCAGCTGCTCCGTGGGAGAAAGATGAGGCGTTCTGCTCCCGTAAAGATTTACAGCCTCGGAAACCCTGTGCAGGGTCGCTATGGGTCGGAACCGACTCGATGGCACTTAACAACAACAACAACTTACTCCTTTGGAGTCCTGGTGTGGCACTGTATGATAATGCACCGGACCACAAGGTCAGTTTGAATTGCAAGGTTGGTGGTTCAGATTCACCAGCTGCTCCTAGAAAACCCTGTACAGAATCACTGTGGGTCAGAAGCAACTCGACAGCACTTAACAACAATAACAAGAACTTACTTCTTTATTAAAAATGTTTATAAACCAACCATTTCATCAACATGATGTCTGTAGCAAACTAATTTTACTGAAGGACTCAGCTCTGACATTTGAAGTGTATGACTATGAATACCTGTTTAGTTCAGGAAAATGCTGTGGTTAAGGGCTGGCCCATTTTCACATGCACTAATATTATTCAGGTCTTGTTTTGTGGTATTTATATTGTAAATCATATATCCTGAGTCTGTGTAGCTACCCAGGCCTGCCAGCACATGGAACCTACCTAGCGTTGTCTTTAGCCAGAAGGCATCATCTTTAAATGTTGAAGGAAATAGGTGGTTGGAAGTCTTAATTAGGGTTCACTTAGCTCCTCAGACAGTGCTGTTTAGTTTCTAGATTCTTTTTTTTTTTTTTTTTTAAACTTTTTATTGTGAATGAGGTGAAAGTTTACAGAGCAGATCAGGTTTCCATTCAACAGTTCATACATATTTGGTTTCATGTCACAGAATGCAGTTCCCATAATGTAACTTTATGCATCCCATTTCCTCCCTGTGTTTCCTGTTTCCATTTCTTCCTCTTGTCTATACTTCTGAACTTTGTCCTTGGGCACATGCTGCCCTTTCAACCTCAAATGGATGATTATTGAAGTGAATGCTAAAGTACTGAATTCTTGCTGCAAAATTATCTCCAGATTTCTTTCTCTGGAATGTTCTATTATTTATTCACCTAGTTTTATCAACCATTTGAGTGGTGTGATCTAGAACCTTGTGACTCAAAGTTTGGTCTGTGTATCAGCAACTTTCGCATCACTTGGGAACTTAATAAAATGCAGAATCTCAGGCTCCAACAGAGACCTGGTGAATTAGCATGTGCATTTGATAGAAATTTCTACTGGAAGACCGTGATTTAGACCAAAATTTTGAGTAACAAGAATATGGAACTCTTTTACAGATTCGAGAGGGCTTCAAAAAATTTGTGGAAAAATGGAATAAAAAGATAATACATTTTCCACAAACTTCTTTAACCCCGCTTATTTTTGTTGTTGTTGTTGTTAAGTGCTGTTGAGTCAGTTCCAACTCACAGTGACCATGTATAGGGTTTCTGAAGAGTAGCTGCTTTGTTTGAACTGTCAACCTTGTGGTTGTAAGTCCAGTGCTAGGCTCTCCTGCTGTCCCCTGGCAGCTCCCCATCTCCGGCTCATGCCTGCTTCCCTCCCTGACTCCTTGTAGGTGCTGTCTGAAGGCACTCACATTTCTGTCTCAGAGTCGGCCTCCCTGGGAGTCCAGCCTTCTCAAAGACAGATGTTTGCACTGAATCTCAGAGAACCCCAGAGACCAGAGGTAGGGCTAGCTGACTGCTAAATCTAGACCAGATCTGTTTTAATCTAATGTTTTCCAGCTCCACCTCTCTGACTCTCTGTCATGCAGTGAGTCTCAACAGGGATGACTTGGCTTCCTAAAGTGCCTTCAACAAAGTCAAGGGACAGGTTCACTGTCATAATTGAAGATGAGGTGTGTGCCCCTAGTATCTAGTGGGTAGAGACCAGAGATGGTGCTAAACATCCTCTAATGCACCAGGCCCATGCCCCACAAACAGGATTATCTGGCTGGAAATGCCAATAGTACCAGGATTGTGACATCATTCCCTAACGGAGGAAGCCAGAATTAAATATGGTACATCCATTGCATTTTCTTAGGCAGTGGGTTCAATGTTTAACAAGAAAACTCTTTCATTTTAAAACTATTGTATAGATAAATGTATTGTTGTTACATATGTTTTTCATAGTTTCTATTTGCTTAAGGCCCTGGCCTGGGAAGTGTGTAGGGCCATGGGAATGCCACTTGAAGTCAGTATTTCCACTCTTTTGTTCCCTTGGGAGTGGGGGTGTTCTCTGTGAGCCTGTGGCTGGCAGCTGTTGTAATCACTAAGTGCCACGGAGAAATGTTTTTATAAACACAAAACTCTGCTTGTCTTAGGTCTTATGACTAGTCGTCCTAGATTTGCTGTTTTTCTTGGGATGGAAAGAGTAAATTGTCTTGTTTCTGTGGGTCTAACAATAAGGGGGGTTTGTGAATTCTGGAATTCTATACCAGGATTGTGGAGTTGAGGTTTCCGGTTTTTGTTCTCGAGTTTCATGTGTGGAATGAGGATGTATGTCTATTAAGGCAGAGTTCAGTATAAGAGAGTTGAATGAATAGCTCAATCAGCACCAGAGGTTCAACCACATTGGTTGTTATTTTTACGTGCCATCGAGTCGGTTCCAACTTACAACGACCCTGTATAGGGTTTCCGAGGAGCGACTAGTGAAGTTGAACCTCTGGCCTTGTGGTTCACAATGACTTTGCATTAACATGCAGCATGACACCAGGACTCCAGGATGCTCTATCTAGACTTATAAATTTCCTTGTTGGTTGCCATGGAATCATTGGCACAGAGTAGGTCTCAGACCTGCCTTCCCAGGTTCCAGTGGGTGGGTGGCAACTGCCAGTCTTTCTGCTAGTGGTTCAGAGCACATTCATTTGCATAACAAAGGCTCCCTACAGATTTTACTGTAGGACCTTCAAATGGAAATGCCATTCTCAAGAATTACTTTCATTACCTTTGGTGCTAGCAGAAAAGCAGGATCCAAGAGGAAATAGATTTCAAAATCCTCTGAACAAGGGGATAAAGGTTGCCACAGAAGAACTGGCAAAAAACTAAGGCGTCAGCAGGTAGCTTAAAGAAGAAAATGGATTGCTTCTTTCTAGCTCCTTTCAACTCTTCTGGAATTTTAGGATGTTGGAATTAATTGCTGCTGATGATGTACAGACTAACGTGTTTCTCATTAGTGGGATTTCTTAAACCTTGAAGAAATGATCTGTGGCATTATGTAGACCAAAATATATTCAAGGCATCCTGTTGCATGAGTTTTCTAACTGAAAAAAGCCAGAAGCAGTTGTTTGTCCAGCGCTGACCCTGTGCTGTTGTTGAGGTTCATAGATCTTCCTTTCCTGTAACTCCAAGCCCCAGGCTTGTGTGTTACACAAAACCCAGAAGTCCATTGGCCTGGGGAATGTTTAAACTACTCAACTCCCAGGCACTGCTACGTGAAGGATCAAAATGACTTTGAAAATCTTCCACAAGGGAAAGAGTAAGGGTCATCTGGCCTTAAGTGATGTCACTTTCTTGTCAGTCATGACTGAAGGATGTTGTTGTTATTGTGAGGTGTTGTCTAGCCAGTTCCGACTCATAACGACTCTGTATAGGGAGCAGCTGGTGGGTTTGAACTGCCAACCATTAGGTTTGCAGTCCAGTACTTATCCTAAAGTGCCACAAGATCCAAAATTGCTTGAACTCACATTTCCGGTTAAGATGAGTGTCTCATGTGGTTGGTGTTTTCAATTTTATGGAGCATTTTGTGGTTTAACTTCTTTATATATTTTCTGAGATCTGTTTTATAAAATTATGTATGGGCGGCAAAGAAATCTACTGTTTGAAGGAACATTGCTTTAACTACCTTTTGCTGTACTTAAAACAAAACAAAACAAAAAACAAGCAAAAATCAATGTTGTATGAATAGGACAAGATATTGGTGGTTCCTTGGTGGAATTTTTGCCTTCCATGCAGGTTCAGTTCCTGAACAATATACCTCCTGCACAGTGAAGGCTTGCATTTTGCTAGAATAGATTTTTGTGGAGCTTCCAGATTCAGACAGAGTAGGAAGAAAGACCTGGTGATCTACTTCTGAAAATCAACGAAAGAAAGCCCTATGGATTTCAATGATTGATTTGTAACCAAATTATGGGATGGTGCAAGATTAGACAGCATTTTGTTTCACTGTGCTTGGAGTTGCTATCGGTTGGGGGTAGGCTTTACAACAGCTAACAACAAAAACAACAACAACTACAATGTGGGTGTTATTGTTACTAAGTGCTGTCAAGTCATTTCTGACTCATAGCGACCCTGTATAGGGTTTCCGAAGATTGACTGGTCAGTTTGAACCACCGACCTTGAGGTTCAAACTGACCTTGCTGACCAGGGCATTATCCTGCAGCGCTACCTCAGGACTCCATACAATGTGGATAGAGCACTCTTAAATACTGCTGGTGGGAGTATGTTGTTGTTGTTGTTAAGTGCTGTTGAGACGATTCTGACCCATAGCGACCCTGTATAGGGTTTCCAAGGAGCAGCTGGTGAGTTTGAACTATCGGCTTTGCAGTTCAAACAACTTTGCAGTCTGATGCATTAGCCCACAGTGATACACTAGCAAAAATTTCCCCTGAGCAGAATTAAATTTTTATAAACCATTTGATCCAGAAATTACTTTGTGTGTGTGTGTGTGTGTGTGTCATTAGGTGCCTTCGAGTCAGTTCCAATTCATAGCAACTTTTTCCACAACAGAACGAAACCCTGCGCAGTCCTGCATCAACCTTACAATTGTTGCTATGCTTTAGCCCATTGCGGCTGCCCTGTGCCAATCTGTCTCCTTGTAGTCTTCCCTTTTTTTTCTCTGACCCTCTACTTCACCAAGCATAATGTCCTTCTCCAGGAACTGGTCCCTACTGACAATATATGTCTGAAGTATGAGAGATGAAGTTTGGCCATCCTGGCTTCCAAGGAGCTCTCTAGCCGCACTTCTTCCAACACAGATTCGTTTGTTCTTCTGGAAGCCCAGGGCACTTTCAATATTCTCCTCCAACACCATAACTAAAATGCATTGGTTCCTCTATGGTCTTCCTTATTCACTGTCCAACTTTCACATGCACATGAGGTTACTGAAAATACCATGGCTTGTGTCAGACGGATCTTAGTTCTCAAACTGACACCTTTGCTCTTCAGCACTTTAAAGAGTCTTGTGCAGCAGATTTGCATAATGCAATATGTCATTTGATTTCTGACTGCTGTTTCCATGAGTGTTGATGCAGTCATCGTTTAATGAAAATGAAGTCTTTGACAACTTCAATCATTTCTCCGTTTATTGGTCCAGTGGTGAGGATTTATGTTTTCTTTACATTGAGATGAAACCCATACCCAAAACTGTGATACCCATTTGGGTCTTTTATCTTCTTTCTTGTCTTCCTAATGATTTTTTTGCTTTTTTCCTCTATGATATTCTTGATGTTACTCCGCAACCATTCTGTCTTAAGTCATTAGTATCTAATTAATCAAATCTGTTCTTCAGCTGATCTTTAAATTCAGGTGGGGCATGTTCAAGCTCGTGTTTTTGCTAGGATGGACTTGTTTTAATTTTCTTCAGCTTCAGCCTGGGTAGTCATTAAATTTATTATGCATACATAGTCTGGGTTTTGATACAGCAACTGAAAGATATATTTAATGACAATGAATGACTTATAATATTCAGTGGAAGAACATACGGTGATTTGAAGTGATTCCTGACTTGTGTATGTTTCTTCTGAAAATGTCTTCAGTGGTAATCTCTGGGTGATGGGGCTGAATACATGTAATTTGTCTTTACTTGTTTTTGTTGTTGTTAAGTGCCGTTGAGTCGGTTCCGACCCGTAGCAACCCTGTATAGGGTTTCCAAGGAGCAGCTAGTGAGCTTGAACTGCCGACCTTGCAGTTCAAACAGCTTTGTGGCCTGGTGCATTAATTCAGAGCACCACACCAGGACTCCTAATATACATATATATACACATATATATACATATATATGTATGTAATAGTGTACATTGCATACGAGTTACCTTTGTTATGAGTAAAGTAATGCTGCTGCTGCTGCTGTGTGTCGTGGAGTTGGTTCCGACCCATAGCGACCCTGTACAGGGTTTCTGAGGCTGTAAATCTTTACGCCTCATCTTTCTCCCGCGGAACAGCTAGTAGTTTCACTGCCACCTTGCAGTTCGCAACTCGATTTGATTAGTAACCACTACGCTCCCAGAGCTCTTTGAGTAAAGTAATAAAAGGTACTAAGAATGAAAGCCACGTGTGGAACCCCTCCAGAAAGCACACAAATAGTAATCATTCATCTTCCGGAGTTCTCACATAGTGAATGGACTAACAGTCAGTAAGTCCCCTGCTCAAGAGACTCCAGAAGTCTCCCCTGTTACCCTCACGTCACCAGGAATAAGTGCCACCCTGACTGCTGACTACAGAGGGTAGTGGCAGGTTCGGGACTGCATATTGTACAGTATGTGCCCTCTGGGCACTTCTGTCCAACATTTGTGTAAATCATTGGTACTGTTGTGTGTAGCTACAATTGATTCAGTTTCATTGCTCAGCACTGGACTTCGAACCACAAGGTTGGACGTTCAAACCCACCAGCTGCTTCTCAGAAATCCTATACAGGGTTGCTAATGGGTTGGAACTGACTTCAGGCACTGAACAACAGCAAAAATAGTAGGGCAAGCACTTGGCCATAATGTCAGTTGGAACTCCTTGTAAGAACTGACGCAGCGGCGCTTGACATCAACAATAATCTAGTATTCCAGGTGTCCTGGTGTGACACTGTAGGATAATCACTGGAGTGCTAACTGCAAGATTGATGGTTCAAACCCACTAGCCATTCCTTGGAACCCCTATATAAGATCACTACGGATCAGAACGGACTCGATGGTACTTAACAACAGCAACAAAAATTTCTGATACGCATTTGAGTTGTTTTGAGTTTGGAGCTGTCATGAGTAGTGATTCTGTAAACAGTTTTTGCGTGTTACCAGTGCACATTTCTGTGGAGGAATACCCAGGAATGGAATTGCTGATTCTTAGTAATTTAGTAGATACTTCCAAACAGATTTCAAAAATGGTTTTACCAGCTCACCCTCCCACCTCTGTACTTCTTCCTCCATGTCTTCTAATACTGGTCACAAGACAGTAGGGTCCCTAGGGTTGGAGACCCCTGGTGTGGGTAGGTGATTAGTATCATATAACATAGACCCCTTCCCACATGGACTTCCTCCCATGTGATACCATCCAGAATTCTTAACAATGCCTATTACCAATATTAATCATAGAATGTAATAAATATAGTTGCAAATTGCTTAAATGTATTTCTTAGATCATACTAACAACAAAATTATTTTGTAAATTTTTTCTACATTGAATGGCAACATTTTTAGTTACATTATCAGTAACTGAGTGGAAACCTTTTAATTTTTTTCCTTTTCGCCCACTACTTCATTCTCAAAGAAGTGATTGATACAGGTTCACAAATACTGTTTTCAACAATATTATAGCTAAAACGCCAGAAAACTTGACAAGATTTGACAATAAATCACCAGCAGTAATAAAAATAACACTCCTAGTACGGTGCAGGCAAAACCACAAGGAGTTGAAGCCTCTTTATAATAGGAGAATAAGTAAATTAGCAGCGAGTTAAATACTGATACATGTAAACTGGGCTTACGAAAAGGTGTTTTTGTTGTTATCACTAACTATGGTGGTGGTGGTGGTGTGCCATGGGGTGGGTTCTGACTCATAGTGACCCTGCATAGGGTTTCTGAGGCTGTAAATCTTTATGGGAGCAGAAAGCCTCATCTTTCTCCTGCGGAACGGCTGGTAGTTTTAAACTGCTGACCTTGAGGTTAGCAACCTGACTTGTAATCACTACGTTAACCGTTACCAGAGCTACTTGTAACTAACTATAGGGATATTACTATTTAACAAAATAATAATAAATTTCTGCTTCAACCCTGCACAAAAGAATTTATAGGCCGCTACTTTGATGTCACCCCTCTGGCCCTAGAAGCTAGTATGCTCTGCACCCCTCAGTGACTGCAAGGTCACATGACACTTTGAATTCTCCTGGCTTCTTTGACACTGCTATATTGAAATGACTCCTGAGGTGATACTTTGAATATCAGCAAGTGTTCTTGAAACTGCTGAATGACTTTCTACTTTCTACCTTTCTTAGGTAAGTGGTAGATCTGGAGGAAGTCTATTCCACCACCCCCCCCCCCCCAGCATAGAACAGATAAGAAAGCTAACAAAGCTAGTCCTCTAATGTTAAGGTTGTTAAGCGCTCCCCATTTGTTTCTGACTCATAGTGACCCTGTATAGCAGAAAGTTAAATCTTTGGTAGGTATATATTGATACATGTAAACTGGTGAGCTTGAACCGCTGACCTTGTGGTTCAAACCAGTCTTGCAGTCTAGTGCATTAATCCACAGAGCCACACCAGGACTCCAGCCATCACGTTTTGTTGTTGGTTGTTAAGTGCCATCAAGTCGATTCCAACCAACCCATAGTGCCCCTGTATAGGGTTTTCAAGGAGTGACTGGTGAGCTTGAACCTCCGACCTTGCGGTTCAAACTGACTTTGCAGTCCAGCGCATTAACCCGCAGCACAACATCAGGACTCCAGCCATCACATTGGTGGTTATGTGCTGTGGAGTCAGTTCTGACTCACAGCAACCCTGTATAGGGTTTCCAAGGCCGTAAATCTTTATGGGAGCAGAAAGCTTCATGGTTCTCCTGCGGAACTGCTGGTAGTTTCAAACTGCTAACCTTGAGATTAGCAGCCCGATTCGTAACCACTACGCATTAAGGGTGAGTTAATTAAATGTTGGACCAAAGATAGTAGGTTAATTTTTAAGTTGATAATTTTGTATGACCCATAAATGATGTTATAAATTTTGGAAGAAAAAAGGTTCCCCATCCCTGAGCTACATGATTGCTAAAAGTTACTAGAAGCTGAGGAGACCCTAGGGGGTGCCAGAAAGGTTGGAGGTTTGATTCCACCCAGAGGTGCCTTGAGAGAAAGGCCTGGGGATCTACTTCTGAGAACGCAGCCATTGCAAACCCTATGGAGCACAGTTCTCCTCTGACACCTCTCATGGCGTTTCCGTGAATCGGCATTGACTCAAAGGCAACTTTTTTTGTTGTTGTTGTTTAAACTAGAAGCTGAAATTGACAAAGCAGGACCACTCCATCAAACCATACCTTGAATTCAGAATTCTAGCCTCCTGCTCTGTGAGAAAATAAGTTTCTGCTCTTCAAGGCCACCCACTTGGGGGTATCTTTTGTTATAGTATCACCAGGGTTACTAAGTCATATGTTATGAACACAAAACCCTCTTGTAAGTCACTGATGGTTCTAGGGTAGGAACCAAAGAGTTGATGACATACAGACAACCTGATTTTTGAGCCAGTGTTCCCACTTAAACATGGAATACTTGATAAGCTACTGGGAGGTCAGCAAGAGTCCAGCGACAGAACGATGAGTTCATGTAATACTGACTCCAGACCCTGAGCCGTAGTCTCTGTCCAGCTCTGACCAGACCCTGATGCTCGTGACTGCTGGATTGTGCACAGAGCATCAGATGAATGAACAAAAGCTTTGTGAGGAAGGTCATTCATTTGAGGCTCAGATGTAAAGTGGAATAACTGATCAAATGTGGAGGAGGTCAGGGGAATGGATTCCGTCTATCTTGACTAGGTCTCCACACTGCTGTGGCTGTCTTCCGTCCTTTGAAAACGTCTGTCTGTGAGTGTCGCTGTTTGAGAACCCAGGTGCCCCACTCTGTCTGAAGGCTGCCTTGTCTTGCCCACACCTGAAGGACAGGCAGTCAGTTATCCTAGTGACAGACACGTGTGACTTGTAAATATTAAAGGGACACCCATTGTTGAGATGAAGCCCAACCAATCTGCAGTCTCCCAACTTGCGTTCCAGTCAAATTGTAAAGCATCCATTTTCTAATTTTCTGTAACGCAATTTTGAATCCTTTTTGAGTTTTATTATAGTGGAAAAAATGAAACTTAAAACTGCACCAAGGTGTAGTAAGGCATATCTGAGAATATAAGGGGGCTGGGATGGAGGGGTGAGCTGAGTGAGGTGGTACTATGAGGAAGGGATGTTGCCAGCCTTTGGTTCCAATGTGGAGTTTGAGGAAGAGACTGCTCCCTCTGGTTCTCAGGGGATGCTGGGTGTGTGCTGACCAGACAGTGAGACACCTTCTGGCTGGCTCTCTCTGCCTTATACGTGACCTTAACACTTAGCAAAACATTTCATGGACATGCTTTAGGATTGTAACACAAAGTGCTTCCTTGTTTGATTTCTTGGACATGATTTCGTATAGAGTAGGTTCTGGGCCGGGTTTACAACTCTGTACAAGGGTTTAAGAAGATGTTTTCACCACCCACTACGAAACAAAATACTTTCAAATGCCTCTTGAATTCACCCTCAGATGGAAGTGTTTCTTCATGTGGGGTTGTGGAATGGGGTTGTTGGGCGGTAGAAGAATCTTTGCACTGATTATGTATTTTGGCATTGTAACAGAGCTATGAAACCATGCTGTGGACTTGATTTGTATAACTGTTATGCCAGGTATGATAAATGTTTATGCAATAATATTGATTCATTTATTCTGCCGATGCATTGTAGGCCGGTTAAAGTGAAATACAACCATTAGTTTTGTTTTCCTTTACAGGAGCAGTTTATTATAAGCAAAACTAAAGCTTAGATTTTAACCACACCTGCACATACTGTCACTGGGACAGGATTTATAGTTGTATTCATCTTGTTTCAGCCTCAAGCAACTGTGGTTGAATTACTCTATAAACAAGATAGGGCAGTATGGTGGGTAATGGTGTTGATATTCCCACAGAAATACCCTCAGAGCACTTTCACCCCAGGGCAGTGGGGTGTGGAGTCCTCAGGACAAGGATGGAGGTGAGTGTCCACATGGGACCTTGAGTAAATCCATCCAAACACCTAGAAGAGAGGAAGGGCTTTATTGAAACTTTTTTCTGGAAAATCATATAGAAATTGAAGCTTTGCAAATCAAAGCATGGTTTAGAAGTTGAAGGGAGAGCGTGAAACCCACGAGGTGAAGTGATGTGCTGCTGTTAGCGTGTACTTTTGAGTGAACCCCAGGTGACAGAGAAGAAGCTCCCGAGTGTTTTCTCATCTTTAAGGGGCAGGTCTCCAGGGCTTTTTCCTGTGGATTCAGATGACCAACCTTTGCATTAGCAGCCGAGTGCTTATCAATGCGCCACCATTCTTGTTGTTTAATCTTCTTATTGTGAATCGAGGGAAGGTTTACAAAGTAGATCATCCGTTTTACATTCAACAAATCCAACATTTGTTCCATCTCATCGATTGCCGTCTTCTCCTGGACGCATCACTTATCCCATTTCCTGCACATCCCTGGTTCTTGTTTCAATTCCTCCTTCTCTCCCAACTCTTCCGAGTTTTATCCTTAGGTTAGGTATGGTGTGCCTACCTCCCTAGTGTTGCTGTTCCCCCTGTATACCTATCTATTGCATGGCAGCAAATGGAGCCATAGGGTGATTTCCAATCCAAACATGAAGAGAGAACGACAGCCGTAGTCTTAGGGTTCCACCAATCTGTATCTGACCAGTAGGCTGGGTTTTTTTTTTATGATTTTGAGTTTTGTTCCACATTTTTCCAACTCTATTCAGGACCTTCTACTGTGATCCCTTCCAGGGAAGTTGGTGGGGGTAGTTGGGCGCCATCTAATTCTTCTGATCTCAAAGCCTTCCACTAGGGCTTCTTTACTGTTCTGCTAGCTCTCAGAAATGAAACCCAAAGCCATCTGCCTCCTACGTACGTACTGGTTCTTTTCATAACACAAAACATTGCCACTTTTCTGTGCTTCCGCAATATCCTATGGGTACGTGTTCCATCACTAACCTCATGTTCCATCACTAGTCTTATCACACCGTACACTGAGCTCTGATCCTCTTTATAAACCAACTAACCCCAAACCAATTGCCTTCAAGTCAATTCTGACCCATAGTAGCCCAAGGAGTTGCAGAGTAGAATTGAATACTTCGAGATTTTCAAGACTATTTTTAGAAGCAGGTCTCCAGTCTCCCAAGGTGCCTCTGTTATTGTTGTTAGGTGCCATTGAGTTGGTACTGACCCATAGTGACCTTATGCACAGCAGAACGAAACACTGTGTGATCCTGGGCCAACCTCACTACTGTTGCCACGCTTGAGTCCATCAACGCTGCCACTTAGCCAATCCATCTCGCTGGGGGTCTTGGTCTTTTTCTT
>NW_006408700.1:4793905-4805494 GCF_000296735.1 Chrysochloris asiatica
CCATGGGCTTTACTCCATTTGCATCATCACGGTCAACTCTACTTTGAGAAGGCAGCTCTTCCCCAGTCGCATTTTGAGTGCTTTCCAACCTGAGGGATTCATTTTCCAGCACTCTAACAGTGTGTCTCTGCTCTTCATAAGGTTTTCAGTGACTTTATATTTGGAAGTAGTGTGTCAGTCTTCCTTCCTAGTCTGTTTTCATCCGGAAGCTCATCTAACATGTCCACCATGGGTGACCCTGCTGGTATGTAAAATACCGGTGGCATAGCTTTCAGAATCACAGCAACTCACAAGTCCCCGCAGTAGACAGACTGACAGACGAGTGTGGACCATTTGAGTTCAAATCAACAACTTTTTGGTTAGTACTAGAGTGCTTAACCATTTACTTCACCACATTCTCTCACAATTCAGTGTAATAATCACTATCTTATATTTTGTTTCACTTCTTTTCCTCTTTGCAAATGAATCAGAAGATTACTGCATTGGAAAAACAAAAAATCATGTTTAGAAAAAATTCTATATAGTCTCTTCATTTTCTTGAACTTTGCTAACACCTACGATGAGCTGGAACTTGTGGTCTGTATTTGGGAAAACCAAGTGTAGGAAGATTTGGCCCTTTGCCTTGAAGGGAAGGTGAATTGGTGTTCAGACCACAGTGTGGTAAAGTGAGTGGTGGAAAGGGTGTCCATAGGATGTTGAGGAAACACACAGAAGTGGTAATATTTTGTGATCGGGCTTCCCATTGGAGTTGATAATACATTGAGTTTTAGAGGATGAGGAAGAGTTATCTATGGGAAGGATTGAAGAAAGATGCTTCAGGTAGAAGGAAAAATCACATGAAGGCTGATGTGATTTTCAAGGGATGCCCATCAACCCAACTTATCTAAAAGCTAGTGGACGTTGAGTGGTATTAGTCAAGGGAATCAGTGGTGGTAAAGAGATGAAACTGGACAGGTAAGCAGTGGCCATGAGAAACATACCAGTGTACTTGTTCAGGAGACATACTTTGGCCATAAGCACTGGACCACAAGGTCAGTGTGAAACTCACCAGCCATTCCTCGGAAACTCTATACAGGGTCACTATGAGCAGGAGCCTAGATGAAAACCCATGTCAGTGGAGATGCATGTTGTTGCGATGCTGAACACGTTTCAATGGCACCAGGCTGAGGTAGACTTGGAAGAAAGCCACGGCAGTTTGCTTCCAACACCTCAGCCATTGGGAGCACTCTGGGGCACATAGGGTTGCCTTGAGTGAGAATGGACTTGTCCCAATTCTGCCCTCAGGGCCATGGAAGTCTGAGCTCTTGAGGGAAATCTTTTTTTGATCCCCCATCATGGCTTCTCTCTGCTCGATCTGGAGTTACCTCTCCTTTCTGGACTGCCCATAATGTTGTATCCACACAACTGCTATGGAATTTGGACACCTGGTGTGGCGCGTAGGATAGGCACTGGAATGACAACTGTGAGGCCAGTGGTTCAAACCCACCAGCTGCACCTTGGAAACCCTATACAGGGTTGTTATGAATTATGAACTGACTCAGTCGCAAGTAATAACAACTGTGGAATTGCCATGTTCTCCATCGTACTGTAGTTATTGCTTACAAGTCTAATCTCTTCCAACGTGACCCTCAGCGCCCTGAAAGCAGGGACAGTCATTTGTTCTCGTTGTTGTTGTTGTTAAGTGCCGTCGAGTCGGTTCCGGCTCATAGCGACCCTGTATAGGGTTTCCGAGGCTGTAAATCTTTACGGGAGCAGAAAGCCGCATCTTTCTTCCGCGGAGCAGCTGGTAGTTCCGAACTGCTGACCTTAAGGTTTGCAGCCTGATTTGTAACCACTACGCTACCAGAGCTCCTAGTTCTCGTTAGTGCCTGTCAATCATGTGGTCCCTAAGTATAGTCTAACTGGAAGGCTTTGTCAGATAGGAGTGGCTAGTGGCACTGAGTTGGAAAACTCAACTCTCATTGCTGGGAATCCATTTATATTCTTCCTGACTTAAACCATGGAGCCTTGGTGGTGCAAAGGGTACACGCTCTCCTACTTAACTGAAAAGCTGGTGGTTAGAACCCACGTAAAGCCTTTGAGGGAAAAACAACCTGGCGAGCTGCTCTCATAAAGATAGTTGTTATTGTTAAGTGCCCTCAGTCAGTTCTGGTCCATAGTGACTCCCCTAGGGTTTCCTAGGAGCAGTTGGTGAGTTTGAAATGCAGTTCAAATCAACTTTGAAGTCCAGGGCATTTACCCATAGTACCATACTAGGATACACTGTGGAGCACTTGGACTCTGTGCTCTAGGGTCAGGAGGATTTGGCATTGACTCTGCAGCACACAACCAAATGTCCATAAACCAAAGAAAGGCTTGTTACGTTTTTTTGTCTTTTATGTTACACTTTTGGTCTTCCTTTCTCCCCTTTCCTTTTATCTCTCTGCTCACTTCCTCTCTCTTCAAACCTCCTTTCCCTTCTCCTTCCCCTGTCTCCCTTCTTCTTTCTCCCTTTCTTATTGAATGACCTACTATTGGCACAGCCACTCTTACCAGAAACTACCCAGAAACTCAAAGTTTGTACTCAATCTTTTATCTTGCATGCATGCAAAATACAGCTGGCTTCTTTTTGATTGGTGTTAGTGTTTGTTGTTAAATATTTTGATCTCATTTCTGCTGGCATGGGAAGTAGAATCAGGAGGCGGTAGCGGGGTGTTTCCTTCATTGTCTCACTTATCTTTTAATAACTGTAAATACCGTCATATTTGTCAGGTGTTAAAACTGATAACCTGAAGATCTTTCAGTGTTCTTTTCTCTTCTAGTCTTTGTCAACCTTTGATTTAAATAAGGATTTGATGAGTATGATCTAAGAAAGATTCTGGGCTTTGGAGTCGGAACCACCTGAAGAAGGCTATGTTACCTGGAGTCCTGGTGTGGTGCTGTGGGTTAATGCGCTGGACTGCACAGGGCCAGTTTGAACCACAAGGTCAGCAGTTCAAGCTCACCAGCTGCTCAGGGTCCCTATTATTGTTGTTGTTGTTGCTAATTGCCATCGAGTGGATTCCAACCCATATAGACCTGGTATAGGGTTTCCAAGGAGCGACTGGTGAGCTTGAACGGCCTACCTTGTGATTCAAACAACTTTTGCAGTCTGGCGTATTAACCCACAGCGCCACACCGGGACTCCTCAGGGTCCCTATACAGGATCTCTATGAGGCAGAACTACCTCCATGGCACTTCACAACAACAAGAACACTCAGTGATTCTGTGTTACTTTGGGCAGTTCCTGACCCTTACTGAGCCCAGTTTTTTCTGGAAAAAGGGTCAGCTCTCTTAAACCTGTAAATAATTCAGAAGGGCAACCTCCTGAGGTTTTTTGAGGCTTTGGTGTGAAATGCTTGTCAAGTACCTAACTAAGCCTGTATCATAGCCAGCCTTAGTGGTAGAATGCCTTTCCTTCCCTTCCCCACATTTTTCTTCAACTCTTTCTCGCTCACATCTTTTATCCTCAATGAGAGCAAAGCATTGAAAATCAGCCAGATAATCTTTTTTCCTGTAGGAAACGAACTCCTTCGCCCCTTCTTTATTTAAGGATCTGCCCTTGAGCTTGAAGTGGGAGTATTTTTGTCTCCTGGAGTGAGAGGTGGTCTGGTGTCTAGGGCCTCTGCTAATTTTTATGAGGAATAATTATATATTTGTTTACAGCAGGCCACTCCAGATTTCTTCAAGGGATTTTGTATCATCTGTGATTCAAAATGAGAGAGATTGCCAAATACAAAGGAGTTAGGTTCTTCTAGTCTAGCGACTGTTTTGGTTGGCAGAAAATCTAGCCTTCCCACCCACACTTTTTTTTTTATTACAGCCAACCAATTATTGCATAACATTTTCAGATCAAGGTTTTTTTTTTTGAAAGCTGGCTGAGCCACGTAGTTGCAGAAGAACCATCACAGAATCCTAGGACTATGAGGGAATTTAAGAAGAAAGCTACTTGCTGTGACTTAGTTAACATCAAAAAAGAAAACTCCACTTTCCAAACAGGGTTACACCCACAGCTAGATGGGCCATGAATTCTACACATACTTTTGAGTGACACAATTCAGTCCATAGTGTTGTTGTTGTTGTTGTTGTTGTTAGTTACCCTTGAGTTGGTTCCCATTCATAGTGACCATGTGCACAACAGAAGTTAACACTTCCTGGTCCTGTGCCATCTTTCCAGTTGTTAATGTTAGAGCCCATTACTGCTGCCACTGTGCTAATCCATCTCATTGGGGGTCTTCCTCTTTTTCATTGACCCTCCATTTTACCTAACATGATTTCTTTCTCTAAGGATTGGTTTCTCCTGATAATATTTCTGAAGTATGAGAGACAAAGTCAGGCCATCCTGGCTTCCAAAGAACACTCTGGCTGTACTTCTTCCAACTCAGACCTATTTGTTCTTTTGGCAGTGCTTGGTACTACCAATGTTATCCTCCAGCACCATAACTCAAATGCATCAATTCTTCTTTGGTACTCCTTATTAACTGTCCAACTTTTGCATGCATACAACGTTATTGAAAATACCATGGTCAGGTGCACCTTAGTGTTCAAACTGATATCTTTGCTCTTGAACACTTTAAAGAGGTCTTGTCAAACAGATTTGCCTAATGCAATAAATCTTTGATTTGTTGACTGCAGCTTCCATAAATGTGGATTGTGGTTACAAGCAAAATGAAGTCTGACAACTTCCATCCTTTTTCTTTTTTCATTATGTTATTTATTGATCCAGTTGTGAAAATTTTTATTTTCTTTTCATTGAGATGCAATCCATAGTGAAGGCTGTTAGTCTTTAATCTTCATCATTAACTAGTTTAAGTTCTCTTCACTTTCAGCAAGCAAGGTTGTATTGCCTGCATATCACAGGTTGTTAATGAATTTTCCTCCAATTCTGATGCCACGTTCTTCTTTATGTAATCCAGCTTCTGCAATTGTTTATACAGTAGACAGATTGAATAACTATGGTAAAAGAATACAACCCTGGTGCACACCTTTCCTGATTTTAAATCATTCAGTGCTCCCTTGTTCTGTTAGAAGGACTGCCTATTGGTCTATGTACAGGTTCTTCCTGAGCACAATTAAGTGTTGTTGTGTATACCCAGTCTTCACAGTGTTATCAGTAGCTTGCTGTGACCCACAAAGTCAAATGCCTTTGCATACTCAATAAAGCACAAGTTAAATACCTTTCTGGTATTCTCTGCTTTCAGCCAAGATCCATCTGACATCAGCAATAACATTTCTAGTTCCATGTCCTCTTCTGAATCCATCTTGAAATTCTGACAGTTCCCTGTTGATATACTGTGGCAGCCAATTTTGAATCAACTGCCACAAAGTTTTACTTGTATGTGATATTAATGGTATTGTTCCACATTCCGGTGGATTGCCTCTCTTTAGAAGAGACATTGGTAATTGCCTTCATTTTTAGGAATTGGAAGCTATGCCACTCTTTCTTAAGAACAAAATTTCAACCCAGAATCTTTGTTGACTAGATACCCGAATAGATCTTTTAAATTAGATTAATGAAATATAACACAACTTGAATTACCACCAATAACGTGGATTAGGAATGAAGCTGATTTATTGTTTAGTTTTTTGGTAGTTACGTAATAAGAAGAGCCCTTGGATTTTGAAAGCTTGAGGGTCTAGTTTGGCAGCGTATTGACTCTTACGTGGTGGGTTTTTTCCCTCAGATATTCTGTAGCTTTGGTTCCTGGTCTCAGCTTCAGTGTAATTTATGTGAGTCTTGTTATGTGTGCATCTTTACAGATGGGTTTTGACAGATGGGTTCTCACAGGTATGAATGACATGAAACTATTCTTGAGAAATTTAATTTTTTACTACTAATTTAATGTATTTTGTTGTTGTAAACACCAATGGTAACTAAACATACACAAAATTCAACAGTTTCTACACAGACCCTTTCGGGGACATCAATTACATTCTTCAAGTTATGTGACCATTTTCATCTTCTGTTTCCTCCTCCATTAACTTAAATTCAGGGCTTCTTAAAGTTCTCTCCGCCTAAGGATCCTGTCGAACCTCTCAAATAGCTGTTGTCAGTTAGGTACCACATAGGTAGATCTTAAAAGAGCATAATGCTCAAGGCAGGCGTTTTTCACTAATTGACACTGGATTGATAACCATAAGGTCGGCAGTTCAAACCCATCAACTGCTCTTAGAAACCCTATACAGGGTTGCTGTGAGTTGAAATAGACTTGACTACATTTATCAACAACCACAACAACTGTTGTTAGATTTCAAGAAGACTTCAGGGCTGAGTCCACTTTTTGTGTTAGCCCCTGATCTTGGAGAGTTCCTAGTTCCACTAGAAAGTAGATTTGACTTCCAAACTCAAAGTTTGGTACACTCTCAATTATTACTTCTCAGGAAAACTTTTTCTTCTTTCCTTTCTTTTTATTCCACCCAGAGCTCACATTGAGACAATGTGGTTCAAAACCAGCAGTGACTTTGAAACTCTGCATCTGTAAAGATTGGAAACCAAACACAACCTGCATGATGTCTGTGCCATTATTATGATTACTAGGAAATGGGCCGGGTTTTTTGAAAGTGCATTTTAATAGCAAGATCTCACAACTGGGATTTTATAAATTGTTTTCTGTTGAGTGTTAAAAGCAATTGTCTTGAAGGTTTAGGTGAGATTGTAATATATTTGAAATGCAGGTGATTTTGTATTATTTTAAAAACCTGAGCTCAGCTTCATTTATTTCAAAGGAAATATATGAAATCAGATAAGCATTGGACTGCTAACCTCAAACTCACCAGCCAATCCTTAAAAACCCTAAATAGGGTCGCTGTGAATCAGAACTGACTTGACGGCACTTAACAACAACAACAATGTGCAGTGTTTTTTTGTTTTGTTTTGTTTTGCTTTCAGTCAGCTTTCTAGTTTATCTAAATACAGAATTCTAATTTTTATTTATCATATTTTTTCAATATGTATGTGTATATATTTCTTTATTGAATTCTGCATGACCAAAGTTCTGTACCTGAAGGTTGATTTAAACAACTACATAAAATAGACTTTTATATATCTGTTGTCCTGGTGTGACACTGTGGGGTAAGTATTGTACTACAAGGTCAGTTTGAGCCTCAAGATCTGCAGTTCAAATCCATCAGCCACCCCTTAGATACCCTACACAGGGTCGCTGGGAGTCAGAACTGACTCAACGACCCTTAATAATAACAACATATATCTAAATGCTTTAAATTATTCTCCCAGATAATTTTGATTTTATCCTATTTCACTTTTGAAGGGTGTCCTTCAATATCCCAATGGCATTGTGCAATTTGGCTATTTATCGTAACATCTTCAAGGAAATCTGAAGATGAAATGCTTTCATGTTGGTTATGTGGTGTAGAAATAATAATAAATCATGTTAATTAAAGAAAGAATGGGAGCTGGATACTAGGCCTACAAATTAAATTCCATAATCAGCCATCCAAAGTCAACTGGAAAACATCTCTACATATTGGAAAATGAGTGGAGTTGTCTTGCTTTTGTTTTGTTTTTCTTATGAAAAGTATGTAGAAAAGGCATAAGAAAAAAGGAAAAAGAGATTCTATCTTAAAAACCCAGTGTCCCCATAAGTCATTCAACTGTAACTGAAAATAGCGATAAAATGGCAAGTAGTTTTGGTATTTAACAGAAAAGGGAGCCCATACTTTTTGAAGGTAATTTCAGATTTGGAATGGGATTTGAAAGTTTTGATGTAATTTTCCAACACTATGCAGAATACAAGCTCTGCTGTGGCAGTGTAGGATAAGCACTGGACTCACCACAAGGTCAGCAATTGAAACCCATCAGCCACTCTCAGAAACCCTGGACAAGGTCACTGTAAGTCGGAACTGACTCAACGGCACTCAACAGCTGCTATATTCAGAGCAGAGGCCTTAAAAAAAAAAATCTGATTTTCTGTAACTTTTCATAGTATGTAAAGCCATCTGGCATTTTGGAAATGTTAAATTTATATTACTCTGCTGTATCTTAGGTCTTGATGGCACTGTAGGATAAGCACTGAACTGCCAACCGCTAGGTCAGAAGTTCAAACCCACCAGCTATTTCATGGGGAGAAAGATGAGGCTTTCTGCTCTTGTAAAGATTTACAGCCTCAGCAGCTCTATAAAGGTCTCTGCAGGTGAGCATTGGACTGCTAACCTCAAGGTTGGTAGATCGAACCCACCAGCCACTCCTTGGAAACATTATACAGAGTCTCTATGAGTCTGAACTGATTCAGCAGCATGTAACAATGACGACAGTGAGTCAGAATAAACTCGATGGCTGTGAGTGTTTCGAGACTTTTGAGTTGTATCTTGGAGGTCGTGAGCACCAAGGAGAATCAGGTTATGAAGGAGTTTACAAGACATGTTTTAGAACTTTAAAAACAAATTTCATTTTAAACATTTTTATGTCTAAAAGACAACTTTATTGAGCTGGAAAGTTGAGACTGATAGCAAAATTTCCCATCAGGAGTTGTTGTTAATGAGAAGTGCCGTCAAGTCAGTTCCGACTCAAGTGACCCTCTATACGGTTTCTGAGGAGAGGCTGGTGAGCTTGAACTGCCGACCTTGTGATTCAAGCCAACCTTGCATTCCAGCGCATCAAACCACAGCGCTATACCAGATCTCATTAAACAAGTCTTTTTCTTTTCTCATGTCTTCAAGAAAAATAAAAGGAAGAGGGGAGAAAGATTCATGTTTACAGCCCCCAGAGGGACAATTTCCTCCTTATCCTAAATGTACATTATGGGAAATCAAAGGGATGAAGTATCTTCTTGTCAAAGTTTACCTTGCAATTACTGCTCAGCTTGAAAGCCCCAGTGCTGCTCAGAACTCAAATTCAGATGTAATCTTAGGGAAAATCCTGAATTAGCCTAACCGTTTTTTGTTGATGGTACCTCACACTTCATTAAGCTAATCTTTAGACTTTTGCCCATAGGTTATAGCTTGAACCGTAGAACTTGCAGTTCAAACAGCTTTGCAGTCTGGTGCATTAACCCATAGTGCTATACCAGGACTCCCGTTAGGGGATACTGAATGTTTAAAATAGGGAAAGGTATTCATCAGGGTTGTATCTTTTCATTATACTTCTGCCAATCTGTATGAGGAGCAAATAATCCAAGAAGCTGGATTATATGAAGAGGCCCACGGTATCAGGATTGGAGGGAGACTCATTAACAACCTGCGGTATGCAGATGACACAAGTTTGCTTGCTGAATGAAAGTGAAGAGAACTTGAAGCATTTGCTGATGAAGATCAAAGAATATAGCCTTCAGTACAGATTGCACCTCAGTATGGGGTCAGTATAAAGAAAACAAAGATCCTCACAAGTAAACCAATAAATAACAACATGGTAAATGGAGAAAAGATTGAAGTTGTCGAGGATTTCATTTTACTTACATCCACAATCAATGCTCACAGAAGCAGCAGTCAAGAAATCAAATGATGATGTATTTCATTGGGCAAACATGCTGCAAAAGGCCTCTCTAGAGTGTTATAGAGCGAAGAGGATTAAGGTGTGCCTGACTGAAGCCATGGTATTTTCAGTCACCTTGTATGCATGTGAAGACTGGACAGTGAGTAAGGAAAATCAGAAAAGAATTGGCGTATTTGAATTAGTGTGCTGTTGAAGAACATTAAAAGTACCATGAACTATCAGAAGAATGAATAAATCTGTCTTGGAAGAAGTAGCACCTAAGAATGCTCCTTAGAAACAAGGAAGATTAAGATTTCATCTCACATACTTTTGGATATGTTATCAGGAAGGATTGGTCCCTGAAAAAAGACATGGCTTGGCAAAATAGAGGGTCCCCAATGAGATAAAGAGGAAGCCCCCCAGTGAGAAGAGCTGCCACAGTGGATGTCACAACAATAGGCTAAAATACAGCAAAGGTGAGGATGTTGTAGGAACTGGCAGTGGAAATGGGAAGTGATTTAGAAACCAGAAGCTGAGAGCTAGATAGGTGCATTGCCACTAGTTTGCCATTGTTTCCTGCAAGCATTCCTTTTCTTGATTGTCTCAGATTGATAGAACTTTCTCTGTCTTCTGTTGAGGAATTCTGGTGAACAGTGGGTTAAGCAGATGTTTTACCTTGTTTTGTTGACTGTGCAATGGCGTTCAACAGTTTGCATCATAACACACTATGGATAATAACATTGTGAAGAACGGGTATTCCAGGCAGTTGTTTGAACCTAACCAAAAAGGTAGAGGCTCAAATCCTCCAACCACTCTGGAGGGGAAAGAGGAGGCTGTCTGGTTCCATAGAGATTTACCGACTCGGAGCCTCCGTTGCCCTGTAGGGTCGTTCTGACTCAGAATTAGCTCCATGACAGTGGATTTGGTTTGGGTTTTCTTTCCTTTCATGTTGACATTCATCGTTGAGTCTCAAGGTTGCATCAATTTTAGGCCCAGTTACCATCAAGTTGACTCAAGTTCAGTGGCACCTCCTACGTGTCAATAGCTGAGTTTTCAGAAGCAGGTCGCCAGGCATTTCTTCTGCAGTACCTAAGGGTGTGCTGGATCCTTCAACCTTTCGGTTAGCAGTCAAGTGAGGTACTCATCTGCATCACCCAGGGATTTTCATAGGGTTGGAAGAGACCATAAATGTCAACTTGTCCAATCTTGTACTTTATTCTCAAATTCACATACTCTTTCTGGAACCATCTTTTCATGTTTGTCTTGGCCTGATATTTAGATCTTCTGCTGTTTGTCTCAGTATGCATATATGTCCACCTCTGCTTCATATCAACTGGTGACAGAACTATCTTATACAGAAAGTTTTATATCAGTTTGATCGAGAAGGAATGTTCTCTTATGGAGGTAGGGAGGAGATAGAACCATCTTATCTATTTTTACCATATTTCTCTGTGTGTCGCCAGAGGCAATTTTAGGATGCAATTGGGTTAAATGAATAGTTACAAGAAACAAAAACCAGTAGCCAGAAGTAGCCTGAACATTAAAACATTTGAACTATGACCATAATGTTGAATATTGTGGTTCAACATCTTGGGGTGAAGAGGTTAGGAAGAGGGCCGACTGAGCAGGAATATATTTTAGTTTGCTTGGAATCATAGCTGGCTTTGGACATTTTTGGTGTGCTGCCATGGAACAACATTGGAATAAAAGCCATAAATATGGTTCAAAAAAATGTCCTTTCAACACTTCATTATATGGTTTGCTATTGGCTTTAGAGGTAGTGCATTATCGGAATTGATGTAAATAGTATTTAAGTTGGCCTTTTCCTATGAGTAATCAGTATGGTATGTAGAAATTTCCGTTTCTATTACTTAAATAGATCAGTACAGGACTTTGCAACGTAGTTGCCATGCACATAATTACTGCATGGCTATTATTGGGACAATTGTGTGGGTGAAATCAACCCTGCTATTTGGTTGTCTGGACTTTACTGTCCAGCTGCTCAGCAATATGGGGTCAAAATAAGTATCAGGGACGTTCTGACCGTAGCCTTTTTGGAGGTCGGCTCAAGTCTATATTCATACTACAGTCTCAAAAACATCTATAGGAGGTGTCACCAGAGAAGGAACAACAAACCCCCCCCC
>NW_006408700.1:4808179-4809878 GCF_000296735.1 Chrysochloris asiatica
AAAATCCTCACCACTGGACCAATAAACAACATTCGTATCAACGGAGAAAAGATTGAAGTTGTCAAGGACTTCATTCTTCTTGGATCAACTATAAACACTCACGGAAGCAGCAGTCAAGAAATCAAACGACGTATTGCATTAGGCAAATCTCCTGCATAGGACCTTTTTAAAGTGTTGAAGAGCAAAGATGTCAGCTTGAGGACTAAGGTGCGCCTGATACAAGCCATGGTATCTTCAATAACCTTGTAGACATGTGAAAGCTGGACAGTGAATAAGGAAGACCGTAGACGAATTGATGCCTTTGAGTTGTGGTGTTGGAGGAGAATACTGAAATTGCCATAAACTGCCAAAAGAACCAATAGATCTGTATTGGAAGAAGTGCAGCCAGAGTGCTCCTTGGAGGCCAGGATGGCCAAACTTTGTCTCTCATACTTTGGACATATTGTCTGGAGGGACTAGTTGTTGGAGAAGGATATTGTGTTTGGTGGAGGGTCAGAGGAAAAGAGGAAGACCCCCAATGAGATGGATTGGCCAAGTGGCAGCACCGATGGACTCAAGCATGGCAACAGTAGTGAAGTTGGCCCAGGATGGGGCAGTGTTTTGTTCTGCTGTGCATGGGTCGTTATGCGTTGGTACTGACTTGATGGCACCTAACAACACCTTCATTTATGTCATTATGAGTTGCAGAGCATCAGCTACCTTACAAAATAATTCTTGAAACACAGTCAGGGTGGTGTAGACTAATTGGCAGCTGCCATTGAGTTGGCTTCTACTCATGGCAACTACATGAGCAGTGGAAAGAAACGCTTCTTGTCCAGCACCATGACCCTGATGGGACTGTTGTGATCCACAGGGTCTTAACTGATGAAGATATGCAAGTAGATCTCTAGGCCTTCATTCTTAGCCTGTCTGAGTCTGCAAACCTCCACTGACAGGAATTGTCGCTGAGAATGAACTGTGTTGGTGGAAACTGGACATATGTCTTCCACACAGAAGATAAGAATTCCACCATGGAACCACCAATGTCTCATGTATCCTAGTTTGTACACAGTAAAATATTTTGACATGTGTAACCTAAAAAAGAAACTTTGAGATGTGTAACCTAATATTAAATGAACAATATCGTAAGACGTATAGTCAGAAAGTGCTTTACAATCGAGGGTACATCTGATCCACTTTGGACATGTTATCAGGAGGAACCAGTCCCTGGAGAAGGACATCATGCTTGGCAAAGTGGAGGATGGCAAAAAAGAGGAAGACGTGAAGTGACAGTGGTAGGAGCAATGGGCTCAAACAAAGGAACGGCTGTGAGGAAAGTGCAGGGTCAGGCATTGTTTCCTTTTGTTGTACGTAGGTTTGGTATGAGTTGGGTTTGAATTGATGGTTGTTGTTGTTAAGTGCTGTCGAGTTGATTCCGACCCATAGTGACCCTGAACAGGGTTTTTGAGGCTATAAATCTTTACGGGAGCAGAAAGTCTCATCTTTCTCCCATGGAGCGGCTGGTAGTTTCAAACTGCTGACCTTGTGGTTTGCAGCCTGATTCGTAACCACTACACTACCAGAGCTTGTCTTGATGGTTGTTGTTAAGTGCTGTCTAGTCGGTTCTGACCCATAGTGACCCTGTACAGGGTTTCCGAGGCTGTAAATCTTTACGGGAGCAGAAAGCCTCATCTTTCTCCCGCAGGGCGGCTGGTAGTTT
>NW_006408700.1:4815019-4816528 GCF_000296735.1 Chrysochloris asiatica
TTAGTCACTGAAAACCTTATGAACAGCAGAGAAATACTGTCAGATATAGTGCGGGGAATGAGCCCCTCATGTTGGAAGGCACTCAGAGTATGACTGGGGAAGAGCTGCTTCCTCAAAGTAGAGTTGACTGTGATGCTGCGAATGGAGTAAAGCTCATGGGAGAAAAACCCACGGGACCTTCATTTGCTGATGGGACACAACTCAAAATGAAGACAAACAACTGTAAACATCCTTTGAAAATCAGAACATGGAATGTACAAAGTATGAATCTGGGAAAATGGAAGTTGTCAAAAATGAAATGGAATGCATAAACATCGATATCTTAGGCATTAGTGAGCTGAAATGGACTGGTATTGCCATTTTGAATCTGATAACCACATGGTTTACTATGCTGGGAATGACAAATTGAAGAGGAATGGTGTTGCATTCATCATCAAAAAGAACATATCCAGATCAGTTATGAGGTACATCGCTGTCTGTGATAGGATAATATCCATGCGCCTACACGGAAGCCAAGTTAATACCACTATTATTCAAATTTATGCACCAACCACTAAAGCCAGTGAGGATGAAATAGAAGCATTCTACCAACTTCTTCAATCTGAAATCTATCAAACATTCAATCAAGATGTATTGATCATTACTGGTGAATGGAATGCAAAGATTGGAAGCAAAGAGGAAGGATCAGTAGTTGGAAAATCTGGCCTTGGTGATAGAAATGATGCTGGAGAACACATGATAGAATCCTGCAAAACCAATGATTTGTTCATTTCAAATGCCTTCTTTAGAAAGCATAAGAGATGACTATGCACATGGACCTCACCAGATGGAATACATAGAAATCAAGTTGGTTACATCTGCAGCAAGAGACAATGGAAAAGCTCCATATCATCAGTCAAAACAAGGCCAGGGGCAGACTGTGGATTGATCACCATCAATTGATCACCATCAATTACTGATATGCAATTCAAATTGAAGCTGAAGAAAATGAAAACAAGTCTACAAGAGCCAAAGTATGACCTTGAATATATCCTACCTGGATTTAGAGATCATTTGAAGAACAGATTTGATACATTAAACACTAAAGAGCAAAGACCAGAAGAGTTGTGGGATGACATCAAGAACATCATAAATGAAGAGAGCAAAAAGTCATTAAGAAGACAAGAAAGAAAGAAAAGGTCAAATGGATGTCAAAAGAAACACTGAAACTTGCTCTCCAGTGAAGATGCTAAAGCAAATGGAAGAAATGAGGAGGTCCAAGAGCTGAACAGAAAATTTCAAAGATCAGTTTGAGAAGATAAAGCCAAATATTAAAACAAAATGTGTAAAGATCTGGAATCAGAAAACCAAAAAGGAAGAGTATATTCAGCATTTCTCAAGCTGGGGAAACTGAAGAAAAAATTCAAGCCTCGACTTTCATTATTGAAAGATTCTCTAGGCAAATTATTGAATGATGCAGAAAGCATCAAGAGAAGATGGAAGGAATACATAGAGTCACTGTACCAAAAG
>NW_006408700.1:4819688-4832232 GCF_000296735.1 Chrysochloris asiatica
GGTTTCCGAGGCTGTAAATCTTTACGGGAGCAGAAAGCCTCATCTTTCTCCCGCAGGGCGGCTGGTAGTTTCGAACTGCTGACCTTGCGGTTCGCAGCCCAATTCGTAACCACTACGCTACCAGAGCTCCTTGATGGTACCTAACAATAATTGTTGTTGTTAAGTTCTGTCAAGTCGTTTTTAACTCAAGTGTGCTCTATATTTTCTGAGGAGTTGCTGGTGAGTTTGAACCTCCAGCCTTGCTGTTTAAACTGACCTTTTGGTCCAGTGCTTATCCTATAGTAACACACCTATGTTATTGTTAAATACCATCAAGTTGGTTCCTACTCAAAGCGACCCTGTATATGGTTTCCGAGGAGTGGCTTGTGAGTTTGAACCGCTGACTTTGAGGTTCAAATCTACCTTTGCTTATCCTATAGTGCCACACCAGGACTCTACCACACCTATACTAACATATATTAAATACCTTTTTCAGGCTGATGTTTTCACGTTGTATAAAAAGTACACCTGTTAAAGATGTTGCAAAGATCAGTGATCTATTATGACAATTGTTTTTATTTAACATAGAGTTGGTTCTGACTCATAGAGACCCTGTGTAGGATTTCTGAGGAGCAGCTGGTGGGTTTGAAGCATTAATGCTGTGGTTAGAAGTCCAGTGCTTATCCTACAGTGCCACACCAGGAGCTTGTTATGACAGTACTGTTGTTAAGTGTCATCTTATAAGACGGTTAAGTTGGTTCTGACTTGTAGCGACCCTATTTAGGGTTTCTTAGGAGCAGCTGGTGAGTTTGAACCACTGACCTTGTAATTCTAACCCACCTTGCGATCCAGTGTTTATCCTCCAGCGCCACACATGAACAACCACAAAAGCTCATTGACATACAAAAAGCCACGTTTGTTATTACTCATGAGTGTATGGTTCAGCAGGGTACTTCTGATCTTGGCTGGGGGCTCCTTCATGTGTTTGTGGTCAGTTGGTGGATTGGCTGAGGGCTGGTTGGTCTGTAAGCAGCTGGGACAACTGGTTCAGCTCTCCCATCCTCTAGCAGATGAGCAGGATTTATTCTTATAGTGGTTGCAGGGTATTGAGTAAGGGCATGAGGACGTTGAGTCCTCAGCTTTGGAACCAACACACCATTACTTCTGCTGCATTCTCTTGGCTAAAGCAAGCCCAGATTTGAAAGCTGGAGAAAGAGTCCTACTTCTTGATGACAGCAAAGAGCATGGAGGTGGGAATGAGTGGGAATTGGGGCCAATTTTATAAGCAGTCTTGCTCTTGCTACTATTGTTGCTTTACGTTATCCCTAAAGCTCAGTGGCATAAAGCAATGATTGATTTTGTTTATGAGTTTGTGGCTCAGGCATTTGGAACAGGCTCAGCATTGAGTTGTTATTTGGCAATCTCTTGGACTGGGTCTATAGGCATCTAAAGGGTTGGTTGGATAGCTTTGATGACTCCCTCCCATGGCAAACAGCTGAGGCACACACATGACTTCTCTAACGTGCACAGAGCCGACTTCCTAAATGATGGATGGCTTCTTTCAAAGTGAATGTCCCAACAGAACCCTGCAGGCTCTGCCTGAACTCGCCTTGGCAGCCACATGGCTTTACTTCTGCTGCGTTCTTTGACAACAACGAAGCACTCATGTCTGTCCAAATTCAAGAGTAGGTGAAAATAGATCCCACTGCTTGATGCTGGAGTTTGTAGTAGGTATGTCTTAAAATCTACAGAAATCGACCACAGTTAATAATGGAGAGAAATCAGTTTTCTCATTTTGTGATGTCATAATGCTGTTAGGGTTACATTTCAGCACTCATCATTCCCATTAAAGAGTGTAATTACAATTTACACATGCAAATTTTGGTTAGGTTGTACCGTTCTGTATCATTAATGTTAAAGAGGGAGACTCGCCAACAAGATGGATTGTCACTGTGGCAATAGCAATGGGCTCAAGTGTAGCAGCAACTGTGAGGATGGTGTAGGACAGGGTGTTTCATTCTGTTGTTGCTACGGGTTGGAAATGACTTGATGGCACCTAACAACAACATTTTTTATAATGTAGTATCAGCAATGATGTGTCTTTATGTAGTGGGTTGACCATAAGATATAAGCAGACTTCAAAACAGTTCATGGAAAACTGAAATCTTTTAAAAAATGGAATTTTTTCCCCTCAACCATTTGGAAGCTACCTGGTATGTCCCCCTGGAACCTGTAAATGTGACTTGATAGGGAAAAAGGACATTTTGCAGATGTAATGAAGGTACAGATCTTGAGCTGAGATTATTCTGGATCATTAGACCAGGTCCTGAAGCCAGTGACAAGTGTCCTTATAAGCAATGGAAGAAGACAAAAGAGACAAAGAATGGAGTGTCATGTCTAGAATCCAGAGGACACTAGGATCGCTGACAGTTGACAGAAGCTAGGAGACATGAACAGGAATGGACTGTTCCCAGATCTCCTAGGAAGAACCAACCCTGCTGATATCTTTATTTCCAATCCCTGACCTCCAGATTTGAGAGAGGAGACGTGTGTGTTGTTTAAGCTGCTTTGTTATGGCAGCCACAGGAAACCAGTGCACACCATCTCTGTCATAGTTTCTTGATCATACAGCAAAGCCTGGTGCAGAGAGAGAGGACCACAAAGGTGTAAGCACCGTAGGAGCAGGGATCATTGGCAACTTGCACATTGATGTTCATTTTTCTTTCCATTGTCTTTTTGGTAAATAAGATCTGGATATTTATTGTGGTTGTATCCCACTAATGTGGAGTTACCACATCACAGACATTAACAATTGTATAGTGCCCTGTGTATGTATGTGTGTGTGTGTGTGTATATATATATATATATATATATAACGTCTTATTATATGAATTTATAGATATACATAGTGAAATGTTTTTATTTTGTTAATGTGCATATAAAATATGTCACAAGTACCTCAGGACATTTTACAAACCATATAACTTCAGTGAACTTCCAGAAAGTTCCTTTAGTAAACTGGTTTGGGAGAAGGAGAAACAAGACAGAGGGGAAAAAAAAAATTGTAAGTTCCATCATCTTTCAGGAAAAAAAAAGAGAACCTAATTTCCATGATTTAGGCCATAGTGCCCCCAGCCTAATATAAATCACTGCCATTAGAAGTTCCTTTAATGGAAAAAGACATGTAATCGGTTTTGTAATTGGAAAGAAACTTGATCATTACAAAGTAGAATTTTACTAGTCTTGCTACTAAATTGCAGTTCTGTTGTCTTTCCCACTTTGAGGCAACAGAAAGAAAACATGCTATAGACCATTGTCATCCAAGGGTGACCTTTAAAGCCTTTATTGCAATCTGTGAACTCATTTATTATGCTAGAAAAGAATACTCACATGATTGCATGTTCACGCTTCCCCTCCCCTTGCCTTTTACGTGAGTTAAAATATAACGGATTCATTTTCGTGTCTGTAGAAAATCTGTGCAGCCCTTTCCGAAATACATCTGGATTCATTTACATGATACACTTCCCATCATTTCCAAATTTAATAAGCTTTATAGCACCTTCCATGTTGTGGGAGCCCCATAAATTGCCATGACCGAGTTAAATAACGGGGTAATGAGGGGGACTTCGGGTGTTGATACTAATGACAGGGTGTGCATTTCTAATGAAGTCTCTGGCCACTGAGGGCAGGAGCAAGCCACCAGGAAGGAAGGCCTGCCCTGTGGGGCGCCCCGCAAAAAAAAAACAAAAAAACAACAGGCTGCACAAATAAACCCAGCTGTGCATGGGTGGTCCTCTCAGCCCCTTCTGCTTTTCAAGGCTTAGAAGACCTGCCAGTGTACCTATGGAAGGTGTTTGATTGAAAAGGAAACACACTCCAGCAATACGTTCCTGTTGCACTTGTAAGTGAGCAGGGTTTGTAGCTGCGCAGAGAGTTAAAGAAAATATCTGGGCGTTTAACAGTATTTTGAAACAACAACTGCTGCCAAGAGGGTTTTTGACCAAGAAATTTCTTGCAGATTTATGACTGCTCAGTGCCTGAGTCCCATCTGTGACACTGGGTGACAGTTCTGTGGGCTCGTGACCCTGAGGCTGATGGTGGTGCTCAGCAGTTGTTTGTAGACCTCAGAGAAACAACATGATTATTTGCAGATTTGAGATTCACTGTTGGAGTCTTTACTTTCCCTTTCTCACAAGGGGAAATGTTTCACTCTCTAGGAGGATTTGTGTGTAGGTGGTGTCAGAGTGAGGGGGGTCAGGAATAGCCTGTATTGTTTCTGCTTATGGCTTGCTTGAGAGTTGGAGACTGCTTGCACAGACATTGGACAAACTAAGCCATGCTTACTCTGCCATTAATGATGCTCTCAGGCTTTATATATCAGAGAGAGACAGAATGATAGAATATATATTGTTTGTGCAGTTGAGTTACAGAAGGTCGCAATCAAGAGACACCAGTGCAATGTGCCATCGATACTGGCTGGTCTCAAACAGTGAAATCCAACTGTGTGGCCATCGTGTGGGAAGAATGAAAACAGTTCACAGCAACCTCGTATTTCAGGTGAGATGTGACAGCGAAGCCCATCAGACAAGTGGATTATGTGGTAAGGGGGCTCCTTTCCAGTCTGGGAGAAGAAGTCTTAGTAAATTCCAAATGGAGTATGTGTCAATGTCAGAAATGATAGTCAAAGGAAGCGTCCTTGGTGATTCCTGGGGGGACAGCTGTACAAAGCCCATGGGTAAAGGGGAGTTCGTGTAGCCCCTCGCTCTTGTTCTGTGGCTCAACGAACTTAAATAAATGTTCTCTAAGATTCCAGAACCAAATGAGAAATGATGCCATCAAATGCATATGTGAGGATGTATGAAGAATAGATCTGAAAGTAACTAAGCAATTAAAGTTTATATCCAGTTATTGATATCTAAGAGAACCAAAAGTGAGTTTGAATGTTTGTTATGTGGAGAAAATCAAGATGATGACCCGGAACATTGTTTTTAATAAACAGCTAAATGTTACACGCTCCTATGGAGTAATTAAATGGTCTATGGGGGGTCAGAGTAAATCTGTTGAGTTTAAGGTTTGGAATTAACAAAGCTTCCTTTAAACCACCTTCCAAACAGATGAAGATTTTACGTCCTGTATTACTTTGAAGTCCTAGCTTTTAAGATTTTAAATGTGTTGTTAAGAGTTCACTGAAAAGCCTGCAGGCATACAGATTCCTGGGTCCCACTCCTAGGGACCCTGATAGAGTAAATCTAGTCAGGAGCTGAGGAATATGAATGGTCTTCAAACATCCTTGGAGATTTTGATACAGTTGGCATGTGTACTGCTCTTTCAGAAACTGTGTTCTGTGGGGGTTTTTGTATTTGTTTTGCTAAATGTTCTCTTACTAGACAGCAAAGAAATATTAAAGCAGGGTCAGGAAATTATAGTCCACAGGACAAATTTGCCCCCCCCCACACCCAGTTTTTGTGAATAAAGTTTTATTGGAACACAACCACACATTTTGTTTCCATATTGTTTGTGGCAGCAGAATTGCACAATTGGGATAAAGACCACTTGGCCCCTCAGGGCAGAGTCTTATATATTTACTATCAGACCTTTTATGAAATATTTCGAAAAAATTAAGGCTACGCTAAGCAATGTTCTGTTGTTTGCTGACCACTGATGAAAGGAGACTTTGCTAGTCATTCAGGAGGCTTTTTCCATTAGTCACAAAAAATTTTAAAAAGACCCAGAATGGAGTAATTTCAAAACAGAAGATCAAAGTGGAACAGCATAAATCTTGCAGCAGCAGATTTGCCCTAGGCCACTGAGGTAAATTACTTAGCTCATTTACCATTTACCAACCGGAGAGAGGGAAACATCTGGGCTTGCTCTGGGCTTGACTTGATGTGTGCACAAAACTTGTTCTAATCTCACTTTTCATTGGAGGTGGTCAGGTGCATTAACTGATCCAGAGAAGGGGTAAACAGCTCTTCAGTTTTCCATTGAGAGAGAACTCTGCCACTCATTCAGTTGGTGGGAAATGAATTTCTTGGCTTTGATAATTAAGCTGGCAAAGCAAATTTGGTTCCAATGTTTTAATGAGCTAGTGTGGGTGGCCAACAAATTACAGGTTCAGACATAAATATTTCAAGCGTGGGTGGTTGGCTTTTAACCCCCGCTTGGGCAAATTCTGTGATTGTAAGGAAGTTTGGGGCTGGTTGCCAAGTTCAAAGAATATTTGCCAAATATTTAGAAAAATTTAAGGTTACGCTAAGCAATATTATGTTACTTGAGGATAGGATCATGTTGTTCATTGAATGTTATTTGGAAGATAAAGAACTTTATCTGAATTCATTCAAAGCCTCTACTGGTGAACATTCATACAAGTGTATGCGTGCTTATACTTTCTACACAAAGGGGGATTTACAAGAGTAGAAATGAGGAGAAAGAAAAGAAGTGAATTTCTTCTTCTCTTTAAGGTTTCCATGAATCCAGGCTAATGGCTAAAATATTCCAAGTGCTTTAAGACTTTATATTCAACCCTGGTTTTCTATCTTCAGAATAATCAAAATCTGGGTACTTAAAGTAATGTGAGACCGCAGTTTTGAGGAAAATGAAGGGTTTGTACTGATTGAGTTGGTCACTTGGCTAGAGAGGCTGCATTTGAAGCTGTGAGTGGATCTAACCTTCACAGAGATAGGGCAGATTTGCAGAGGGAGTGATAGATCTCAATTTAGGTTGCTTTTCAACTCCATACAGAGCCTGAATTCAATCGCTGATCCAGTTAGCAGAGATAATGAAATACAAAGCAAGTATGGTGTAAATGTTGAAAGAGACTGTAAAATACCACCATGGGTTCTTGATTTACCCTCTCCCATTACTCAATAGAACGAAATATGATTTGACATAAAGCTCATTGTGTAGTTACCCTGGGACCAGAAAACTAAACCCTGTTAAACCTCAGACTTCTTACATTTGCAGAAGTAATCAAGACTCTGTCTTGAATTGGACTGAAAATCTATGTTGAATAAGAGATAGAAAGATACTAAGAATCACTTAGTTTACTTTCTCTTTCTTGCCTTCCTGCTGTTTACACGTTTTCTAATTGAAGGGTATATAGATAGATAATAATATATTGGTATGCTGTTAAAGAAGTTAAAAATGGGACTTTTATCTTTTACATATTGTTTTCAAAAGTTGATAGATATGGTGTGGGGGAAGGGGGAATCCCCACTGAATAGTTTTCCTCTTATCTAGACGGGTCTTAAGGAAGGAGATGGGGATAAGATTCTTATGATTCAATAATGAGTAATTGTTATCATGACTAATGCGACTGTCACAACTGTAAAGGTAGAAGTTTTCTAACAAAAAGGGGGGGAGTAGTTAATCTTACAGTCCAGAAACAGATGACCCTAGAACCATCAAGGGAAAAGAGCACAAGCAGAATGTGGTACCCCTTCAGAGAAGCAGCGACACCAGAGATGGAGGCAGAGATGAGGACATGGAGACGGGGAGTAGCTGAGGACTCTAGACTCATGGAAAGAGTCTGTGTGCTGGCGGCCAGGAGGCAGGCTTGCAGAAAAATGCCCTTTGGTTGTTTAAATGATTATATATTCCTGAGTGTTTTTGTGTACATTTCTCCCCCCAAAAAAAACAAACAAACAAACAAGCAAAAAAAAAAACCCACAAAAAACCCACAAAAACCCGCCAAAACACAATAAAGGAAATAGAAGCAAATACTGTTGAATGATGATGCATGAGATTTTAATCATTGCAATGATACGATGACTGTAAACCTGATGTTCTCACATGTAAACCATCACTCTACTCACAATAAAGCAACATATATATATATGTTGTTCAGTGCCATTGAGTTGATTCCGACCCATAACAACCCTGTATAGGGTTTTTGAGGAGCAGCTGGTGAGCTTGAACCGCTGACCTTGCAGTTCAAACGGCATTGGAGTCTGGCACATTAACCCACAGCACCATACCAGGACTCACTGTCTCTCTCTCTCTTCTCTCTCTCTCTCTCTGTGTGTCTCTTCTCTCTCTCTCTCTCTCTCTCTCTCTCTCTCTCTCTCTCTCTCTCGATGCTGAGGATAGCATCAGTTTTTTCTCATGTCCGCCTACATTGACAGAGAGCTTTAGAATATTGTCTTGAGTTTTAGAGGAATGGGGTTGGGAGAGACTCTTCTGGTAATTGACAAGTATAAAAGATCACTTGAAATGCTGATTCTTGGGGTGTTTGTCTTGCATAGCTACTTGCTGTGTTTACACTGCATATAGGTTTATGACAAAATATTTTTAAATGATTTAGAGAGTTTCTTATCTAAATAGAGAAAACTGAAAAAAAGAGAGAAATTTTATTATTTATGATATGAAAATTACCCTTGGAATGGAAAAAAGGAACCTATAACTGAATCTGTAGTTTTTTGCTCTTAGAATTCCTTTTATATCTTCACTAAAATCAGGTCTTCATGAGATCAGTAGTAATCTGATTTGTCTGCAGAGAATGGCTGCCCTCCTGTGCTCTAAGCTATAGAGGAGCGGTGCAGTTTTGTGATAAACATAATTTAGAGGATGATTATGTTTTTTTCCTCATTTATTAGCTCCCGGTACTGCCTTATCCTATGTACCCACATTTCATCATTCCATTGATGGCTCAGAAAAAGAAACGTGATATTAGAATTGATGGAGGTGCACCTTAATTTGGAAAGTTGGGAAATAGAGCTTTTTAAAGAACTTGTTTCCTGAATTAGAAAGGTTAGCCTTGTGTGGTTAGAGTGTGAGTTAACACAGCTCTAGTGGCTTCTGTTTGTGTACTGGAGACTAGGATAACCCTTGGAGTTTGAGGGATTTTAACAGAATTTCATTGCAGAATGGGTAAAAGGAGAAATTCCTGACAAATACACCTCTGATAATGCTATAGCATATGTTTGATGCCTTTATCTCTCAAGGAGTATCACTAAACTTTCACTGTTTTTCTGCCAGCCATTTTCCTATCACTTTTGAATGATCCCAAACAGAATTCATGTTAGGTGGAGAGACAGAATCCGGACATTCGAGGGTGGTTTTGATGAGACAAAGAGCAGAAAGAAGCTGAAACAGAAGAAGGAAATGAGGATGAAAGACTAGTACTTTGGGGAAACCTGAAGAGATAAATGTTCAGAGTGAGCTACCTCTACAATTCAAGTCTTCCCTGCTTAGGAGCATCTGAGCTTATTTAGTTTATTTATCATGAACCTCAGATTGTATTTCTGGAGTTCTCAATTCAAATTGGAGTCCCTGGGTGGTGGTGCAGATGGTTAAGCATGCAACTACTAGCCTAAAAGTTGGCAATTTGAACTCAGGCAGTGCATCCCATAACAGGGCCTGGCAAGCTGCTTCCAAAGGGCCTTGAATCACAAGAATATGCTCCAGAGACTGGACTGTGGTTGAGCTCTGAAGGGAAAATGTATTAAGCTAAGGTCTGTGCCCCAGCCACTAAGTGAGTGTGTAGTCTCTGTCATAGTAGGAAGGCAATGCTCTAACCTCATGCTCAACAGACTCAAAGCCTGTCCTCATACACTGGGCTAGTAGAAGAAATGTCTTCTTCAAAGGCTTATTGTTCAGTCTAAGCAGCTAACTGCTAATGAAGAACTTCAGAGATCAAGTTCATACTCTACTAGATGGAGAGGGTGGGTACCATCTTGGAACTTCCAGTCACCAGAGTCAATGGAGAGCACCAGTATACCGAAGGGTTACAGTACCTCTACTGGGAAATGGCGTTTGAAAAACGGGTCACTTGCCATTTATTTTCACAATTTCTGGATACAGTTTGATGGGAATAGGAAATATTTTCTTAGCACTGGAATCGGGTCAATAGAGTTACGAAAATCAATTGAATCATTGTGTATGTGTGTGTATTTGTGTGTGTGCAGCATCCCCGGGTTAGACTTGAGAGACAGTCACTGGGAGTCTGATCATTGGAAGGATGTGAGTTGACAAGTTGGTCTGCCTAATATGTCCCCTAATGGTAGGCAGTACATTCAGCTAACCAATTGGAGCATGGAGTAATTTCACTGAGCAGGATATCTTGAAATAACTTGTTTGACTTCAGTTGTAACAAAGAGTCCATCTCTTTTGGATGAGTACATTATTTTTAATTCAGCATTATTGTTGTTAAGTGCTATCAAGTTGGTTCCTACCCTCAGTGGCCCTATATAGGGTTTTCAAGGAGCAGCTGGTGAGCTTGAATTGCCTTCCTTGTGGTTCAAACCGACTTTGCAGTCCAGCCCATTAACCCATAGCACCACACCAGGACTCCAGAGTTGAAATTGGATTAAGCTGTTGAGTGGGTTCTGACTCATAATGGCCCTGTATAGAGTTTCCGAGGCCTTAAAGATGCGAATAAAATCTCATCTTTTTTCCCACAGAGCAGCTGGTGGGCTCAAACTGCTGACCTTGCGGTTCGCAATCCAGTGCTTAACCTACAGAACCACTGTGCTCCCTGACATTAGATCTTTCTAACCTAGGTCTTGAGTTATTTAGGCACTGAAGTCAGAACTTTATGGTTTTCTCTCTTTACTTTCCTCAGTCTCAGGCATCTCCAGGAGTTCATAAGCTATCTTCACTTGCCCCTAGGAAAGAGCTCTGGGGGTGTATTGTGTATCTATGCATCTTTCTGCTGACCTGTTAGTACTCACACTGGCTGCCTTCATGCCCCAAGGAAGGGGTTCTCATCCAAGAAGATGCATAGGGGAGTGACCAGCTTCAGCATGATTCCCCTTGAAGAGAAAAAGTTCTATACGATAATGCTGCTTCAGAGGAGCGAGAAAAAATAAGGTGGGCATGCTCAATGGGGATTTTCATAAGGAACAAACCTCCTTCATTTGAATATTGAAGGGTGAGATGGGAAGAAGTTTGGGAAGGAGACAGAGCTTTTCAGAGGTGCCACCAGGAATCACTGGTTGCTGGTAGGACATCCTGAAAGATACCGTTTAGGGAGTGGGCCAAAATTGAAACCTGGGAATCAGAGACAAAAGCATGAATTGGTGATCAATAAACAGTTCTGCCAAAGAGCATCCTGTTTACATTCATAATGGGTTTTTGTGAATTACCAACCATAGATTATAGTGTCATTCACTTGACCGTTCATGTCGTCTGTTGTTGTTTTAATTGGATTTTCTGTAACGTGGCTTTTCTTTGAATAAATGCCTCCGAGGTATCTAAAACATCACGAACGACTTCAATTATCTATGAAATCATTGCACGAGGACCTAATTTGCAAGTTTATATACTTGCATTCATTTTGTAGGATGCTGTAACAAATTGCTACAGATTGAAAGGTTTGAAACAATGAAAGTTTATGATCTTTCTGTTCTGTAGGTCATAAGTCCATCCTGGGTCTCACTGGGCTAAAATTAAGGTGTTGGCAAGGCTGCATTCCTTTCTGGAAGCTTCAGGGGAAAATCCATTTCCTTGCCTTTCCCAACTTCTAGAAGCCTCCTGCATTCCTTGGCGCACAGCCTTTTGGCAAGAATATTGGTCAGAATGTTGGTTGTCTTGCCAGGCTGTCAATTTGAAAATGATTCTAGTTTGTAGAACAAAACCCAACCTGTATTTGTGAATTAGAGTGTTTACTGCATCGTCATTACAAAGTAACCATGATATGATATTCAGATTGACACATACGGTTTTCTAAAAAATGATAGGAATATGTGCCCTCAAGTATATATTTTTAAAAGTGTTTTGGAGTTCTTACACCTTTTTGAAGTGATTGCTTAGAGAGAGTGAAGTCCCACTTATTACAGTCCATTTTTATTTGTGTTTTGCAGAAACAAAACAAAACAGAACTTTTTCATGGAATTGTCTAATACTTCCATGTTTCTACGTGTTTGAATCGCTCACTTTCTGGAGGTTGATTCCTCACAAATCCTACTAGGGTTTGACTTCTGTTAAATTACATCTTTTCTAAGCTTATTTCTGAATGTTGATGGGCCAAATGCTTGTTATTCTGTGTGTATTTTTTCCCTTTTGTTTGTTTTTACAAAGAGCACTCTAATTTTGTTGTTTGGAAATTAGATTCTAATTTTAGTCCCAGATTTGAGGTAAGAAAATTATATATAAGTGGAATTCAGAAAGAACCATATTGTAAGTTAAAGATGCCATTATGTTATTATTGGAGAAATTAAGCTTGCGGTGCTAGTTATGGAAGTATAATATTTTAGGAATATGTTGAAATTATTATATGCTTTTTAAATTAAGAAATATACATATATGTGTTGTTAAGTACCATCAAGTTGGTTATGATCCTATCCACCCTGTGTAGGTTTCTGAGCGTGGTTGGTATATGTTTGTTGTTTTTGTTGTTCAGCGCTGTTGAATTGGTTTTGACGGGCTCAAACCCAGCTGGTAGGTTTGAACCACTGATCTTTCAGTTATCCTCTAAATTCAGTAAGCCCAGGGCCACACCTGTTGCCATTAGGTGGCGAGGAATCGGTTCCGACTCATAGTGACCCTGTATAGGGTTTCCAAGGAGCAGCTGGAGGGTTTGAACTGCTGACCTTGTGGTTTGCAGTACAGTGCTTATCCTACAGCT
>NW_006408700.1:4832792-4837231 GCF_000296735.1 Chrysochloris asiatica
AGCCTCAAGGTTGGTTTGAGCAGCAAGGTTGGCAGTTCAAACTCACCAGCTGCTGCTTGGAAACCCTATACAGGAGTGCTGTGAGTCAGAGCCAACCCAACTCCAAGGCACTTAACAACAACAACAACATCTATATGTCTATTCCATTTACTTATGAGGAGCAGGATAATGGGATATTAGACTCTTGGGCCAGACTGCCAGAAATCCTTGGCTCTGCTGCTTGCTACATGTGTGTGACCCTGGGCAGTAACAGTCTTCTCATTTGGAAAATGGCAGAGTCGACTCAACAGATTTGTATGCAAAAGGCACTGGGAGCAATGCCTGGTGCGAAGACATGAGTAAAAGTGTTTGCTATGATTACTATTGTAATTATTATAATAAAGCCTTTAGAGTCATTTACTGTAGCGCTGACTCATATTCATGGCAACCTCAGGTGTGTCTGAGAAGAACTGTGCCCCACTGTATTTTCAGTGGCTGATTTTTCAGAACTTCATCATCAGGCATTACTTTCAAGGTGGACTCTAACCTGCAGTATTTCAGTTAGCTGCCAAGCGTTGCAACCATTTGCACCATGCAGGAATTACATTAAGACTTTCAGGTGCAAATATTTATTAAGTAATCATTATTATCAACCACTTTTCAAAGCATAACAAACCGTTAACATTAATTACATTAACAGTAAAAACAATTAACATTATATCATTTCATAACCAGTAGCATATGGTAGCTAACTTATTAGTAAGTACTCTTATCAACTAAAACCAGATTTGCCTCTTCATAAAAATTAGAAAGCAGATGCTATTATTAGGAAAGGAATATGCAGATGTTCACGAGCATAGTGGATCCACAGAATAAGCACTGGACTATGAATTACAAGGTCACCGGTTCAAGTTCACCAGCTGCTCTGCCGGAGAAACATGAGGCTTTCTGCTCCTGCGGAAATTTAAAAAAAGTCTCCGAGACCCTATGCGGGGTCACTATGAGTTGGAATGGACTCAATGGCACTTAGCAACAATAACAATGGAGAAATTTTTCCAAATATACATACTTTACCAGAAATATGATGCCACTAATGCCTTGAAGCAAGAAGTGGAAAATCCATCTGGGAAGCCCTTTCCTGATATGCTTAGCATGGGAGTGCTCAGGGACAAAGGAGATATTTTTATTATGCCCCAGGACTTTTTTTTTCTTAAAATTTTAGTTGTTAATTTTTTAACTAAACATGTTTAACAGTGGTTGTTGTTATTAAGTGCTTTGAGGCAGTTCTGACTCACAGCTACGCTGTATAGGGTTTCCAAGGAACTGTTGGTGAGTTTGAACCACTGACTTTGCAGTTCAAACCAACCTTGTGGTCCAGTGCATTACCCTATAGCTCCACAAGAGGAACTAAATCCCAGTGTAGGTTTGATATGTTTATGTGATCTCTGACTTCAGTCCCCTTACCTGTGGGCACATCTCTGCCTGACTCTGCCCCTATGCACACTGTGCTTTAATGAGTCTCAGTCCTTGAGTTCCCTATCTGGAAAATGCAGATGTCATCAGTGATGTCCATGCATCCCAGTGAGGCTGGGAGGGTCCGTGGGGTGACTGTATGCAGTGTGACATGCTGCTCATTCTACTTCCAAAATACAACTTGAATTCATCTGGTTCTCTCCACCTCCACCTGCCCCTTTCACTCCATCATTTCTTAGCTGAACTCACCACTAACCTTCCCTTTATGCTCCTGTCATGATAGTTGTTACCTGCCATTGAGTATCCCCTTGTCATGCTCCCTTGTAATGACTGTCATTATCTGCCATTTAATGTCCCCTCATCTTATGGCGACTGTGTGCACTACAGAACTGAATGCTGTCTGGTCATTTGCCATCCCCACCATCACTTGAGGATCGAACCACAGTGATCCATAGAGTTTTCTTTGACTGATTTTTGAGAGTACGGCTTCAGGCCTTAAGGATTGAAGCGCTCAGCAACCAAGGTTGGTCGTTCCAACTCATTAGCTGCTCCATGGAGAAGATGTGACAGTTTGCTTCTGTATGATTTACAGACTTGGACCCCAGGGGACTGTGCTACTCTTAGAGGGTCACTGTGAATTGGAATTAACTTGACAGCAATGAATTTGGTTCTTGCTTTTCTTCCTGGTCCATTTTACGAAACTCTACTGAAACCTGTTCAGTATTACAGTAACACTCATGCCTCCACTAACAGTTGGGTGGTGGCTACTCATGAGGTGAATTGGCCAGGATAGAACCCAAGTCTATCCCGTGGAAGGCAGGAAGTCAACCACTGCGCAACCAGTGGCCCCGTTGTCTTCACCTTGGTTGTTGTGAAGCGCCACACCTGCTGCTGTTAAGTGGCATAGAGTCGGTTCGACTCATACTGCCCCTGTAGAGGGCCACCAAGGAGCAGCTGGTGAGTTTGAACCACTGACCTTACGGTTATCAGTCCGGTGCTTATTCTACAGTGCCACACACTAGGTGGAATTATTTTTACTCTCTGATTAGTTTGAAATATTTGAGGGTAAGCTTTATAAATTAACATTTCTTTTAAGACCTTTTGTTACTTTTCTTTGTAATCCTCTTCTTTCTAGTAATTACTTGTAGTTTCAATTCCCCCAAACCAAACAATTGTATCCCAACCATTACCTTGTATTGCTGGACTTGAGAGTATTACTTTGGAAGGGGTTTTTATGTTTCTTTGTTTGTTAAGTCATTTCGTAATTTGTGACCTACAGTGTAATCAGATCCTAGTGTTAGTAGCATGGGTAAAAACCAGTGCACCAGCCTCAAAACATTTTTAAAACAATGTGGTACTATGTTTGTTCAATCAACTGATCGAGAAAGGGCTACAGATTCTAAAGAATCCTTTTCCTGGGGCTGAGTACTTTTACTCAGTGAGTATGAGTAACAATGAGCAACACTGAGGAGACAGTGTCTCTCTAAAACAGTGCCCTTAATACAGGCACTTCCTATATTGCTCAGGGGGCAGAAGAGAGGAGGTGCTGTGTAGAGCTTGCTAGAAACTGGACTAAACCCACCATTCTCCTGTTGCTGATTTGAGGCAAGTGGTCTAGGTTTTGTCTGGCAGCACAATGTATGCTTTTAAGACTAGTATTTTACATTATCTTCTCATTTTTATATTTTTTAACTATATTAGGGCATAATGGAGTTCTGCCAATGAATAATGAAGTGATATGCTGAACGAGGGTAGAGTCCATTTCTGCCACAGCAACAGATCTTGCCACGTCATTTCAAGTTTATTCAGCGCCCATCATAATATGACCAATGACCTTGACTATAGAACTGTAGAACATTAGTGCTAGGTGTTGTTGTTGTTGTTAGGTGCTATCGAGTCGGTACCAACCCATAGCGACCTCATGCACAGCAGAATGAAACACTGCCCGATCCTGGGCCAACCTCACTACTGTTACCACACTTGAGTCCATCGATGCTGCCACTTGGCCAATCCATCTCATTGGGGGTCGTCTTCTTTTTCTCTGACCCTCCACCTTATCAAACACGATCTCCTTCTCCAGGAACTGGTCCCTCCTAACAAATGTCCAAAGTATGAGAGACGAAATTTGGCCATCTTGGCCTCCAAGGAGCACTCTGGGTACACTTCTTCCAAAATGGATCTATTGGTTCTTTTGGCAGCCCATGGCACTTTCAATATTCTCCTCCAGCACCATAACTTAAAAACATCAATTCTTCTTTGGTCTTCCTTATTCACCGTCCAGCTTTCTCATGCATATGAGGTTATTGAAAATACCATGGCTTGGGTCAGGTGCACCTTAGTCTTCAAGCTGACATCTTTACTTGTCAACACTTTAATAAGGTCTTGTGCTAGGTGAGGCCTTAAAAAATAATCAACCTGTGGTTCCCAGCTTTGGGATTAGAAACTCGAAAGAGCATTTCTCAAGTTAAGAACATTAAAAAAAGAAACACACAAACTACTTTCATTGTGACATAAAAGAAAGACTACTTTCATTGTGACATAAAAGAAAGGCAATTTTTACAATCAAACAGTGAAAGAAAGAACAAATGAAAAAAAGAAGGAAGAAAGAAGAATTGATCTTAGATGAAAGGTTATTCCTTTGATATTATTAAACATAACTTTTTTGGGAGAAAATCAACTCATTGTCCTTGGTTTCTCTTTTGTCAGGGACTGGGCCAGAACTAAAGATCAACAGTCATTTGCCACAATTGGAAATGACCATTTAGGATAATCCTCTCGTTTTACAAATGAAAACATGCCAATGCAGTTAGGAAGTACAGTGGCATCCCTATGGGAGTACAGGGGGCGTGGACCACACTGGGTAACACCTTCAGAGGTAGTGACAAGAAAACGATGGACTATAAAAAGTTTGTTAGTGTTTCAGCAGAAATTTATTATTATTATTAAATTAAAATAGTCCTGTAGTTAGTTACCGAAACTACAACATT
>NW_006408700.1:4838556-4843857 GCF_000296735.1 Chrysochloris asiatica
TCTCCAATCCTGATGCCACATTTTTCTTCATAGAACCCAGCTTCTCGTATTATTTGCCCAGCATACAGGTTGAATAAGTATGAAAAGTCAAAAAAGACTTCTGGTTTTTTACTAGTAATGTTGTAACTAATAATCTTGTAATCCCATCTAGAAAGAGTTTACAAAACAATTCTCTTGTTGGTATTCCTGTAATCTAAGAATTATGGCACTTAAGTAATTTAGAACTCGATTTATCACATATTATTCTGTGATTGATGATAAACATTTGTAAACATTCTGTGTGGTCTGACACAGGAGGGATGACACCATGAGGTACCATACTGGATGAGGAAATGCCTAGAGTCACAGGGTGTATTTGTGATTCACAGAAAAGTGTTCTTTCTACTGTATTGGTGCTGCTGTGTGCTGTTGAGTCAGTTCTGAGTCATAGCCACTCCATATAGGATTCCCTAGGTCAGAACTCCTTACGGGAACAGAATGCTTCATTTTTCTCCTGAGGGGCAGCTGGGGTATTCCAACTGATGAACTTGTGGTTAGCAACCCAACTCATAACCCAGGATGCTGCTAGCAGGACTCCTTTCTACTATGTTATGGCTGCTATTATAGACAACTTGCTTTATAGTTTATGTTTTGTTTTATTAAGGTTGTATTGCTATTGGCCTCAGATTTAACAATTATTTATTGAATCCTTTCTGTCTGTCATGGATTGTGAATATTTGTGTACTTTCATGTAGCAGTCATTTATATAAACATTTATATAAATGGTTAACATGCTCAGATGCAAACATAAAGGTTGAAAACCTCAGTATACCCAGAGGGGCCTAGGAAGAAAGACCTGGGAATTTACTTCCAAAACTCAGCTGTTGAAAATGTCTGTGTTGTGTATTTCTGCTCTGACACACAAGGGACCACCGTGAGTCAGAATGTACTCAATGGCAGCTGGTATTTGTTAGGAGCAAGGCACTGTTCTAAGGCTCATTTACTCCTCACCATGTCAGTTAAGGCAATAATCCCAATAACCTTTAGAGCTAAATACGATTATTATCCCCATTTAAAAACTAAGAAACCAAGGCCAGGTTGATTAAATGCCTTGCTCAAGATGATAGAGCTAGTAAGTAGTGGGTTTCAATTGAGTTTTAACTGGTGCCGTTAAGTTCAATGGTCCTGTTAAATGTTGTCAGGTCAGTTTCCAAGGAGCTGCTGGTGGGTTTGAATTGCTGACCTTATGGTTAGCAGTCCAGTGCTTATCAGACAGCCCCAAACCAGGACTCAATGAATAATAGATGAATAGTAGATGAATAATAGATCTCATAGGTGTCAATGTATTTTGTAGTATGTTAATTAGTGTAATTGCATGTTAATTAACTTTAGACCTCACATCATAAAAGTTATCTGTTTGACTCTGGGATGTCCAGCATAAATTGAATGCCAGGTTTTGTTGTGCTTATTCATTTTCTTTAACTCTTTAAACTGAGGTTGCCACTTGTTGTTATTGCTAGGTTGCCATCAAGTCACTTCTAACTCACAGTGACGGTGTGTACCACAGAACAAAACTCTGCCTGGCCTTGTGCCATCTCACAACTGTTGCTGCGTTTGAGCCCACTGTTACAAACACTGTGTCAGTCAGTCTCATTGAGGACCTGCCTTACCTTTTCCAACCCTCCACTTTACCAGGCAAGATGTCCTTCTCCAGGGACCTGTCCCTCCTGATAACATGCCCAAAGCACACGAGACGTAGGCTCACCATCCTGGCTTCTAAGGAGCGTTCTGGCTGCACTTCTTCCAAGACAGATTTGTTCATTCTTTTAGCAGTCCATGGCATATTCAGTACTTTTCTTCAACACCCTATTTTAAAAGTGTCCATTCTTCCCCAGTCTTCCTTATTCACTGTTCAGCTTTCACATGCACATGAGGTGATTAAAAATACCCTGGCTGGGGTCGGGTCCCGTGTATCTAAGTCCTTAAAGTGACATCGTTGCTTTTAACACTTTAAAGAGCTCTTGCAGTAGATTTGCCCAATGCAGACTCCTTAGGGATGTAATTTACACATCTTAGTATGAAGCCCTTAGGATCCTAATACGTGTAAAGTTAATTTAAAGATGTAGCTGAGCAACAGGGAGGGAAGGAGGGAAGGAGTCTTCACATCAATTATTAATCCTATCCCCTCTGTATATAGGGTAGATAGCAACGGGCAATTTAGACACTGGCTACCTAAAATGAGGAGGCAATAAAGGCGTGGAGTGACTGGCTTACAAGTCTTCAAGGAGTTTAGTTTCAGAATGTGTGGGGGAAGGTAGAATCCCACTGAATAGTTTTCATCTTGTCTAGATGAGTCTGGTGAAAAGAGATGGGGATAAGATTCTTATGATTCAATAGTGAGTAATAGTTATCATGATTAATTGTGACTGTCACAACTGTAAAGGTAGAAGCTTTGGAACAAAAAGGGGAGAGTTGTTAATCTTACAGTCCAAAAAGAGAGGACCCTAGGACCATCAAAGGAGAAGAGCATGAGCAGAATGCAGGAACTTATCCAGAGAAGCAGTGACACCAGAGATGGAGGCAGAGATAAGGACATAGAAAGAGGGAGCACCTCAGGACTCTAGACTCATGGAAAGAGAGGGACTGAGTGCCGGTGGCCAGGAGGCAGGCTTGCAGAATGTGCCTTTTGATTGTTTAAATTATTATATATTCCTGAGTGTTTTTGTGTACATCTCCTCACCCCCACCTTTGCCCCCCCCCCACACACACAAAAAAAAAAAAAGAAAAACAGAGGGAATGGAAGCAAATACTGTTGAATGATGATGCACAGAGGAGATTGTAATCATTGCGATGAAATGATGGTGTAAAGCCGCTGTTACCCATGGAAACTATAACTCAGTTCACAGTAAAAAAAAAAAAAAAAAAGATGTATCTGAGAGAGACCTAGAAAGAATAGTAGTCACTTGTGACAAAACTCATTGACATCCCAGAGTGAAATGACCATGCCTGGCATCTGTCATGTCTTTGTTGGTGAGTGGCTGCAATGTGACACTGGAGAGAAGAAGGTGATGAGAGTCTCAGGAGTTGGAAATAGCTCTCTGGTGACTAAGTGGTTTGGGGATCATTTTCAAAAGGAAAAGTCCAAGTAGTCTTGTAGTGGAAAGTGAATTAGAAAATGCAAATCCAATTGTATCTGCAGAACCCAATACCTTATTAGAGTTGATATACCCAGTGGAGAAATGCAATCCATTTCTGTTTGGGTAGTTGTCAGGTGAGTTTTGTTTGGTAGTTAGGCAGGATTCAAAACTTCTAAGCTATTCATATTTCGTTATTCTTTCTACTTGCTTCTTAAAGTAGTGCCGAGTCAGTATTGTATTTTCTGTTTCTGCCTTTTCTTTGTCATAGCTGTCTGGACAAAGTCGGAAGAAAAGGATATGAAAAATTCCTTGGTCTCCAGTCTTTAATAATCAGCAAACAAGGCTTGCCTACCCAACATGATTTGCTGCAGTTATTCTTGGACCCCCTCTTGTCTCTGGCATTGCTTTATGTTGCTATCATGAAGACATCACATAGGAGAGTATAACAAAGCAGCTATTTGCAATGACAAGAAAATAATGAACGTTTTTATTTTTAATAGTAGAGACTGCAGAAAGAAAACAGGTTTAACTCTGGCGTATAAAATGAGAATCAGAAAGGTCTGAGTAGAGAAAGTGTGTACCTTAGATGGAAAGGATACCTTGTAGTCAAGGAGATTTAGGAGGAGGATTAATAGGTTATAGATGTTCTCTTAGCCTTGTTTGAAATATTGTCTGTCTTCTTACTAGCTGCCCATCTAGACACCTCACAAACTTATCCATTGTACAAATTTCTAGCTCAGAAGAGTGGAGCGATTGAAATTCAACAAGCACACATCTGAACATTATTCTTCAAACACACATCGAAAACCAGCCTTTTAATCAAAAAGCGGTTTAATGGAGAAAACATTTCTCTCAAGATCAAAAGAGTGAAGACTTTTTCTATCGAAATTTGAGCCTTCTAGAAAATGCTCTAAGAACGTTTCATTCTGTTGTTCAAGGGGTCGCTGCGAGTCTGAGTGGACTTGATGGTCATCAATAACAACATAGTAGGTCAGATTTTGAGAGGGACAGATGCCATGTTGACCGCTTTCTCATCTTGTTTTTCATTCAGAAATTGATGCTGTTGTTGAAACAATATGCACAAAAGTCTCTCCAACATACAATTTTTTCCCACCTATTGTCTCCATTCTTTAACAGTCTTAAAAAAAAAACAAAACAAAATAAACTGTTTCAAAGGAATAGAAGAAATACATAGGATAAAAAAGATTTCTTAACCTTGAACACATTTAAACAACAACAAAAAAATCCATTGTTAAAATAATCTTAACTCATTGACCACATTAAAGAGGAGGAAGAAAAAAACCCAATGAAACAGACTGTTAAACGCTTCCCGTAGGAAACTCCTTAGTGTGATTGAATCAATTCCAACCCATAGCGACCCTGTATAGGATTTCTGAGGTGCGGCTGGTGAGCTTGAACTGCCAACCTTGTGGTACAAACTGATCTTGCAATCCAGTGCATTAACCCACAGCGCCATGCCAGGAATCCATACTCATCTATTTAATCCCTTGTTTATTAAACAGTTACTAAGGGTTTGGCAGAGTTCTGGTGTGGTGCTGTGGGTTAATGTTCTGGGCTGCAAGGTTGGTTTGAACTGCAAGGTCAATTTGAACTACAAGGTAAGTGGTTCAAGCTCACTAGCCACTTCTTGGAAACCCTATACAGGGTTGCTATGAGTCAGAACTGACTCGAAGGCACTTAACAACAACAATGTTAAAATTATGGCACTTAACAACAACAACAAGTTTATACTATGAGCTACAAAGGATGCTGTGTTCAAGGATAGTTAAATGAATAAATAAGAGAACTTGTTGTCATGAAATTCACACTCCTTTAAAGATAAATCTTATACCAAGTTTGGTAATAGTAAATAGCTACTTGACATGGCCTATGGAGTCCTGTGTGGAACTGCAGGATAACGCGCTGAACCGCAAGGTCAGCTTGAACCACAAGGCCGGAAGTTCAGACCCACCAGTCGCTCCTCGGAAACCCTATACAGGGTCTCTATGAGTTGGAACTGACTACAGCACTTAACAACAACAACAACACTTAAGAATCCACCATTGAAAACCTTATGGAGCACAATTCATCTACTCAGACAGGCATGGGGTTGCTATGAGTTAGAATCAACTTGTTGGCACCTGTTCCTTCTTTCATTCTTTCTTTTTTATTTTATTTTACTATT
>NW_006408700.1:4844637-4850125 GCF_000296735.1 Chrysochloris asiatica
CACTGTAGCTGTTCCCGTGTGCTTGTCCTTTCTAGTGGGAATGTCTCATCTCACAAGGTTGTGGATGGGACTCAGGATTCCACCTAAGGTCCTACAGTCTGTGAAGTACAAGGCCTATTTCACTGGGCAAGTTGTAGAACCCCTTTGCGGTATTCCAATCAGTTATATGCTGAAGGTGGGCTTACAAGTTTTCTCTAATCATGCTTCCCAACATTCCTTTCTATACCACTCAAGTGTCCATTCTTTCTTTTTAAAATAAAGTACACAAATAAATAAAAGTTTATAATTTGTTGTTACCAATTCTAAATTTCATCCCAGAAAACTGAAAGGCTTATTTTGAATTAAAGAGAGGCATGTAAAAGTTGGGTCCCTGTGCCATGCATAGAAGATGGTTCTCGGTCTGGTTTCCAGTTGGAGAGAGGCAGCCACTTAGCTTTCTCAGAGAGACTGTGGCTTTTATCAGGCATGTTTGTGGCCCCTTGCTATTCAATGTTAGTCCCTGGTCGTCTCTCACCCTGGATTGAAGTCTCACAAAGTTATTACTGAAGTGAATTTTTCCTGAAGGACTAGGTACCAATATTTTCTAAGTCTCCAATCTGTCTTTTGCCACGTTGCAAATTGGGCACCCTATGTGCACAGAGCTGGGCACCTCCCTGACCCCCAGTGGATTGGCCAGCCTACATATTTTGCCCGGGGAGGGAGGAGCAGGAACTGGGAGCTTTTGAGTGTTTTCCAAAACAATGCCTGGTTGACTTATTTCTGAATCTTAAGTATGGCCATTTCTGTAAAAAAGCTATGGGAGTGTGTAGGGGTAGGGAGTTCAGAGCAATCAGTTCTTCTTGGAAAATATTTTTCCTTTTCAATTTCATGACTATTTTTAAAAAAGAGATCTTAGGAATGCTGGTTCGTTTAAAGATGACTATGTGTTTGCCTTTCACAAAGGCAATAGAGACTCAAAGAAATCATCTTTTTGTGTTGTCTGGTCAATAACTCCCTAAAATGAATGGTGCTGGATTCCAGGCCTGTGTTGTGGTGACAAAAGCAGAACTCTGGGAGCTTCATTCTTTTCTTTTCTTTTTTTTTTTGAGCAATCAGTGTTCCTGCTGTTTTGTGGAAAGGGATATAGAGGCCAGAGCATTTGTGGGAGGAGCATCTGCTCCAAGACATTCTCAGTGCAGCCTTGTGGCTCCATGGGCTTGCTGATGCTCTCCCAAAAGCCAGTGCTAGCTTCATGTGTATGGAAATTATTTGTTCTGAGTCATGAGTTACTTTTCTTAGCTATAGTTGTTATTGGTACGGTAATGACTTGGCAGCATTTCATCATTTTTTCTTATGTCTGGCTCGTGCTAGCTTGTGTTAACCCCAAGCAGCACCAATTTCGGAGAAACTTTTTTGTCTCAGGCCGTGTTTCACAAAAATGACCTTCTTCCCTAAGTAAAGGAAAGCCACCTTGAACTGATATAGTCTCAAGGACCTGCTGTGTTCCATGCCACCTTGGGTAGATCCATGGTGTCACCGTGGTTAAGTGCTAGGCCGCTAACCCAAAGGATTAAACCCACCAGCCCCTCTGCAGGAGTAAAAACCTGCTCTGTTCCCATAAAGGTTAAAGTCTAGAATACCCCACAGGGGCCATTCTACTCTGTCACCAGGGGTCGCTATGAGTCAAAACTGACTAGATGTCCCACCCTGCCACTTGAGCAAATCATTTAACTTGTGAGCACTAGCTTCTTGATACAAGGTTGGATTAAATAGTCTCTAACTTTCAGGGCAATGCCCTGGGCCGCAAGGTCAGTTTGAACCTAAACGTCGGCAGTTCAAACTCACCAGCTGCTCCTTGGAAACACTGTATAGATAGGGTCATTATGGGATGTAGCCAGGGTTAATAAATAACAACAACGTTTTTCTAGCTTTAAAGGAAGTTAGAAATGTTGGATTTAATTCACACTGGGATGAATCTGGGGTCTTGAGATTTGTTGTTACCAGTTTGGTATGCCATTGGAAACATCGAAAGAAACACCAAACAACAACGTGGACATGAACCTGGAGTCTGTCCACCAGGTGTCCAGAATGGACAGACAGTCCAAGGGGTGCACAAGTGACCCTCTGGAGAGGCACAAAGTGTTCTCCCAGGTGGGCTAGAAAGCAGGAAACTTCCAGGTGGTCAACAGAGCTAAGGTGTCTGAAGAGACCAGGGCTTGGAACATTTTGGATCTTGTTAAGGTGTAGATTCTGATTCGGTATATCTGGGTGGAAGGCAGATTCTCAGCAGGGGAGCCAATCGGAATGAAACTGTTGGAAGCTCTAATAGGAATGAGCTGGGGCTTGAGGTTTTACAAGATGTGGACTCTGCTGGACTTCTGCCTTATGGGAGGTGATGTCAGCAGTGCATTCATTGAGCCCCAGTTCAATTGTTGTCAAATGAAACTGGAATCTCCATATCTATCTATACATATAAAGCATTGCTTGGCTCCCACTTGAGGTAGATAATCAGAGTCTCTAGGGAAGAACCCAGACTTGGATCCTTTCAGAAGTTCCCCCAGGAGATGCTTATGAGCAGTTATGGCTGAGAACCATTGGACGAGACACTTTCACCCAAGTTCTCTAGGTGATGGTCAATACTATTGTTCTGATGGTATCCACCCCCCAACACCCCAAGCTCAAACAGCCCCCATCGCAGTCAAATTGATTTTGACTAGTAGTCGACTCTGTAGAACAGAGTAGAACTGCCCCATAGCTTTTCCAAGCCTGTAATCTTTATGGAAGCAGATTGCCACCTCTTTCTCCCAAAGAATGACTGGTGGGTTTGAACCAGCAACCTTTCAGTTAGTAGCTCAGTGTTTAACCTTCGTTCTCATTGTACAGAGAGGATTACAAGGAGACGAAGACGCAAGGTCACATGGCCGATATGTGATAGGGTGGAGATTTCAATTTAATTCTTCAAACTCCAAATTGAGTGCTCTGTTCATAGTGCCATAGTGCTTGCCTACATCCCAGTTTTGAGTACTGAAGGGAAAGCTTCAATAGGTGAGGCAGGGTTCAGTCGGGAGCCAGAGATTCAGTAGGTATTTCAAACAAAGGGCATTTACTGCAGGCAACTGGTTGCAATGGTTTGGGGAAGACTAGAGGAATAAAAGGAAGGTACAGCTACAGCAGAAACAGACAATTTCCAGAGATCAGAACATGGTTTTGAATGTTTTTATTTTTTATTTTTAAAGCAGAGTAAGATCACCTCTTGAATGAATCCATAAAACGATGAAGTTAGAAAAGTTCCTACAGCATTAGTAATTAATTCATACCTGCATTTATGTACATAATTTCTTGGTCTTATGATTAATTTAAAACTTGGAGAGAGGAGAAACTATTGTGATACTGCTTTGTTTTTCTTCTGGCAGAATCCAGGATTCTGTCACAATTCTCATTAGGGAGATGCTCCATTCTTTAGAACGAGAGAGAGAAAATCTCCACAGATTGATACTGTTATTTTGTGCTACTTTAATTTCATTACTATTTGATAGTGATTTCCAGTTATTCCAACTTTTAAAATACTCTTATTTTCTCTCTAGCTATGTTTTAGAATGTGCCCTAGAATACCTAATTTTGCTATTATATATATTTGTATAAGGAGTTCTGGTAGCGTAGTGATTATGAGTCGGGCTGCTAATCTCACAGTCAGCAGTTTGAAACTACCAGCTGTTCTGCAGGAGAAAGATGAGACTTTCTGTTCCCGTCAAGATTTACAGCCTCGGAAATCCTGTACAGGGTCGCTATGAGTTGGAACTGACTCCATGGTACTAAACCACCAACCACCACATATATATTTGTATGGATAGCAAATTGTTGGCTGCCTATGTGAAGACAGCAAGAGTTCTGGTATATTTCTGTGTGCATCAGTATTTTTCTGAGTTTTATTTGGTCCATCCCTGGTGGCACACTTGTTGAGCACTTGGCTGCTAAATGAAAAGTCGATGGTTTGAATCCACCAGCCACTCTGTAGGAGAACACTGTGGCAGTCTAGTTCTGTAAAGATTAGAGCCGTGGACTCTTTATGACCCAGTTCTTACAGGGCCATTATGAATTGAAACAAACTCAACCACAGGGGTCAACAAATAACAGGAGCCCTGGAGGTACACTGATTAAGTATCTGACTGCTAACCAAAGCGTCAGCGATCAGAACCCACCAGTTACTGTCGCATAGGGGAAAAATGTAACAGTCTGCTTCCGTAAGATGAAGTGCCATCAAGTTGGTTCCAACTCATAGCAACCCTGTCTAGGGTTTCCAAGGAGCAGCTGGTAATCCTGTCCTGAGCAGAAAGCCTCATCTTTCTCCCATGGAGCAGCTGGTGGATTTGAACTGCTGACCTTGTGGTTAGTAAGTAACCCAACATGCACCCTACTACATTACCAGTTAAGTGCCATTGAGTTGCTTCCTATTCATAGTGACCCTGTAAACAGGGTTTCCAAGGAGTGGCTAGTGGGTTTGAACCGCTGACCTTGAGGTTCAAGCCAACCTTGCAGTAGTCAGTGCTTACCTTACAGCACCCCACCAGGACTCTAGCTTGTTATCATGGCATAGAAAATATCAGTAACATAGTAAAGATTTGTTTTATATGCTTTCCAGGAAAAACTAAGATGTACCTCAGTTCATTTGTCATAGGTAAGAAAGGGCTTTCTAACTCATCCTTTCTTATTTGTTTTCAGAAAAAGCCAGCCTTTCCCATACACGTTCTAATTGAATGTCCTTGTCTTAGGCCAGTCACACATTTAAGTGGTAGGTAAAGCCTCTGAGAACTCTCATTGCTAAACTGTGCTTTATGTCTTGTGTTTTACGTCATAAGAGCAGGAGAGAGTTTTGAGGTGATGACCCCTAAGCACTGTAGTTCAAGTGGCCAATGGCTTCCTTTGTCACAATGGTGTGTTATCCCTCCAGAGGTGTGATCAGCCTGAGCCACAGTCATGGTTGCCTTGGAGTGTGCTCAGACTCCATCTACAGCAGTGCGTACAAGGTGCTGCGTCTTCTTCCTCAACCTGGGGACGTACAAGTGCACTGTTCTGGTCACTGTGTGCTGACTGCCTTCTAGCCTGCAGGGCTCATCCTCAAGCACTATAATTGACACTGTTCTGCTGTGCTCCCTAGGGGTTTCCTTAGCCAATTTTTAGAAATTTGGAGGCCTTTCTTCCAAGTGTGCCTTACTCTGTGGAAAAATGGACACCAACCACCTTCCCCCAACACTCTCCATTCATCTGGGCTGGAAACACCATAGCAATGGCCACTTAGAACTCAAACACTATACTCCCAGTTATGGGATTGATTGGGAAGTTGTTGTTGTTATGTATTGTCAAGTCAGTTCCAACTCATAGCAACACTGTATAGGGTTTCTGAGGAGTGACTGGTGAGTTCGAACCGTCAACCTCATGATTCAAACAGACCTAGTGCTTATCCTACGGCACCACACCAGGTTGTTGTTGTTGTTGTTGTTGTTGTTGTTGT
>NW_006408700.1:4851748-4870549 GCF_000296735.1 Chrysochloris asiatica
AGGCATATATAATAAATTACATCTCCAAAGGGCACATTCTGCAAGTCTGCTCCTGGCCACCAGTTCTTAGTCCTTCTCTTCTTAGTTGATGAATCTAGAGCCCTCAGCTGCTCTCCCTCTCCATGCCTCTATCTCTTTCTCCGTCTCTGGAGCTGCTGCTTCTCTGGATAAGGTCCCGCATTCTATTTGTGCATTCCTCTCTTGATGGTCCTAGGGTCCTCTGTTTCTGGACTGCAAGATTGACCACTCCCTTTTTTTGTTACAAAACTTCTACCTTTACAATTGTGACAGTCGCGATTAGTCATGATAACTGTTATTCACTATTGAATCTTACGAATCTTATCCCCATCTCCTTTCACCAGACCCACCTAGACAAAATGACAGCTATTCAGTGGGGACTCTTTCTTTCCCCACACCCTCTTAAACTAAGTTGAGTGCTTCTAAGGAGCAATCTGGCTGTACTTCTAACACAGGCCTGTTTGTTCTGCTGGCAGTCCATGGTACCATCAATATTCTTCTCCAACACCACAACTCAGATACATCAGTTCATCTGCAGTTTTCCTTTTTTACTCTTCAACTTTCACTTGCATATGCAGTTGTTGAAATACCATGGCTTAGGGTCAGGAACACCTTACTCCTCAACCTGACATCTTTGCTCTTGAGCACTTTAAAAAGATCATTATGGCTCAAAGAGAAATACAATAATCCACTAACTTCAGTCTGGTGACCCTGCTGTTCTTGAAATGCTTATGGCACAGCTTCTAGGATTACAGCTACTAGTAAGCCACCCCAATAGCACACACTGGGAAGAGAGATGGGGGAATTTTTTTTTTCCTATTTGCAGACCACTGCATCCATGGTTATTCTACCAAACTGAGAACAATTTTTTAAACCATCTTTATTTGCTGCAGTATTTGATATGTGTAGAGAGTGTGAGACCATTCCTTGGTGAGCATAGGCTTACAATTAACCTGAACTTATGCCCTTCGGGGCACCAGATACCACGTGGCTCTATTCTGTGTATTTTAAGAGGCCTCTTATAACAGGCCCGGTCTGTGGGGACACTGAAGAGTACCACTTAGAGGGTTTACAAACCACTCTGGTGTGGTGAAGACATAGCCACTGTGGTTCTGAAAGCTAAATAAAACACAGGAAAGAGACCTTCAGTAAAATAAAGAACACACCTCTCTAATTATTGCCAGAAATGAAATTTTTGGAACCCTAAATTTGAGTGTGGTGTCAGCAACTGAAAACTCCTATAGATAAACAAACATCACTCCCCAGATGAAAATTTCAGGAAAGCATCGTCTATACCAAGTGTCTTCTTTAGGGCAAATATTTTGAAAACGTTTCAACTGATCATAGGTGGAATGGGGAGCAGCGGTTGAGTGAGACCAGTGCCCAGTGAAGAAACATTCCCTTCGGAAGGACTCCATTTACCTTGAGGTAAATTGCGGAGTTGGTCTTTCTGCCAGCATCACTGATTTTCTACCAGGGGACTTTTTTGGCCAACTCAGATGATATTGATCTTTTTTTGGAAATTGTTTTGTGATGTTACAAATACAGATGTCTGTAACCTGAAAAGAAGGTATTCTTCTTAAAAAGGCTTATTTATTTTTTTACATGTGGCAAAGTTTCTTTAATGTATATTTAGCAATAGAATAGGTGTTTATAGGACACATTTTTTTTTTATTATGGTGAGTACATATGTAACAAAAATATGCTATTTTAACATTTTTACACGTGCAATAAACTGGCATGAATTCTTTTCATCAGATTGTGTAACCATCACCCTTGATATTTCACACATTTTCGCACTCTCCTTTACTTTTGTAAAGTGTCCCACCAACAATGACTCTTCATAACCACAAATAAACTTCAGTCTCCACACATTTGCCTACTATACATATTTGTTTTTTTGTTTTTTAAAAGTTTTAATTGTGAACTGAGTGATAGTTTACATGGGAGAACATCGGCTTTGCACCATCATTTCATTGCAATGATTACAATCTCCTCCAGGCATCATCATTCAACAGTATTTGCTTCCATTCCCCCTTTTTTTTTTGGTGGGAGGAGGTGGGATGTCCACAAAAACACTTGGGAATATATAATAAACAACCAAAGAGCACATTCTGCAACTCTGCCTCCTGGCCGCCAGCACCCAGTCCCTCTCTTTCCATGAGTCCAGAGTCCTCAGCTGCTCCCTCTCTCCATGTCCTCATCTCTGCCTCCATCTCTGATGTCGCTGCTTCTCTGGACAGGGTCCCGCATTCCACCTGTGCGCTTCTGTCTAGATGGTCCTAGGATCCTCTGTTTGTGGACTGTAAGATTAACTACTCCCCTGTTTTTGTTACAAAACCTCTACCTTTATGTTGTGACAGTCGCAATTAGTCATAATAACAAATTACTTACTATTGAATCACAAGAATCCTATCCCCATCTCCTTTCACCAGGCCCGTCTAGACATGATGAAAGCGATTCAGGGGAAATTTTACCCTCTCCCACACACTCTTAAACTAAATTCCCTCTTGAAAACTTGTAAGCTAGTCACATGGTGTCTCTATCACCCCCTCATTTTAGGTAGCCAGTGCCTAAGTTGCCTGTCTCTGTCTACCCTGAATAAAGAGGAGATAAGATTGATGCTTGATGTGAAGTCTGTTTCCCTTTCAGTTGGTAACTTGAGCTAATACATCCATAAGTATAGATCAAATTCATAAAATTGTAGCAATTTACTCAGTTTCCTTCATCAAAAATTGTTGTTTTTTAAATCTTTCTCTAGTCTAATTCTGATTGATTATCAAGCCATTGTTGTTGTTGTTGTTAGGTGCCATTGAGTCAGAACCGACTCATAGTGACCCTATGCACAGCAGAATGAAACAATGTCCGATCCTAGGCCAACCTCACTACCGCTGCCACACTTGAGTCCATCAGTGCTGCCACCTGGCCAATCCATCTTGTTGGGGTCTTCCTCTTTTTCTCTGACCGTCCATCATACCAAGCGTGATATCATTCTCTAGCGACTGTTCCCTCCTGACAATATGTCCAAAGTATGAAAGACGAAGTTTAGCCATCCTGGCCTCCAAGGAGCACTCTGGCTGCACTTCTTCCAAAACAGACCTACTGGTTCTTTTGGCAGCCCATGGCACTTTTAATATTCTCCTCCAACACCATAATTCAAAGGCATCAATTCTTCTATGATCTTCCTTATTCACTCTCCAGCTTTCTCATTCATATGAGGTTATTGAAAATACCATGGCTTGGGTCAAGGGCACCTTAGTCCTCAAGCTGACATCTCTGCTCTTCAACACCATCAAGCCATTGAGGCTAGGTCAAATGGGTACTCTCTGCAAGTTTGGGCATTCTTGTGCGTCTCCTCTCACTTCATATCAGCTGATGCTTCACTCTCAGCTATAGTTGTTCGTGGCTATGTCCTTGTCCATGGACTCAGGAGTTCCCAGGTCTCACCACGCTTCAGACCAACCAGTTGGTCCTCTTCTCTCCCTCATCTCCAGGTTAACAGGAGTCTATGGAACTTGGTTGAACTCAGCCTATTTCTTCATTGCTGCCTTTCCTCCTCTTCCATTCATCTGTCTGTTGGCTACCACCAGGATTGGCAACCACCAATCCTGTCTGTCTAGACCAACGTGGTCACCAGCAAGTTTACATGCCTGCTCATGTGCTCCCTTTGAGTTTCAGTCTTAGTGGAGGATTTGTCCTGAAGGGACCTGATTGCTTGCCTTGATGACTCCCTGGCACAACTTGCTTGTTCTTGTAGTAGCCAGTCATACTGCCATTTTTGTTTTGGATTTTTCCTGCTGATCTTTCTCTGAAGATGTATCTTCTGTTGCTCTAGCTGTTCCAGGCTGGTCTGCTCGTCCTTTCTAGTGGGAATGTCCCTCCTCAGAAGGTTCTAGATGGGGCTCAGGATTTTTTTTCTTTTTTTTTCAATGATAGTGATTAAGTCAATACTATTAGAATTCAAGGTTAAAGTAAAGTTCTCCTACTATTCCATTCTACTTTATGTCAACAGATCTTCACTCCTTAGTGACTACAGCTGTAGTCAGTTGCCTTCAGGTTGATCTTGAATCAGAGCAATCTTATGTGGCACAATAACTCTGCTCCAAGGATCAACTTGACTGTAATCCTTCCAGAAGCAGATCACCAGGTCTTTCTCCCACAGAACTGCTGGGAGGCTTTGAACTGCCAACCTATTGGTTAGCAGCCATGTGCTTAACTATTGGTGCTACCAGTGCTAATTTATTGAATAGAGTAGCCCAGTGGATTTTTCTCAAGCCATTTCCTGTGGGAAGTAAGCTAGTTTTTTCAATATCTTCTATTCACTGTGTGTTGAGATAACTCTCAGGCATTTTACAGATAAGAAAATGGAGGTTCTGAGCTAGGGATTGTAATTTCTGGAAGCCACTTGACAAGTAGGTGTGTGAACTAGATTCGGATCCAATCCTGTCTGTCTAAAAGCACCTTGCCTTCCTAGAATGCCCCGATAGCCATGAACCCAGGAGATGTGACTCTGTTACTAGAAAGTGTCTTTGAGTTAGATTTGACATGTAGCGAGCGACCCAGTTGCACGACAGGATGAAACACTGCCCAGTTCTGCACCAGCCTCATAGTTGTATTTATGCCTGTTGTTGTAGTCACTGTGTCAATCCAATCACTGGTGGTCTTCCTCTTGCTCATTGACCTTATGTTACCAAGAATGATGTCCTTTATTCGGAGACTGGCCCATCCTGATAACATGCCCAAAGTGTGTGAGACCAAGTCTTGCCATACTTGCATCTAAGGAGCATTCTGGCTATACTTTTTTTTAATGAAAATCATATCTGGTTTTGCAATTTATTATTTTTTTTTGTTTTTACTGTGAATTGAGTGATAGTGTACATGGGAGAACATCAGTTTTACATTCATTGTTTCATTGCAATGATTACAATCTCCTCCACACATCATCAGTCAACAGTATTGGCTTCTATTCCCACTGTTTTTGTTTTCTTTTGTTTTGGTGGGGAAGGGATGTACACAAAAACACTCAGGAATATATAATCATTTAAACAACCAAAGGGCACATTCTGCAAGCCTGCCTCTTGGACGCCAGCACACAGTCTTTCTCGTTCCATGAGTCTAGAGTCCTCAGCTGCTCCCTCTTTCCATATCCTCATCTCTGCCTCCATCTCTGGTGTTGTTGCTTCTCTAGATAGGGTCCCACAACCCACTTGTGCTCTTCTCCCTTGATGGTCCTAGAGTCCTCTGTTCCTGGAATGTAAGATTAACTATGTCCCCCCTTTTTGTTAGAAAACTTCTATCTTTACAGTTGTGAGTGTCGCAATTAGTCCTGATAACAAATACTCACTATTGACTCATAAGACTCTTATCCCCATCTCTTTTTACCATACTCATCTAGACAAAATGAAAACTGTTCAGTGGGGATTTTACCTTCCCTCGCACACTCTGAAACTAAACTCCCTCGTGGAAATTTGTAAGCCAGTCACTCCGTGCCTTTATCGCTCCCTCATTTTACGTTGGCTATACTTCTTTGATAAGAGATTTATTTGTTCGTCTGTCAGTCCATTGAGCTTTCAATGTTTTCCACTAACACATTAATTCAAATGCATCAATTCGTGTCCAGATTTCTTTATTCATGGTCCAGCTTTCACATGAATATGAAGTGATTGAAAATACAATGGTTTGGGTCAGGCCCACCTTAATCCTCAAAGTGAAATCTTTGCTCTTTAACAATTTAAAGAAGTCTTTTGCACAATGTTTGCTCAATGCAATATGTCATTTGATTTCTTGACTGCTGTTTCCATCAGCATTGATTGTGGATCCAAGTAAAATGATACCCTTGATGATATCAATCTCTGTTTACCATGCTGTTGTTTACTGGTCTAGTTGTGAAAATTTTTGTTTTTCCTACACTGAGTTGTAATCCATTGTTGTTGTTAGGTGCCATTGAGTTGGTGCCGACTCATAGCGACCTTATGCACAGCAGAACAAAACACTGCCAGAATCCTGGGCCAACCTCACAATTGTTGCCACACTTGAGTCCATTGATGCTGCCACTTGGCCAATCCATCTCGCTGGAGGTCTTCCTCTTTTTCTCTGACCCTCCACCTTACCAAGCATGATATCCTTCTCCAGAGACTGGCCCCTCCTAACAATATTCTTTGATCTTCATCAGTAAGTGCTTCAAGTACTCTTTACTTTCAACAAGTAAATTTGTGTCATATGCATATTGCAGGCTCTTAATGAATCTTGCTCCAATCCTCATTCTATAGTCTTACTCAGTTTCTCAGATTATTTACTCACCATACAAACTGAATAATTTTGATGAAAGAATACAACCTTGATACACATCTTTCCTGATTTTAAGCCATGCAGTATCCCTTTGTTCTATTTGAATGACTGCCACTTGGTCTATCCGCAAGTCCCACATCAGCACAATTAAGTACTCTACAGTTTCCATCCTTCATAATGTTATCCGAAATTTTTCATGATCCACACAGTTGAATACCTTTGCACAGACAATAAAGCACCGGTAAAGATCTATCTGATATTCTCAGCTTTGAGCCAAGATCCATCTAATGTCAGCAGTGATATCCCTTATTACAAGTCCTCGTCTGAATCCAGTTTGAATTTCTGACAGCTCCTTTTCAATGTACCAATGCAACCACTTTTGAATAATCTTCAGCAAAATTTTACTTTCGTGTGATATCAGTGGAATTGATATCACAAATAACTAGCTGTCTTCTAAATTTCTTAGCACAGATTACTGAGTACTTCCAGCACTGCATCAGTTTCTTGAAACATTTCAATTTACTTTTATTCCCTCTGGTTTATTTTTGGGGAGTGGGTAAGATGTACACAAAAACACTCAGGAATATATGCTAATTTAAACAACCAAAGGTTGACCAGTTCTTTTTGGTAGAGGGTCTGTGTATTCCTTGCATTTTCTTTTGATGCTTCCTGCATCGTTCAGTATTTTATCCATAGAATCTTTCAGTATTGCAAGTTGAGGGTTAGATTTTTTCTTCAGTTCTTTCAGCTTAAGAAATACTTTGAGTACTCTTCTCTTTTGGAAACGTTCCTAACTCCAGATCTTTGCACATTTCAATAATTTGACTTCTTGAGCTGTGTTTTGAAATTTTCTGTTCGGCTCTTTTGCTTCATGATTTCTTCCATTCACTTTAGTTAAACTATATTCAAGAGCAAGTTTCAGAATCTCTTCAGACATTCACTTTAGTCTTTTCCTTCTTTCCTGTCTTTTAAATGTCCTTTTGCTTTTTCAAGTATGATGTTCTTGATGTCATCTCATATCTCCTCTAGTCTTTGGTCATTAGAGTTCAGTGCGTCAAATCTGTTCTTGAGATGTTTTTTTTAAATTCAGGTGGGATATACTCAAGACTGTATTTTGGTTCTCATTGACTTGTTTGAATTTTCTTCAGTTTCAGCCTGAACTTGCAGATGAGAATTGATAGTCTGTTGCATAGTCGGTCTCTGGCCTTATTTTCACGGCTGATATTGTGCTCCTTTAAATAATACACGATATAAGAACAAATAGTCAACATTTGTCAGAAGTAAATATGAAAAGGCAAGAAGATGAAGGGAACCTGGATGGAAGGAAATGGGGCTAGCAGAGAGAATAAGGAAGACTGTAGAAGAATTGATGCCCTTGAATCATGGTACTGGTGAAGAATATTGAAAATACCATAAACTTCCAGAAGAACAAACAAATCTGTTTATGAAAAAGTATAGACAGAATGGAGAGCTGGTGTGGCAATGTGGGTTAATGCGCCAGACTGCAAAGCCGTTTGAATGGCAAGATTGGTGGTTCAAGCTCACCAGCTGCTCCTTGGAAACCCTATAAAGAGTTGCTATGGGTTGGAACTGACTTGACGGCACTTAACAATTACAACAACAACAACAGACAGAATTCTATTTAAAAGTGAGAAAGGAAGAGCCCCCTACACTTCCTTGCTATGTGGCTGCTTATTCCATGAATCCTGGCTGCTTGTTTCATTGACACAAACGTGGGAGTTAGCAAGGTTGGAGTTACAGTCTTTCATAACATGATCACAGAAGTGGCATTCCATCACCTTTGCCGTATTGGTTAGAAGCAGTCACCGATCCTTCACACACAGCAGGAGAAAGGATTACACAGGTGTGTGAATTCTGAGATGTGGGTATGACTGGGCAGCTATCTTAGAGTTTGTCTGCTACAGATGACCAATTCGACTTTTTGCAAAAATGTAGAAATACAGATATTATGAGGACAGGAGTTGTTTTTACTCAAAGAAGCTATTCCTTTTTTTTTTTTTTTTTAACTGTTCTAATGAATAGTGACAGAGGCTCCAAGTTACCCAACACAGAGACGCTGTTCTGGGTAAATATCTGCAGTTAACATCCACTGGTACACAAGATTGATAGGGAAACATGAAGTGATGTCTTGATAAATACTTCTCAGTGGGTTCATTCAGTGTACATGAATTGAGTCTGTTCTGTAATCTGCAACTGGACAGAGCCTTTGCTCTGAAATTTTCCATGGGTTACAGAAGCAGAGTGGCCCCTAGATCCACGTGTAAGAAGCCGGAGCTTTTGGCAATGAACTTGCTTCTCTGGAGAGGAATGATTGGCCCAGACCAAACACAGACAAAACTGAAGGGCAATATAAAGTGAAGTTGTTTATGCCCTTTGGGAGATTATTTCTAATGGGAAAAAAAAAAAAAAAAATCAAGTCACACATACGCATTTAGAGCAGAGGAAACCAAATATTTAACTTGTCAGCAGACACCTGGTGGATGTTCAGGCTTCCACAGCTAGTTTTGATGAGTTTAGGCAGTCAAGATAGACAGCAAACCCTTGTCCTGCCTTGACCATTTATTCTGCCCATCCTTGGTCATTAGAACTGTAAGTGCCCTTAATGATTTCCCAAATGTAAGCACAAAGAGCTATTTCTAGGTTATTGAGAAACATTATTATAATTCTGCAATTATTTAGAAAATGTTGACAATCAAAGGTCTATAAAGCTGGACTTGAAAAAAAGTGTTTCAAAATTATTTTCCTCAATCAGCTCTGTAAATATCCTTCATAGGTCCAGAAATTAATCATGTCAAAGAAATGAATAATCATATTTTTATCTTTTTAGTTAAAAATGCAGGGCAATATTAAGACCTATGGAAATTTATTTTGCCATGTTTCAAATCCATTCTAGGCAACCTACATTCAGAACAAATAAGACTGGCTTTAATGTATGCAGATTAAAAGAGCAATTTTATTTTCATTCCAAAACCATAGAGGTCGATTCCCACCCCGAGCGACTCTATAGGACAGAGTAGAACTGCTCCCTCGGGTTTATAAATCTGAAAATCTTTATGGGATCAGCCAGTCTCGTCTTTATCTCAAGGATCGACTGGTTGATTTGAACTGCCAACCTTGCAATTAGCAGCCCAACACTTAACTCACTATATCATCAGAGCTTCCTAGGGTGAGAGTTACATAGTGCTTTTTATGTGCTAGGTCCCCTTTACACATTTTGACATAACACACACACACATGTGTACACACACACAAAGGTAAGTAAAAGTAAGTAGTGTTACAAAAAAGTCAGAGAAACCTTTATTAAATAAAAATATCAAAATATCAAGCTGTTGGTTCTTGCTGTAGCCTCTGTTCAGGTCTCTACACTTTTGAAGGTGGTGTTTCCATTTCTCTTACCTTCCTCAAAGAAGTCTGCACTCTCTGACTTACATTAGGCCAAAGTGGCAGTTTCGGCATCCTTGAGGGACTCATATTGTTGTTGTGAACTGCTGTCGAGTCGGTTCCGACCCATGTAGACCCTGTTTCTGAGGAGTGTCTACTGAGCCTGAACCGCCAACCTTGCATTTCAAACAGACTTTGCAGTCTAGTGCATTAACCCACATTGCTACACTAAGACTCTATGTAGTGTGCCTTTAATATGTTCTTTGAAATTTGGCAACAAACACAAGTCTTATGGGTTAAAATCAGGGCTGTAGAGTTGATAAGTTCCCTAACAAAGCTTCCATAGGACAGCCCTTGCTCCTTTAGAGCGTGCACCTTGGGAGAAAGTCGTTGGTGTAATTTTCTTAACCTTTTTCTCACCAATGCACTTTTTGATTTTCTTAAAACCTCTTCATTATAAATCTCCGTGATCGCCCTGTATCCTTTGAGAAAATCTATCTAGACTGCCTCTTTGGAACCACTAAAACTGTCACTATAACCCTCTACCACCACTTGTCTATCAGTTTGTCATACTGTGATGGCTTGTGAGTTGCTGTGATTCTGGAAATTATACCACAGGTGTTTTAAATACCAGCAGGGTCACCCATGGTGGACAGGTTTCAGATGAGCTTCCAGATGAAGACAGATTAGGAAGAAGGAGAAACAAACAACTTCCAAATATTTAGTCACCGAAAACCTCATGAATACAGAGAAACACTGTCAGATATAGTGCCGGAAAATGAGCCCCTTGGGTTGGAAGGCACTCAAAATGTGACTGGGGAAGAGCTGCCTCCTCAAAGTAGAGTTGACCGTGATGATGCGAATGGAGTAAAGCCCGTGGGAGTGAAGCCCTAGAGACCTTCGTTTCCTGTTGGGGCACAACTCTATACAAACTTGCTTCTGAAAGTGAAGAGGACTTAAAATACTTACTGATGAAGATCAAAGAACACAGCCTTCAGTATGGATTTCATCTCAATGTAAAGACAACGAAAATCCTCACCACTGGACCAATAAACAACATTCTTAACAATGGAGAAAAGATTGAAGTTGTCAAGGACTTCATTCTTCTTGGATCAACCATCAACATTCATGGAAGCAGCAGTCAAGAAATCAAACGACATATTGCATTAGGCAAATCTTCTGCACAAGACCTTTTTAAAGTGTTGAAGTGCAAAGATGTCAGATTGAGGACTAAGGTGTGCCTGACCCAAGCTATGGTGTCTCAATAACCTCATTTGCATGCAAAAGCTGGGCAGTGAATAAGGAAGACCGTAGAAGAATTGGTGAATTTGAGTTATGGTGTTGGAGGAGAATATTGGAAGTACCATGGGCTGCCTAAAGAACAAACAGTTCTACAGTTCCATACCAGGTATATAATAAACCCTAATCAGATTCAATAGTTCTGTGTTGGGAGAAATGCAGCCAGAGTGCTCCTTGGAGGCCAGGATGGCCAAACTTCATCTCTCATATTGGGGACATACTGTTAGGAGGGACCAGTCACTGGAGAAGGATATCATATTTGGCAGGGTGTAGATTCAGAAAAAGAGGAAGACCCCCAGCAAGATGGATTGGCAAAATGGCAGCATCGATGGGCTCAAGCGTGGCAACAATTGTGAGGTTGGCCCAGAATTGGGCAGTGTTTCGTTCTGTTGTGCTTAGGGTGGCTATGAATCGGTACTGACTCGATGGCATCTAACAACAACAACACCATAACCTTCTGAGTTGACCTCACTGCCTTGAATTTAACTGGCCCAGCAGATCCCCTTGAAATCTACTGTTTTGATCGAACGTCTTTTTGAACGCTCCCTATTGAAACTAAGACAAGTATATTACCAAGAGAACTTGTCTGTCTCCTTCTACTGATCACTGGAACATGTTTAAAATACTTTGTTTAAAATAAACCCATACATGTATGAACTGGAACTCCAGTAGCAGTGCTTTTTGGATTATCTTCTTGAGTGTGTATGTGTGTGCTTATTCTTCATAACAATCTATTAAGGAAAAAGGACTCCTAGTGTGGTGCTAGAGTAAGCATTGGACTTAGAACCATAAGGTCGGCGGTTCAAACCCACTATCCGCTCCCTGTAAACCCTATACAGGGTCGAAACTGACTCCATAGCACTTTAAAACAATTAACAATGAAAGAAAAATATCCAAAAACTTGGAAATAATTTTCACGGTCAGTCATTGCTGAGCTGCATCATCATTTTGTTTGATAGCCTGAATGCTGATGGTTATTGTCAATTACTAGGAGTAAGAGACTGTATCATGGGTATTCTTGGAGTGACGAGATGGCTGGAAGTAGGATTATCAACACATCTGGGTTTGTGCATTTTTGGTGTGACTCTTGGAAAACTGGATGTGGCCTTTGGGATGAGCAAGAACTTCCAAGCATGGAGGAGGCTGAGGGGAGAGCTGCCATGCAGCTCACTTGCCTGTACCTGAGGGGCCACAGTCAGGGTGGTGATGGAAGTGAGCATTGCTGTGCGTTTGATGCGGCTGATTGGCCTGGTGCTGCTCTGATAGGTGTCAATGAGGGAACCCCATGCTGCTGTGGCTGGAAACTGTTGGAAGAACTTTTTGTTCATGTAACATGTGAGGAGTTCTGGTGTGACGGCTGGGCGCTGCATTCATTAACAGCACATGGAAGCAAGCAGACCAGCCAGCAGATGGCTTTCATCTCTCTCCAGAAAGGACGTCCTTAACTGTGCTCATGGTCACAAATCTATGATCAGTGCCAGTGTCATGGTTTAGAGAGAACCTAACACAAAGCAGCAGGAGGAATATTTAAAATGTTTAGAAACAAACTTGGACAAAGACCACTTGATGTTCCCTTTGGGAAAAAGCAACAGTCCGTGTAAACAGATAAATTACACTGCCCCTATTAAAAACACATGCTGTGTTGGGTTAAATGCTAATCTCTCATGTTTCCTCCGCTGCCAGGACCTGGGGTGCATGTCCTGGATCTGATGTATGTTTCAGTGATTACAGAACAGGAAAGAGCCTTGTCTTGTTTATGCTACATTGAGGCTCCTATTCTCAAACATTTCCAACCCTGAAATATACATCACTGTGTATAACTGTGGAAGTCACATCCATTCTTCTGTATTCATTTGTATGAGGAAATATCGTCACGGAGTTTACGAAATTGCTCTGAGGGCATCTAAGGTAGGGTTGGTCTAAGTGAGCACTTTTCCTTCGGTTTGTTTCTCCATCATCTCGCTCTCTTTCTCTTAACTCCTGTGTCTCTTTCTCATTGTAGCACAGGAAATTCTCTCCTCCCCCTCAGAGCTTGACTTGGATATTTCTTGCCCTTCTCACACCTGTCTTAAATCACCTGCACACCTGTCTTCATCTACACGAGGCTGCCAGGTTTGTGAAGGTCAGGAAAACGCTTGCCTTCTTTCTAAGACATTGCCTACCACACTGCTTTAATAAACGTCTGTAAATGAAGAAGCCATTTGTCTTTGACCAGAGGACAGGTGTACACTACTAATATGTCCCACCCCAGGGTTGCCTCCACACCCCTCACGCACAAGTACAAAAGTATACAGCATGTATATGGCTTAACCAACTTCTTGCTTTTTTCTCTAGCAGGTATCTATAGATGATTGTTTCTGAGTTCTAAGAACAAGTTATTATAGTTAATGGTTTTTGTTGTGGATAGGTGCCATCGAGTCAGTACCGACTCACAGTGACCCTGTGCACAACAGAACGAAACACTGTCCATTCCTGCACCAACCTCACAATCATTGCTACGTTCGAGTCCATTGCTGCTGCAGTATGCTAATCCATCTCATTGGGGGGTCTTCCTCTTTTTCTCTGACCCTCCACTTTACCAAACATGATATCCTTCTCCAGTGACTGGTCCCTCCTGACAGTATGTCCCACATATGAGAGACAAAGTTTGGCCATCCTGGCCTCCAAGGAACACTCTGGCTGCACTTCTTCCAACACAGAACTGTTGAATCTGTTTAGGGTTTATTATATGCCTGGTATGGAACTGTAGAGCTGCTTGTTCTTTTGGCAGCCCATCGTACGTCCAATATTCCAATACTGTCTCTTTCCACAGATGTAGTCAATTTGATTTCTGTGTATTTCATCTGGTGAAGTCTATGTGTATAGTCATTTTTTATGCTGTTTATAAAAAGGTATTCCCAATGAAAAAGGCATTGGTCTTGCAAAATTCTATCAAGTGATCTCCAGCATTATTTCTATCACCAAGGCCATGTTTTCCAACTACTGACCTTTCCTCTCTGTTTCCAACGTTTGCCTTCCAATGGTCAGTAATTGTTGATACCTCTTGATTGCATATTTGATCAATTTCAGACTAAAGAAATTGATAGAATTCTTTAATTCCATACTCATTGGCTTTAGTGGTTGGTACATAAATTTGAATAATAGTGGTATTCACTCATCTTCCTTGTAGGTGTATGGATATTATCCTATCATGGATAGTGTTGTACGTCAAGACAGATGTTGATATGTTCTTATTGATGATGAATGTAATACCATTACTCTTCAAGTTATCATTCCCAGAGTAGTAAACCATGTGATTGTCAGATTCAAAATGGCCAATACCAGTCCATTTCAGCTTACTAATATGTAGGGTATTAATGTGTACTAGTTTCATTTCATTTTTGACAATTTCCAGTTTACCTAGATTCATACTTTGTAACTTCCATGTTCTGATTATTGCAAATGGATACAGTTGTTTCAGTTGTTTCTTTTCACTTTGAGTTGTGCCCCATCAGCAAATGAAGGTTCTGAGGGCTTAACTCCATGCGTGTCACCACGGTCTAGTCTACTTCGTAGCTCTTCTTCAGTTGCATTTTGAATGACTTCCAACTTGAGAGACTCATCTTCCGGCACTGTATCTGACAATATTCTGATGCTCTTCATCAAGTTTCAGTATTCAATATTCTGATATATTCAATAAGGCTGACAGTAGTCCACTGTTATTTATAAGGTCTTCAGTGCCTAAATATTCAGAAGTAGTTTGTCTCTCCTTCTTCCTAGTCTGTCTTCATCTGGAAGCTCAGCTGAGACCTGTCCACTGTGGTTGACCCTGCTGGTATTTAAAATACTTTTGGTATAGCTTCCAGAATCACAGCAATGTGCAAACCACCCACAGTGTGACAAACTGATAAAGGAGTTGTTGGCCTCATAACTTTGTGCAAAAATTATAACAGAAATACCTCTGGTTTGTGATTTAAAGAATGGAGATTGTTTTCTCATGATTTAGAAGGCTAAAAATGCAAATCCTGGTCTCAGCTTTGTTGATTCCTTCATTTCAAATAATTCTAGGCCTTCTTTGGCTCCTTAGCTTGTAGACATCCTCACATGGTATCTGTCTTTCCCTGTTCTTGGATATGTGTCTCCACAAAATGCTGTTATTTATAGAATGAAGATGTGATTAGGCTTAGGACCCATCCTACACAGATTTTCCCTCAATTTTATGAGTGATCACATATATTCCATTCCATTATGGAAAGTGATTATACTATATCATGTACATTATAGAGGATGATTGCATTACATCATTTTTCACTACATCCAAAGATATAGAGGTTAGGTAGTTGTTGTCGTCGAGTTGATTCTGACTCATAGCGACCCTGTATAGGGTTTCCAAGAAGCAGCTGGTGGGTTTGAACTATCAACCTTGTAGTTCACAGTCCAGTGATGACCCTGTAGCACCATACCAGGAGTCCAGGGGTTAGGATCCCAACACATATTTTTGAGAGAGAGACACAATTCCATTAATAATACAGATAACTGATGAAACACAAGTATATATTATTATTGTTGTTAAGTGGTGTCAAATTGGTTCTTACACATAGCAACACTGTATAGGTGGTGGGTTTGAACTGTCGACCTTTCGGTCACTACACCAGGACTCCATATATATACATATATTAAATGTATATATGAATAAAGCAAGTCTGTGGACTTCAGTATAGTATCACTTCGAATGAATTCTAAAAATCTGACTCAGAGCTGGACAACGCTGACTACCACTGAGTCTTAGAGTCTGTGAATCCAGAGGATGGGCTTGGGCATTGGAAACACAATGACTGTGGAAACAATTGTAACTGTGTGGCTGGGTGGGAAAACTTCCCATCTATTTCAAGGTGATAAATTAGACATTTATGAAAAGACAATTGTATTTCTTTTTCTTGATTATTCTTTTTCTTCTTTTGTGGAACTAAGAATGAAACTTTGTCTAGACATGCTTTTGTTCAAGTTTATTTATGCTCTTAGCATCACGTTGTGCCTTCTCAAGTGTGAGTTCTTTGTGGTTTTTTTTAAGTTTTTATTGTGGATTATGTGATAGTTTACATGGGAGAACATTAGCTTTACATTCATCCTATTGTATTTTGTTTCATTGTAAAGATTATAATCCCCTCCATGTGTCATCAAACAACCAAAGGGTACACCCCGCAAGTCTGCCCCCCGACCGTCAGCACACAGAACCTCTCTCTCCCTGAGTCCAGAGTTCCCAGCCACTCACTCCATCTCTCCATGTCATCGCCTCTGCCTCCATCTCTGGTGTCACTGTTTCTCTGGATAGGGTCCTGCACTCCACTTTTCTCACTTGATGGTCCCAGGGATCTCCGCTTCTGGACTCCAAAATCAACCACTCCCTTCTTTTTGTTGAAAAACATCTACCTTTACATTTCCAACAGTCACAATCAGACCTGATATCAATTATTCACTACTGAACCACAGGAGTCTTATCCCCATCTCCTTTCATCAGCCCCATTCAGATAGGTTGGAAACCACTCAGTGGAGAGTCTACATTTCCCTGCACCCTCTAGAACTAGGCTCCCTCTTGAAAGCTTGTAAGTCAGTCACTTCTTGCCTTTGTAGTTCCCCTATTTTGGGTAGCTAATAGCGTAGTGGTTACGAATCGGGCTGCGAACCTTAAGGTCAGCGGTTCGAAACTACCAGCTGCTCCGCGGGAGAAAGATGAGGCTTTCTACTCCCGTAAAGATTTACACCCTCGGAAACCCTATACAGGGTCGCTATGGGTCGGAACCGACTCCATGGCACATAACAACAACAACAACAATAGCGTACTGGTTACGAATCGGGCTGTGAACTGTTAGGTCAGCAGTTCGAAACTACCAGCGGTTCCGCGGGAGAAAGATGAGGCGTTCTGCTCCCGTAAAGATTTACAGCCTCGGAAACCCTGTGCAGGGTTGCTATGAGTCGGAACCGACTCCATGGCACTTAACAACAACAACAATGTCTAAGTTGCCCACCCCCTGTCAACCCTGCGTACCAAGGGGGTGGGAATGATCCTTGCTGTAAAGATTTGTTCCTTCTTTTGAGCTATTTCATCCATAAATATAGGTCAAGTTCATCAAATTGTAGCAGATTACTCTTTTTTTTCCTCTTCTTTCTTCTTCTAATCGAGTTCTGATCATCCAGCCACTTGTTATCTGCAAGTGTGGGTGTTGTTGTGCATCTCCCCTCACTTCATATTAGCTGGACACTTCACTCTCCACTCTAGTTCATGTGTCAGTTTTGACAGTCTAATTGTGTCCCATTGTTTTACTTCAGAATAATGTTGTTTATTGAGGACCAATGATTTTTAATGTTACTATATTTTGAGAGAAGATAATGTCAGAATATTTAGACAGATGTTTCATTGAAATAGAAATATCAGGTGAGAGAGAAACAAGTGTAGACGGACATAAAAAATCCTATTTCCGGTTTAGCCCCCAACTCATGATGGCCTAATGCTCAACAGAGCAAAACATTGCTAGGTTCTTTGTGTTTTTGATACAGCTTGCACATCCGGCCACTGTGATCCATAGGCGTTTCACTGGCTGGTTTCTGGCATGGATCACCAGGCTTTTCTTCCTAGCACTTGCTAGTCTGGACGCTCCACTGAAACCTGTTCAGCATTAGAGCAGCACAAGCTGTGTGTGAGGCACTCTGCCGGGAATCAAACCCAGGACTCCACTTGGAAGGCAAGAATCAGACCACCGAACCACTACTGCCTTCTGTTTCCTGGTTGGTTGTGGTTTATTTGTGGATTCCATGAGATCACAGCATATTGGCAACCCCTTGTGAGGAGAGTGTCAAGGGAAGGTAGGAAAAAAAGGATTCTTGTTGAAGCATCTTAGCGTTAAGGCCAACGTCGATTCGACACATTCTCATCCCCACGTAGCGGCCTCTCCAGCCTTTTGGCACGCTGTACTGGAGGAGCCACCCTTATTCAGCCTCCATATCTTGCCAAAACGTGTCAGGGATGGTTTTTCCCAGTGTTACAACAACGACCTCTGGTTCCAGAGGAGCCCCCTTGCCCAAGATGTACATGTATCCTGCGAAGGCCCAATGGAGAAGTCCCGTGCTGGCCAGAGGGTCTGGACTCATGTGGAGAGAGGGCCTTATTGGAGGCCATGAATCAGGAAATTAAATGGTAGTTTACACTCAGAGGAGGATAGTCTGAGGCAGCTGGGGGCCTCCCTCTGGAAACAGCTTCGATAGAGTGCAGCTTCATCTCTTGAGCACACACACAAGTAGAAATTGGTGGATTTTTTTCACTTGAATTTTGCAAGCTAATGCTTTAGGAGAAGAGGTGATTCTTGGAGGTGATGAGATTGGCTAGAAAGCTGAGCAGCATAGGCCCCTGTGGAGGTGCCCCAGGCCTGCAGCAGACACTGGGAAATACAAGTTGTGTTATGTAAACTGTTCACAACAATGAGCAGGGACTTGGTAGTACTTGTGCTTGATGGAAAAGATATTGGCAAGATGAAACATTTCTTCCTTTGTATTTGTTGATGTTAAGTGCTGCTGTGTTGGTTCTGACTCATAGGAAACCTGCATTGGGTTTCTAAGGTGGTATATCTTTGCAAGAGCTCGACCCACCCACTTTGAGGTGGGCAGCTCAGTGCTTATCGTACGGAGCCACTGCACTCCTTTGTATTTGTTGTTGTTGTTAAGTGCTGTCATGTTGGTTCTGACTCATAACACCCCTGCAGAGGGTTTCCAAGGAGCAGGTGGCTGGTGAACTTGAACTGCCAACCTTGCAGTTCAAACTGA
>NW_006408700.1:4871027-4879737 GCF_000296735.1 Chrysochloris asiatica
ACTACCAGAGCTCCTTGCTGATTCATATTATGTAAGGCAAAAACATAGTAAAAGTATCAAAAATGATTGAAGTGAAATAAACAAAACCTGACCCAGATCTGTTGACATAGCACTGTGAAGTATAATCAAGGTGCATGTAAATCAAGTCTCAGCCGTGGGAAGCAGCTACATGGGAATGTGCAAGCAGAAATTACCCCAAGTGTCCTTTAGTCCTCGTAATGCCTGTGACTGAGGCAGGTTCCAGAGTAAGAGGTGGGACAGGCGCTGCTGAGGAGGAGGTGGCTTCCCATGTCACCTGATGTGTAACATCAAGGATTCTCCAGAGAAATCCAGTGTTCACGCGCAGGCTGTTTGAGGTGGTCAGAGCACTGTCTGACTATTGTATAAAAATCACTTAGCATCCATCTGGGCAATGCCTGATGACCGCAAAGACATCTGTGGTTGCACAGGATTATTTTTTAAGGGAAAACAACTCTCAGTTTGTTTATTATTACCCCCAAATGGTTCTAAGGAATCCTGAAGTGGCGTGGTAGGATAAGCACTGTCAGTTTGAACTGCAAGGTCAGCAGTTCAAATTTACCAGCTGCTCCTCGGAAACCCGATATTGGTTGGCTATGAATTGGAAACGACTTGTCGGCACTTAACAGCATCAGTGGTTCTAAGGATTCCTGATGTGGTGCTGAAAGATAAGCACTGGACCACAAGGTTGGTTTTGAGCCTGCAGGACGGTAGTTCAAATCACTAGCCACTCTTTAGAAACCCTATATAGGGTGGCTATGAGTTGGAAACTCAGCGGCATTTAGCAATGACAATGGCTTTAAAGACCCTAAGACCCCCAGAGTGAATGAACAGCAGGGCTCCCGGGTGTATCCCAATCTATGCAGCACCTCGTCCTGGCTGCATTCACTTGCTCAGCAGCTAGGCAGCCTTGCACTGCACACAGGGCAACACCTGCCGAGGCCCTTCCACTCCTGCTGTGGACACTGGTGTGCCGGCCGGCTCCCAGCTCCAGACACATGATCAGAAAAAAATCCACCATTGCCAGGCATGCTTCGGCAATCACATACTTGGTCCTCACAGCCACCTTCCACATCCCCTGTGCACCCAGATATGCACAAAGTCCTGATCCAACTGCCAGCGAGGACCCCACCTAGCCTGCCTCACACCTGGCAAGATGGATCTCCTATATCCCATAAATACAGCTCTCAAGCTTTGTCTGGGCACCTCCAATAATCTTTTAACATCATAGGCCTTATAGGGATTTAGCTCTGGATCACAAGACAACTTCCTTTATATAATAAGAGGGCATCCACACACAATCCAAATCCCATAACCTTCGTTTTTATGCAACATGTTGTGGATATTAAGTCTCCTATACCTCTACAGACTTGACCTCAGTTCCATTTCAGTTTGCTCTTCTTAGCAGAGCTTGTTGGGAATTTGGAGCTACACTAGTCCCTGACTTTCCTCCTTGATTTGATTCTGAAATATAACATTTTATAATGAATCATTTCTTACAGTTAAATTACCGTGCACACATTGACAGTGAGAATTTTGTGGTCACATCCCTCCACTGCTAGACATCTGATTCCTACTCAGTGAATCTACAGGACAGCGTACAGCTGTCCACTGGGTTGTTTCGGAAATTGTCAATCTTCATGGAGGCAAACAGTCTCATCTGTCTCCCACAGAGCATCTTGTGGTCTTGAACCACTCACCTTGTGGTTAGCAACCCAATACTTAAACCATTGCATCACCAACCCATTTATACACCTATGGTGATTGTGTACCACCAAGTCAGTTCTGACTCATAACGACCCTGTGTAGGATTTCCGAGGCTCTAGCCTTTAAGGAGCTCTGGTAGCGTAGTGGTTACGAATCAGGCTGCGAACCTTAAGGTCAGCGGTTCGAAACTACCAGCCGCTCCTCGGGAGAAAGATGAGGCTTTCTACTCCCGTAAAGATTTACACCCTCGGAAACCCTGTACAGGGTCGCTATGGGTCGGACCCGACTCGATGGCACTCAACAACAACAACAACAGCCTTTATGGGGGAGTCCTGGTGTGGCACTGTGAGTTAATGCTGCAGACTGCAAAGCTGTTTGAACTGCAAGGTCGGTGGTTCAAGCTCACCAGCTGCTCCTCAGAAACACTAATCAGGGTTGCTATGGGTCGGAACTGACTCGACGGCACTTAAGAACAACAACAAATCTTTATGGGAGCAGAGAGCCTCATCTTTCTCCTGCAGAGTGGCTAATTGATGAGAAGTACTGACCTTGCAGTTAGCAGCCCAACAAGTAATCCACCACGCTACCAAGATTCATTTGTTGTTGTTGTTGTTAAGTGCCTTTGAGTCAGTTCCAACTCTTAGCGACCCTGTATAGAATTTCCGAGGAGTAGCTGGTGGGTTTGAACTGCTGACCTTATGGTTCATAGTCCAGAGCTTATCCTACAGTGCCACACCAAGGCTCCTTTAGAGGAGTATGATAATTTCCTAAGTCTCCTGTAACAAAGTAACACAAACCAGGTGACTTATTAGAACACAGATTTATTCCCTCACAGTTGTAGAGACAATAAGTCCCAAATCAAGGCGTTGGCAGGTCCATACTCCCTCAGAAGGGTCTAGAAGATGATCTTTTTTGTCTCTTCTTGCTTCCAGTGGTACCAGGTGGCATTCATTAGCTTACACATCAATCTTTACAGGCCCTCTGTGTCTGTTTGCTTTTATAGGAATATCGGCTGTATTTAATTCTAACCCTTCCTATTCCAGTATGACCTCTTGTTAATGATACCTTTTTTGAAGAACCTACTTCCAAACAAGGTCACGTTCACAGATACTAGGGGTAAGGACTTCACCATATCTTTTGAGGGACACAACTAGATTTGTAACAAGGAGTGTGGATAGGCGCCAACGTTTATGGAACTGACTGCTTCAATCATGAATTGAGACACTTGGTTATATTTGTCTTAACCTCATTTGCGTATGCAGAAGTGGGGCTTAGTAAAGCTAAGTGACTTGACTGATTGTCTCTCACACCATTTACCAGTTCAACATTTTTCAGGTGTACAAGTTAGTGACATCAGTTATACTTTAATCATTGTTGTGTAACAGTTATACTTATACACACTGTTGTGTAACCATGTCAAATTTCCCTTTAGATTCCAGCTGTTCTTGAAGAGCTCTTACACATTACAAAATTTCCCAGATATTTTTAAAAAGAAAAATTAGAGCAAATGTTTCTGTGCTTTTTTTTTTTCTCTCTCTCTCTGGTCCAGACCTGGTGACTGATGGTTGAGAAGCCACAGGAAAATGATCCCTCTTATTAGTGGACAGGACACTCATCAGTTGAAAATCTGGGGCCTGGTAAAACAGTGCATTATAGAATGAGTTGTCGAGTGTGATGGAGAGAGATGCACAGCCTTCTGTGACTGTGAGGGAACGCTGTAAGAACTAGATGGGGATGTGAGGTGGTTGATTTTCTATGTCAACTGTGGTGGCCAGTTGTTCGGTCAAACACCACTACAGACTCTATCATGAAGTAGTAACGTGATGATGTTGTTGTTAGGTGCCATCGAGTGGGTTCCAACTCATAGCCATCCTTTATGTGGGTTTGAACTGCTGACCTTTTGGTTAGCAGTCCAGTGCTTATCCTACAGTGCTACATGGGATTCTGTGATTGTATTGTTGCTATTGTTAAGTGCCGTTGAGTTGGTGCCAACCCATAGCAACCCTGTATAGAGTTTCCAAGGAGCAGCTAGTGAGCTTGAAACACCAACCTTGTGGTTCAAACTGACTTTGCAGTCCAGCTCATTAGCCCGCAGCACCACACCAGGACTCTGCGATTATGTTGTTGTTGTTAGTGCCACTGAATCGGTTCCGACCCATAGTGACCCTATATAGGGTTTCCAAGGAGCAGCTAGTGAGATTGAACTGTCACCCTTGCAGTCCAGTGCATTAACCCATAGTGCCACAGGCCTTCTATAATGCAGATTACACTCCATGGTGTGCATGGGCCTCATATAGTCAGTTAATGACCTTAAAAGCAAAAAAAGACTTTTCCCTCAGCCAGACTATAACTAGACATTTTGCCAAAATTCTCTCTTTTCCTTCTTCCCATTACCTTGATCTGTGGATTTTGAGATACAAGCTTGCAGGAATCTCTATCCTGTCCTATGACCTATGACCTACAGATTTTGGATTTACTATCCTTACACTAATGTGAGCTAATTCCTTAAGATACACCTTCCCCCTCTATATAGTGTACAGGTGATATCTAGGCCCATGTATCATGTAGGTGACACATGCCCATGTAAGATATAAATATGTATTCTAGACCTTACTTGCTCTGTTTCTCTAGCAACCCCAAGTTAAACAGGGTGTTATGCATTAGTGTAATTACTAATCGTTATAAACTCTGCTACCAAAATCTGTAGCAAACCTCCTTTGGGACAAACCCTTCTTCGTTTCTAAAATGTCATGTGGTGGTGGTGGTTATGTGCCCTGTAGTTGGTTCCGACTCATAGTGACCTGGTACAGGGTTTCCAAGGCTGTAAATCTTTACGGGAGCAGAACGCCTCATCTTTCTCCTGCAAAACTGCTGGTGGTTTTGAACTGCTGATCTTGAGGTGAGCAGCCTGATTCATAATCACTATACTATCAGTTCCTTAAAATGTCATAGTTAATAGCAAAAGAAAGAATGGTAGTATTACAGAATAGGATATGCTACAGTCTAGGTCACGAGTCCTGGTGCGGTCTGCAGGTTGTGGACTGGACAGCAAGGTCGGTGGTTCAAGCTCACCAGCTGCTCCTCAGAAACCCTATACAGGGTCACTATGTGTCAGAACAAACGCGATGGCGCTTAACAACAACAGAGTATAGTTGAGTTGTTGTGGGTTGTCTTTCAGTAGGTTCCCACTCATGGTGACCATGTGGTATTTCTGTTCAGTGTGTAACAGGCGGTGTGTCGTCATGATTGTTGGAATGCTGGTGTTCATTGTAGAGAAAATCCATCTGATTGAACAGTTCCTTTCTTTTCATCGGCCCTCTGCTTTACCAAATATGTTGTCCTTTTCTAGCACTTGGTCTTTCTTCATGATGTGTCCAAAGAAAAAGAGATGGGAATCTTTCTCTGTTTCCTCTTGTTTTGTGTTTAGTACATACATAGTGAGATTCAGTTCAAAACAAAGGGTGTTCAAAAGACAGATGTTTGTTTTCTCCATAAGTGTTAATAAAAATAATCATGGATTTGATTTGCATTGCTGTTGTTGTTAGCTGCTGTTGAGTCTGCTCTGATTCATAATTGACTCTATGCATTATAATTTTCTTATTTATAAAAGATTTAAAAACTAGGTCCGCTAATCCAAAAATGCTACTTTACACTCTGCAATTTTTAGGTGTAGACATAGTTATTATTGTGAATACTCTGTTGACTTCAGCCCCTTAAACATTCATTTGGCCTTTATTGTAAATATCATGCAGACGTGTTGATGAAGCACAGGTGCTATGGACAGGACTTCAGTGACTCTGGGCTGGCAGACTTAAGGATGACTACAGTTACAACAATTGGATTCAAAATACAGCCTGCTCCCCTGGTGTTTAAGTCGTGTTGGTAACATTGGTGATTAGAATAGATGCTCATAGTTGATTCCCGGAGGGAAATAGCAGCAAGATTCTCTTTTGGGTTGTCTTACAAGTTCCTTTAGGGCATGACCAAGGCATTAAAGCTTTGTAATCAATCCCAATATCCAATGGAATCTATGTGGGCTTTTAGTGTGCTGTGTGATGGACACTAGTGAAAAGGCTGTTGTTGATTTTATTTTAGGAAAAGAAGTTTCTTCAAAGTGAACTAGAACACACCATTTTGTCAAAATTCTCAGAGCATGGTCAGAATTCTCTTTAAAAATTTTAACAAAATGTGTGCTCCATTTAATACCAATAGAAACATATATATATATATGGAGCTCTGGTAGCGTAGTGGTTACGAATCGGGCTGCGAACCTTAAGGTCAGCGGTTCGAAACTACCAGCTGCTCCGCAGGACAAAGATGAGGCTTTCTACTCCCGTAAAGATTTACACCCTCGGAAACCCTGTACAGGGTCGCTATGGGTCGGACCCGACTCGATGGCACTCAACAACAACAACAACAGCCTTTATGGGGGAGTCCTGGTGTGGCACTGTGGGTTAATGTGCCAGACTGCAAAGCTGTTTGAACTGCAAGGTCAGCAGTTCAAGCTCACCAGCTGCTCCTTGACAACCCTATACAGGGTCGCTATGGGTTGGAATGGACTTGACAGCACTTAACAAAAATAACAAAGGATAGTTTAGGTTTTGTGTCAACTTGGCTGGACCAGGATTCATGTGGTTCTGCAGTTAAACTGTAGTTACCACCTTCATGATGAGATCTAACATGATGTGCTCACTTCCATGATGTGATCAGATGTCATTAGCCCTCACATGATGTGATTATCCTCACTTCTAGGATGTTAATGAGGCCAGGTGCAATCTATAGGATTAGTTTATATCTTGTAACTTATAACTTAGTTTTGAACTGTAACTTACAAATTACAACTTTATATCTGTTGAGATATAAAAGGAGAAAGCAATTAGCAGAGCTCAGAGGGTACTACTATCACCAAGAGAGAAGGTCTGTGAGTAGAGTGGGTCCTTTGGGTCTGGGATTCCTGTACTGTGACGTTCCTAGATCCAGAGAAAATTGTTGCCAAGTTGTATGGAGATCTCCAAAAAATACTGGGATGCCAAAAAGAGACAAGGAACTTTCCTCGGTACCCACAAAGAGAAAGTTTTCCCCTAGAGCCGACAATCTGAATTTGGACTTCTAGCCTTCTAAACTGTGATGGAATAGACTTCTGGATACTAAAGCCATCACTTGTGCTATCTCTGTTACAGCATCATTAGAGAACTAAGACAGGCCCCCATGCATTACTACTTTAACTGATTTGAAAGACTTCCCCCCACCCCAAAATGATTTCATTAAAATGCACCATGATGGAAATCAGGAAGAACAGATTCTATGGGGCGAGTCTGAGCATTAAGAGAAGCCAGTCTTGTGCTCTAGAAACAGACTGGCAGGAGGCTCGCCTGGCTCTAATGTTTATCTCTCTTGGGGCAGTTATCTGTCCTCCTTGAGGGTTTGTTTCCCACCTATCAGATGGAAAACAACAAACATAAAACCTATCCCATCATTGGATGAGGGTTGTATTTAGTGGTTTCTCTGATATATGAATCAAGGTGGTTGTTGCTAAGCGCTGTCCAGTCGGTTATAGGGGGTCCAAGGAACAACTGGTGGATTTGAATCACTGACCTTGTGGTTAGTAATCCTATTCTTATCCTACAGTACTACATACACCAGGACTCTTGAATCATAGTTGTTGTTGTTAAGTGTCATTGAGTCCGTTACAACTTTTAATGACCCTGAATAGGGGTTTCAAAGTTTTAGATCTGTGTGGGAGCAGAAATTCTCATCCTTCACCTGCAGAGCGGCTAGTGAGCTCCAATTACCTACCTTGTGGTTTGCAGTCCATTGCTTAGGCAACAGTAAATCTCACTCCTGCTTACCTGGACTGCTGGAAAGGCTCCAGGGTTTATTACCTAAAAATCCATTTTCCACTGCTTCCTGCTTCGATTAGCTGGTATAACCTAATTCTCTATTTCCACCTTTCATCATCACGATTTCATTAGCATATTCAATTTATCATATTATTTATAGCTCTACATTATTATATTTATAATCCTTACAAGTTATTTTTGCTCTGGTGTCTCTTTGCACTATCATGAAATATATTTCCTCCACTTCAATTATTCTCAGTTATGTATAAAAGCATTCAAATGCCCTTCTATGATTTATCTTTTAACGGCACCCACAAAATATGGCTTCTTTGTAGGTTTATAATAACTTTGCTTGATTTGGAAATGTTGCCAGCCCCTAGGCGAACTCTCTTCTTGCTGTGCCAGCATCTCTGGCTTCTCTTGTAAAATATCAGCTACCAATTCCTTAATGTTAGGAGCGCTGGTAGCGTAGTGGTTACTAATCGGGCTGCGAACCTTAAGGTCAGCGGTTCGAAACCACCAGATGCTCTGCGGGAGAAAGATGAGGCTTTCTACTCCCGTAAGGATTTGCACCCTTGGAAACCCTGTACAGGGTCGCTATGGGTTGGAACCGACTCGATGGCACTTAACAACAACAACAACAATTCCTTAATGTGGATCCTTCAGTACTCCTAGGCTCTAGTCTGACTTCAGTCCTTGAACCCTGACACTAGGTTGTCATACTGGCATGCAACCCCACTTGCTAATACTGTAGGTGATATGTGTACCTGGTAGCCACAATATGGAAAATTCTGACATGGATGGAATTTCCAGAAGAAAAGCTTCTCATATTTTGCATTAACCAGAATTCCTTTCCATGCCCTACCTTTCTTTTAAGGCAGTGTTGAAGTTGTGTGTGTGTATTCTTACTTTCACCACCCATTTGTCCATCTGCACGGGAACATGCATGTTGCTGTAATGCTGGAAACTAAGCCTGATTGTTTAGATACCTGCAGGGTTATCCATGGTGGATGGATTTCAGTGGAGCTTCCAGATTATGAAGGCTAAGAAGAAAAATCAGGAGACCTACTTCTGAAAATTGTTGTTGTTGTTGTCAGGTGCCATCGAGTCGGAACTGACTCATGGCAACCCCATGCACAGCAGAA
>NW_006408700.1:4881747-4890906 GCF_000296735.1 Chrysochloris asiatica
GATCTCTAAATTCAGGAGGGAATTCTGAAAATTAGCCAATGAAAATTCTAAATTCTGAAAATTAGCCAATGAAAACCTTATGGATGAGAACATGGCGATCATTGTGAAGGTGGTACAGGGCTTAAGTTCTTTGATACTTATGGCCACCATTACTCTGAGCTGACTCAAAGACAGCTCATCACACCAGCGACACAAATCTCTTTATTTCAAACCCATTTCATGGATCAACTTCTGTGCTGAACTTTGGTATGTTGTTGTTGTTGTTAATTGCTCCTGATGAATTTCTTCTTCATATCATTGATAACCCCTATTTTTCACTTATTTGTATGATTGAAATCTACATCATATGTCCAAAAGTGGTTTTTAAGAGATGAGCAGTTTCATTTGTTTGTACCTTGAAGGGGTTTTCAGGAAATCCCAGCATCAAAAATGAAAAGAGGTTGGAGGCCACCATTTGACACCTTTTGTCCAGTGCAAGACGCTCTTCATCTTCTCAGCCCATCAGTCCTGGCCTCAGGACTCTCACTGGAAGAATGCTGCTCTGACACTCCTCCGTAGATAGAAAGCTCTTTTTATGAGCTCCATTTTGCATATTTGTGCTAGTTCTGATGTGGCACTGTAGGGTAAGCACTGGACTGCTAACCACAAGGTCAGCAGTTCAAACCCCACCAGCAGTTCCTTGAAAACCCAGTCCAGGGTAGCTATGAGTCAGAACTGACTGGACGACACTTTTCAACAACAACCATTAGTACCGATACCAGTTGCCATGAAGTTGACCCAGACTTACAGTGACCCATAGTAGAACTGTGCTTTCTAGGGTTTTAGTGGCTGATTTTTCCACAAAGTAGATCACCAAGCTTTTCTTCCGAGGCAACTTTGGATGGTCTCCAATTAGCAGACAAGCGGGTTAACTGCTTGCATGACCCAGAGACTAATCAAGGTTTTCGTAGGCTGAGATTGGTTAAATAGATGTTTTCTGCTGTTTGAGACAATTTCTATTATGGAGCATTTGCCACTCAGCAAGTTTACTGTTATTACTAGGTTTGAATATATTTGGAATTCACTAGTGTCGTTTCTTGATTATTGTTGTTATTCTTGGTTGTCCAGTAGATTTCTACTCATCACAATATGATAGGACAGATTGGAACTGTCCCTGAGGCTCCCATAGGCTGGCATCTTTACAGAAGCAGACTGCCAGAGTTTTCTCCCACAAAGCAGCTGGTGGGTTTGAACCACTGACCTTACAATTAGCAGTTTAGCTTTTAAGCATTGGGCCACAGCGACCTACTTGTTTATTTTGATACAAAGATAAATTGTCCACAAAACCTTGTGTCTCTGTCTGTTCCCAGACTCTGTCTTTTAGTGATTCAAGAACGTCAGTGACTCACTGTGATACCGAAAGACCATTAATATTTTCAGATCTATGATGCATCCAAGGCAGCCAGTGTATTAGGAAAGATTCCTCTTGCTTGGGTTTGAGAAAGCACACTTCCCCAACTCATTTTGTTGAAAGACAGGATTAAGACTTTACTAGAACAGAAATGGATCTACTAAGTGCTACAGAATGTTTATAACCTGCGGTATACTTTATCTTTCAGGGTAATGATACAAGTATAGGAATAGCCAAATCCTGCCAGGCTTTTAAAAATCACATTTCTTTCATGCCCAGGTACAACCTCCAACCATAAATCCTGAGCAAAGTGGAGGAAGAGTGTGACAGGTATAATGAGGAATGTATTTTTCAGTGCCGGACTGATGTTCATGTATGCGATTACTTGGAAGAGATTTTATTTAACGCAGTATATCTTTAAATTGGCTCTTGTTTTAAATGTAATAATTAGAGCCACACATTGTCGTGTCTGTGCCAGACAGTTTATAAATGGTCATTCTGATCTCCCGACCCTCCTCGGAGGTATGTTTTATTGGTCCTCCTTTTACTGACGGGGGATCTAATATCCAGAAACGTTAATGCCTTGCCAAGGTCATAGGCCTTTTGAGAAACCCCCCATCTTGTTTGGCATGAAGGCACACATTCTCTTGCCTGCATTCTTTCTCTTGTACCTTTAGGTCATCTTTGGCAAGGCATCTCTGTTTGCTTGACTTTTGTATTTTCCCTGTTTTTGGTGGTGTGTCTGTCTGTGCTAGTGTGGCATTGTCAGAGAAGCACTGGACTGTTCACAAGGTGGGTGGTTCAAACCCACCAGCTTCTCTTCGAAAACCCTACATAGGGTTGCTATGAGTCAGAAGTGGCTCAAGGGCACTTAACAATAACAATATCTGTTGTTGTTAGCATATAGAGATGTAAGAATCTTCAATTTTATCTTCCAATATCCTTGTTCTTTGAACCGCAAAATCTGACCTAAACCCTATTAAATCTAACACAAAATAGAACCAGAGAGGCGACAGTGAAAAGATGAGATGATGAATTTATTGAAACATACCCTTTTAAAATCAACACTGTAGGGCTTGTATGCTAGATTGCTAGTTAATTTTGTGAGGCTTACTGTTCTGATCGACTTCAATGGTTTCTGCTGCTCTATTAAAAATCTTTTTCTACCTAATAAAAGAGAACCGAATAAGGAAGAAACTATGATTTTACTTGAAAGTTTATATGAAAGGGTAATCCCAGATGGGATAGTTTTATGTGCACCACAACATCTGGAAACGACTGGTTTTGCCATTTCATCAACACACTTTCTAAATCAAACTCAACATTTATGAGCAACTCTTCAAATCTCTTATTCATATGCATATCATTTGAGCTCAGTTTATTCGGAACATCCAGTAGAATGTTCCTTCATAGTCATTTCTCTAATGCATGAGGAGACTTGGCAAGTGACAAGGAAAGTCACTGTGAAGCAGGCTGCCATTTTATCCAGAATATGGAAGGGACAGCAGTCAAGTGTCACTCATTACTGGTGCCCAGACTATGGTTCAGAAAACCATCAAATAGATGAATCTGGAAAAACTAAAATCTGGGGTTCATTTGAAAAATATGTATGCCTTGACATCAGCCTTTAGGTTCAGTGTGATCCGAAACTCAGAAAGAGTTATTTCATTCATAGGAATTCGCCAAGTCTCACTGAAGATTTCCCCATAGTGCTTCCTAATGTGATCCACTGAGACTTCCATTTGGGTCTGGGTTCAGCCTTCTTCACACTGTGGTGTGTCGGCATGCACACCATGGCTACAGGAAAACTTTTAATCTGCCCACTGCCCCACCAAGCACAGGGCCCTAAGATTGTGTAGACTGGGAGTTCCACATGCTTGAATCCAGTCTAAGTCCAACTGTGATACCTCCCAGCCCTTTGCGTCTTTGCAACAAATTCCATGTTCCTCTCTCTTTAACTGAGACTGATATTTCATGGTATTTTCAATAACCTCACATGCATGCAAAAGTTGAATAGTGAATAAGGAAAACTGTAGAAATATTGATGCATCTGACTTGTGGTGCTGTAGGAGAATATTGAAAGTACCATGGGCTTCCAAAAGAACAAATAGATCTGTGTTGGAAGAAATATAGCCAGAGTGCTCCTTGGAAGCCAGGATGACCAGACTTCATCGTTCATACTTTGGACATATTGTCAGGAGGGACCAGTCACTGGAGAAGGATATCATGTTTGGTAAAGTAGAGGGTCAGAGAAAAAGATGAAGACCCCAGCGAGATGGACTGGGACAGGGACAACATCAATGGGCTCAAGCGTGGCAACAATTGTGAGGTTGGCCCAGGACCAGGCAATGTTTCGTTCTGTTGTGCAGAGGGTTGCTATCAGTCGGTATCATCTTGATGACACCTAACAACAACTCTCATTTCTGGTCTTGGTTTCATGGTTGTGAGAACATGCTTGATTCAGCCTTCCCATCCTGTAGTCCTTTGAGTATGCAGATGCCCCTCTCTTGTCTCACGGCATACCTCACTGAAGGCACTGCTTGCCCTCTTATTGTTGTGAAGTGCTGTCGAGTCAGTTCTGACCCATAGCGACCCTGTATAGAGTTGCTGAGGAGTGGCTGGTGAGCTTGAACAGCCGACCTTGCAGTCAAACCGACCCTGCAGTCCAGCACATCAACCCACAGGCCCCACCAGGACTCCAGCTGGCTATCCTAACCAAGTGCATTGGCCCTTCTTCCAGACCCAGCTGTGGACACTCTCCTAACTTGGAAGAGTGACAGGATGCAGGCTCTGCCCAGGCTCACCCACATCCTGCAGTCTTGTCTTGGTTCCTTAGAGGGGCTGGGTGTGCCTGCCTGGGTCTGAGACATTGGCTGCTCACCATCCATCTGCTTGGAATGGTCATCACCTTCACCCTTTCGCTCCCTCGAATTTGTGTGACTCTGTGGCTCCTTCTCATACTGTTCTGTACTTAATCCCATATGGTGTTGTTGCTGAGTGCCACTGAGTTGGTTCTGACTCATAGCCATCCTGTATAGGGTTTCCAAGAAGCATCTGGTGAGTTTGAACCACCGACTTAGTGGTTCAGACCAACCTTGCTGTCCAGTGCTGTATCCCACAGTTCCATACCAGGACATCACAATTGTCACTAAATACTTTGTAATCATTTGTCATTCTTTTTTACAAAAAACTTCAGAGGGACAGGGATCATATCTTTTTATTCATGCCTGTACTGCAAGGTTGTAGTTGAAACCCACCAGCCACTCCTCCGGAGAAGGATTAGGCTTGCTGTTACAGATTTACAGCCTTGGAAACCCCATGCTTGAGTCAGAACCGACTCAATGGCAGTGAGTTAGTATCCCTAATACGCAGCTTAGTGTCCAGTGTATAGTGGTGATGGTGTTGTTAGGTGCTAACCCTCTGCTTTCCCACACATGATGTCCTTCTCCAGATATCAAGTCCAAAGTATATAAAACAAAGTCTCACCTTCTTTGCTTCTAAGGAGTATCTGGCTATATACTTACTTCTTTCAAGACAGATTTGTTGGTTCTTCTAGCAGTCCATGAAATAGTCAATATTCTCCCCCAATACAGTAATTCTAAAGCATCAATTCTTCTTCAATCTTACTTATTCATTTCCCAGCTTTCACATGCATATAAGGCGATTGAAAATAGCGCAGCATATGATTGTTGATGTTGTTAAGTGCCGTGGAGTAGGTTCTGACTCACAGAAACCCTTATAGGGCTTTGAGACTTTAAATCTTTTCTGAAGCAGAGAGCCTCATCTTTCTCTCACAATAGCATAGGATAGAACGAGTCAGCTTGCATGGTGGCCTCATGGTGTTTGGGTCCTGGTAGGAGCTGAGGACCTTCCTGACTGCCAGCTAGCAGCCTGTGGTAAGCTGGAGTGACTGTGAACAAGTGGGGTCAGTTGACTGTAGTCATTTATTTTTTTGGGGGGAGGCATCTAATAGAATCAAATGGAAGCCTAAGTGATCTCCTCTCTCCTTGATACTCCATTTCTACCTGCATGAAATCATTTAATATCATTATTATGAATTCTTGGATTTCTGGTGTGGTGTTGTAGGATCAATTCTGGACTGTGAACTGCAAGAGCTGCCGTTCAAGCCCACTAGCTGCTCTTCGGAAACCCTATACAGGGTCGCCATGCCAACTACAACAATGAATTCCTGAGCTAATTTGGAATTGTTAAGTGCCGTTGAGTTGGTCCCAACTCATAAAGATCCAGTATAGGGTGTTGAGACTTTAAATCTTTGCCGGAGCACACTTCCGTGGAGTGGCTGGTGGACTCGAACCACTGACCTTGTGGTTTGCAGCCCAGAGTTTATTCTGTGGATCCTCCTTACTCTCAAGTTGGAATAAAGCGTGCTTATATTGGAGTCCTGGTGTGGTGTTGTAGGATAAGCACTGGACCTCAAGGTGGGCAGTTCAATCCACCAGCCATTCCTCAGAAACCCACTTAATAACAACAACAAACACTGGTGTCAAAGAGCACTGGTAGTGCAGTGGTTTAAACACTTGAGTGCTAAGTGAAAGGTTGACTACAGATTCATCTACAGATTCACACTGCTATTGTTGTGTGTCATCGAGTTAAGTCCGACTCATTGGTTTTCTGAGACTGTAAATCTTTACTGGAGCAGAAAGCCTTGTCTTTCTCCACAGAGTCTCTGGTAGGTGTGAACTGCTCTCCTGTGACTAGCGGCTGGACAGATAAAGCACCAAGCCACCAGGGCATCTTACAGATTCACACTGGACATGCTCAAAGGGCTACCAGATTGGTTTTAATGAAAAAAGAGATAGCATGAAACAAGACAGTGTTGTTGTGCCTGAAATAAAAAGAGAAGGGCATTAATACGCTCTTTCTAAAATTGTAATTGATAACAGTTTAACTTGGATTTTTTTAGATAAGATGCTCATTTTTATCATTTAAGAACAAGGAAAGCATTTTCAGAGCATCCTTGCCCTTGTTAACTGGTTGGGTGAGCATACAAAATCTTTTGCAAGGTATTTTTTCTTAAAAAACAAAACAAAACACAATTTACATATCGATAGCTAATAGAGTCATTTGTTTTAATTCAGTGGAAAATAATTTTATTCAAGCTTAAGTCAAGTCATGCAAGCAATTTTCCTCCATCACAGTGTTTTGGGGCTGCGTTAATTATAAGTAATGGAGTTGTTGGAGACATTTACTCAGTAACAAACTCCTCATTGTTAACAAAGCTGGTGTGAGCTACTAGGTGCAGAGAGGCAGCCCCTGGTGAGGGGTGGAAAGTGTGGACTTAACAGAATTTGTTGGCAAGGGCAAACTTAGGGTTTGCAGAGGTTGCCTTCAACAGGAACTGCTTTACGAGACATGTCTGATCCGACGGAGACCCAGGCTCTGGAGGAGAAAAGCAGCCCTCTGGCTGGACTGTAGGTCCTTGGAAGCCTGTGCTAAAGGACTTCTTCCTAATAGAAAAGAAAGGGTTCTGATCGCTTATGATTCTGATTTCAGAAGGACCCTAGGAAAAAAGAAGACTGAAAAGAATTTCAAGTGCTTGATGAAAACTGTCATTTGTAGAGGCAGCTTTTGCGACATTGCCACTAATGAACATGATAGTCTACAAGGGGAGTTAGGGTGAAAACGTTTTTATTCTCTGACCCCAATTCAGACAAAAATAGGTCTGCTCCTGCAAGGCCTAAGAATCTGGAATACCTGGTATCCCTGAGCTTCTCTACCTTCTCACTGCTCATTCATTGCTAAGGGTAGTACTGATGGAGGGAGTAGTGGTTGTTTAGTGGGTGGATGCGTTGGGCTGCTAACCTTAAAGTCACCAGTTCGAATCCATCAGCCACTCTGCAGGAGAAAGATGAGCCTTTCTGCTCCTGTAAAGAGTGACACCTTTAGAAATCCTTATAGGGTTACAATGCGTCGGAACCGACTTGATGGCACACAGCAACAAGGGTAGTTCAAAGGAGCCCTGGTGGTGCAGTGATTAAGCACTGGGCTGCTAGTGAAAAGGTTAGCAGTTGGAACCCACCAGCCAGCCACTCAAGAAAAGACCTGCGCTCTGTCCCCATAAAGATTACCACCTAGGAAACCCAGTGGCGCTGCTCTACTCTATTCTATATGCCAAAAAAATGGGACAGCAGCCATTCTACATGCCTATAACGCTCTCTGCTTCTTTACTGGGTTTGATAATGCGTTGCAGTGAACACACAGAACTCAGACACCATACTCAGGATTAAGGGGTTTATCTGGGAAGTTAACATTTGGGGTCTGGAATGTTCAGGGTGCAGTGGTTCCAGTCAGCTGCTGGTAAATGCCCACAAGACACACCACGCCACCATAAGCCTGAAGGCACTTGGCTCTAGTTCCACAGGTCAGCAAACGTAGTGCCTCCACTTAAGTGTTTGGAGTCCACTCTACAAGTAAGCTTCCTGCCCAAAGTGCCTCAGCTTTAATTTACTCTGAGGGCTGGGAAATCAGCTGCTCTGTCTCGTCTTCTGGTTTCAGCTGCTGCTGCTTCTTTATCCCTGGGTCAAAAAAGTTCAATGCTTAGGGATCTCAGGGTCCAAAGGATTCGCTCCACTTCTGGCTCGTCTTCTTTGATGAAAGTGAGATTTCCCCCTCCTATTTCTGAGATGGCCTATTTTAAACCCATGCTAGAGTTTCAAGTATTTACAATTAGCTTTGCTAACATCCCCTGCTGAATCCTGCCACCTTTTCTTACCCAACCTCAGCAGGACAGAACGTTGTTTGGTGGTGCTTACAGACTATGCCTAGGAGAGACATGATGTAATTCACCAAGGACTTTGTGGGAACATTCCATTTTCTTTTAATTCCAGTTTTCCATGAACATTTTGAAGACCTTTTAGGGTTGCTATGATTGGAATTGATTCAATGGCACGCAACAACCACCCCCAGGGTACTTCAAACAAGGGGAAGAAATTATTTGTACATTTTAGAAAATTCGTTAAGACAGTATCTGAAAGTAATAGAGACTATCAAGTAGTTATTTCTTATGACTATTCTTCCTTAGTAGGATAATCTGAGTCCTAGGGTGGTGCTGCGGGTTCATGCGCTGCACTGCAGAGTCCGTTTGATCTGCAAAGTCAGTGGTTCAAGCTCACCAGCTGCTCCTCAGAAACCATATACAGAGCCACTATTGTGTCAGAACTGACTCGATAGCACTTAACAACAAGAAGGTGATAATCCACTTCCCTCACCTCAGGATTCCTTTTGATTTCCAGAATAATAAGTCATAAAATGAAATAGAAATGATACAATTGGATAGCATGTAAGATGAGGAAGTAATTACCATTTACTGAACACTTACTATGTACCAGGGAGGCATTTGGGATAAGTGCTTTATGCCTGTCTCATGTAACTTTCATTACAACTCTGTGATTTAGGTGTGATTATCAATGTCTTCATGTTGCAAATGGGGAAATTATGACTCAGGGGAATTAAGGTCTATTTCCAAGGTCACTCAATTCATGTCAAGACTGAGATTCCAACCCAGGTGGGGTTGCTTCTGGAGGCTGCAGTGTTGGTTGCATGGTCACCCATGACAGTTCCTTCAGCGGTAGCATGCTGTATCCCTTAGTGGCTCTGCTGGGAATCCTTTCCCTCTCTCTCTTAGTAAGGGTTGTTGTTGTCAGGTGCCATCAAGTTGGAACCGACTCATAGTGACCCCATGCACAGCAGAACGAAACAATGTCCGATCCTGGGCCAACCTCACTACCACCACCACACTTGACACCATC
>NW_006408700.1:4892861-4931747 GCF_000296735.1 Chrysochloris asiatica
TAATTGATGGTTCTGTTCCACAGTCTGCCCCTGGCCTTGTCTTCACTGATGATATGGAGCTTTTCCATCTTCTCCTTCCACAGATGTAGTCAGTTTGATTTCTATGTGTTCCATCTGGCGAGGTCCATGTGTCTTGTCTGATAATTTGACCAATTTGACTTGATAGCCCTCCTTCATGTCAGTGTTTCCCACAGTTCATCTTTATCCAGGGTCTTTGCTGGGTTCGGATGGGCCTGGCATTGAGCTCGTGTGTGCCAACCAAGTTCCCTCCCCTCCTTCTCATTCTGAGCCCACAGCTTGGAAAGAGGACATTTTGCTGGGTTGGGACCAGAGAAGGTCTTTTCCTCTGATTTTCCAGTGGTTTCCTTTTAGCCCTTGTGTGTCTGTAAAGCACGTGTAGGGAGGGGTCACATCTGAACACCTCCAGGACTGATTGGACTAACCCCTGGTTGTTTATGTCCAGTGGGTCTGGGAAAACCCAGGTAGATGGACAATTATGCTGGTACCTCCTTACCCATAAAACCGGAAGTTTCTATTCTTCTTATATAAGAAGAATATATGCTAAGCCCTGTTTGCAGGAACTGTATATACATCCTGAAAGTGTTAGCTGTGAAAATTGTTATTGAAAAGATTTTTAGAATCTCAGCAAGGTTTGGGTGACCCACATAGTTGAAGGGGGGAGGTGTACGCTTTATACTCCTGAGGTTCCTGTGCCGGTCCACTCTCAGCAGCCTTTTCCATTTCTCGACAGCCCCTGGAGGATGTGCCCAGCAGAGCTCGGTGGCCTACACCTCTTGTCTCTGGGCTTCTGTGGCTCGCCAGCATTCTCCTTTAACATTAAACTCGTATTGGGCAAGTGGTGGTCACACCTGGTTATGATGAGCTGAGAAAGATCTGTTCTGGTTTGTTTACTTGTATGTTTGTTGTTCTTTTGTAACATCTGGTGAATGAGATTCTGCCTGATTTATAAAGTACAGTCATTTGTGGTATGTGGTTCAGTGGTTCTTCACTCTGGCTAGACATTAAAATTACCTGAGGAAATTTACAACATCTAAAAGCCTGGGAATTGCCTCAGAATAATTAAACCATAGCACCTAAGTCTGGGGCCCACCATCAACATTTTTTAAAGCATTGCAGTTGAGTGGATGTAGTTGAGAGTAGAAATCTTGCGAATGAGACAGTTGGAGACAGTGAAGCAGGATCTGCTACTGCTACTATTAAAACAGCTAGTACTGCTAGCAACAGGGCTGTGTTCTTCCACCATACGTAATCAACCTGTACGCTGAGCAAATAATCCCAGAAGCTGGGATCTATGAAGAAAAACATGGCATCAGGATTAGAGAAAGACTCATTAACAACCTGCGATATGCAGATGATACAACCTTGCTTGCTGAAAATGAAGAGGACTTAAAAAAAACATTTACTGATGAAGATCAAAGAGCATAGTCTTTTAGTATGGATTACATGTCAATGTTAAGAAAACAAAAATCCTCACCACTGGACCAATAAACAACATTCTTATTAATGGAGAAAAAAATTGAAGTTGTCAAGGACTTCATTCTTCTTGGATCAACCATCAACACTCATGGAAGCAGCAGCCAAGAAATCAAACAATGTATTGCATTGGGCAAATCTGCTGCATAAGACTTTTTAAATTATTGAAGAACAAAGATGTCAGCTTGAAGACTAAGGTGTGCCTGACCCAAGCCATGATATTTTAAATAACCTCATATGCATGTGTAAGTTGGGCAGTGAAAAAGGAAGACCGTAGAAGAATTGATGCTTTTGAGTTATGGTGTTGGAGGAGAATATTGAAAGTGCCATGGGCTGCCAAAAAACCCAACAGATCTGTGTTGGAAAAAGTGCAGCCCGAGTGCTCTTTGGAGGCCAGGATGGCCAGACTTTGTCTCTTGTACTCCAGGCATATTGTCAGGAGGGACCAGGCACTGGACAGCGATATCATGTTTGCTTTGGTAAGGTGGAGGGTCAGAAAAAAAGAGGAAGATTCCCCACGAGATGGATTGGCAAAGTGTCAGCATCGGTGGGCTCATGTTTGGCAGCATTGTGAGATTGGCCCAGGACTGGACCGGGCCGTGTTTTGTTCTGTTGTGCATAGTGTTGCTATGAGTTGGTACCGACTCAATGGAATCTAACAACAACAACAACGAGTTGAAATCAACTTGACGGCACTTAGCAATAACAACTCTTTGCAAAAAACTACAGGCTGCTTTCATTTTTACACATGTGTTTGTGAAAACACACAGATGTATGTATATGGGTATACAGTGAGTGTCAGATGTTTACATGAGAAGGTAAACCAGTTTATTCAGCATGGAATAACAGTTCTTTGGGCATTCTCTAGTATGAAAGTGAAATTTAACCTGTTTATCTAGCTGCACTGCAACTAGTATTACATCATCGCTACTCTTGTCTAGAAGACTGAGGTGGTTCTTGTGTGGTTAGCACACTATGGTTAGGCCACAAGAGGCTGAGGTATTGTTGTTGTTGTTAAGTGCTACCCATTGGTTCTGACTGATAGCAACCCTTTATAGGGTTTTTAAGGAGAAGCTGGTGGGTGTTAACTGCCAACCTTGTGGTTCACAGTCCAGCACTTATCCTACGGCGTCATACCAAGAGTCCTCAGGAGTAGATCAAATAGGCAGGGTGTTCTAGGCTCAAGGCCACAGTTCTTGGCTTCCTCCCTGCTACTGTCAGACTTCACAGATTGTTGTTGTGTGCTGTTTAGCTGGTTCTAACTCATAGTGACCCTGTATAGGGTTTCTCAGGCTGTGTATCTTTTATGGGAGCAGAAAGCCTCATCTTTCTCTTGCAGAGCGGTTGGTGGGTTTGACTATAAACCTTGTGGTTAGTAACCCAGTGCTTATCCCTACAGCTCCACAAGGCTCCTTAGACTTCACACAGGTTTCTTGAAATGCATCTCTGCTAACAGTAGTCTATGGTGGTGGTTATGTGCTGTGGAGTCGGTTCTGACTCATAGCGACCCTGTACAGTGTTTCTGAGGCTGTAAATCTTTACAGGAGCAGAAAGCCTCATCTTTCTCCCGTGGTACAGCTGGTAGTTTTGAACTGTTGACCTTGCGGTTCGCAGCATGATTCGTAACCACTACACTACCAGAGCTCCTTAATAGTAGTCTATAAGATAAGCTAAAATGGGGAGACATTGATGATCCACGGCCATGCAAGAGTCTGGTAATGCATGTAAGCTTGAAATTAGAACTCACAGGCGGCACGTTGGATTGAACGTTCTGCACAGTCACACAGCCTCTCATTGTATAGTAGCCACCTCTGGGAGGTCTGCGTCGGGTGGGGTGATATTTAGATTAAATTGCCATCAAGCTAGCTGCAGAGCCTGGAGTCAGTTGCTTTTAAGTGCAGGGAATCTTAGAAAACATCTCAGCCCTCTAGTGTTATGTTGGTTGGTGTAAGTTCCGAAGATCTTACTATCATGAACTGTCATGGAACTATCACCATCAGGATGCAGGACCCCGCCGCTATCCAAAAGTAGAGTATTCCTCGGACACATTTCATCAGCTCAAATGGTGTTATGTGAAGAAGCAATTGCCATTCATTTCATGGAAACATTTTTAGAATGTTCCCTGACCCAAAAAATGACATGACAAATCAGACCAAATAACACATAAAACTTCCAATGACACTATCATGCAGAGTTCCCAGACTTGGTTACAGCCACTTGATGCTGAAGTGCTGAGTGTAACTCCCCCGGAAGGAGTCTGGAGACACGGCTGTTACTGCTTCTGGTGCAAGCTGCCTCTTTGCTAAGTGCATTTCGATTTGTGTAATTTTTCATAAAAGCGAACATCGTCCTCAGATTTCTTTTGGCACACAAAAAAACAGGTACTAAGGCAGCTCTTTCTGTGGGTCTTTTGTAAAAGTGAAGTAGCGTAAAGAGAACTTTAGAAAAGTGGGGAGTCCTGGTGTGGTGCTGTGGGTGAATGCACTGGACTGCAAGGTTGGTTTGAACCGCAAGGTCAGCAGTTCAAGCTCACCAGCCGCTCCTGGGAAACCCTATACAGAGTCGCTATGGATTGGAACTGACTTGATGGCACTTAACAACAACACCTGTACAGACAAGCAGCATAGAGCTAGAAGGAGAGAGTGTTGTTTCCAGCCCATAGTATGACCCTGCCTTTCCCCCTCTCCACTTCCTCCTCCACCTACCTGAACTATCTGGGCCGAGAAAAGCTTAAATGTCTGTGAGGGGTTTGATTAAGCCTTGTTTTCAGGAACTATATGTATATTCTGTGAAAATTATTCTTGAAAATACTTTTGGAATCTCATTAACAACTTGTGCTATGCCGATGACATAACCTTATTTGCTGAAAGCAAAGAGGACTCAAAATACTTAGAAATAAAGATCAAAGACCACAGCCTTCAGTATGGGTTACAACTGGGTTAAAACTGAAGAGCTTGGGCTTGCTCTTCCTTGCCCACCATCTTCACAACTGGATCAATAAATAATATCATGATAAATGGAGAAAAGATGGAAGTTGTCAAAGACTTCATTTTGCTCAGATCCACCATCAACACTTAATGGAAGCAGCAGATCTCTGCTGCACAAAATCGCTTTAAAGTGTTCGAGAGCAAAGGTGTCAGTTTGTTGATTAAGGTGCACTGACCCAAGCCATGGTCTCTTTAATAACCTCATCATATGCATGTGAAAGTTGGACAATAAATAAAGAAGACCATAGAAGAATTGATGCATGTGAGTTATGGCGGTGGAGAAGATTGAAAGTACCATGGACAAACCATTCTGTGTTGGAAGCACAGCCAGAATGCTCCTTAGAAGCCAGGATGGCCAGACTTTGTCTCTCTAACTTGTGGAAGTATGCAGACATATTATCAAGAGGGACAGTCCCTTGAGAGTACATCATGCTTGGTAAAGTGTAGGGTCAGTGAAAAATAGGAAGACCCCCAATAAAATGGATTGGCACAAGGGCAACAGCAGTGGGCTCAATCCTAGCAACGATTGTGAGGTTGATGTGTGACCAGGCAGTGTTTCGTTCTCTTGTGCATTGGGTCACTGTGAGTCGGTACCTGGCTCTGACCCTTCCCCAGCCACCTCCTCTTTTTCTTCCTTTCCTTGAATTTCAGCTCAAACTCTAAGCCAAAAACTGAAGAGCTTGCCTTTGCTCTTCCTTGCCCACAATTTACCCTTCATAGAACCTTGTACAAGGCAGAGCTATGAGAGGCTTTTTTGATTCCTGGAAGCCTCTTCAGGGAAAGCTCGTCTGAATAGCTGTATTGATCCTTTGATCTCCACAGCTAATAAGTTACCAAGTTCAGTAAAAAAAAAAAAAAAAAAAAAATCTAACAGTTTTGTTTACTGTGCACTATGAAAGCTTAAGATCCTAGGATGAAGAACTCTACCCAGATACCAAATGCCCTAAGAAAAGAAAAATACTGTGTCCAGCTAAGGAAATCCTTTTTATGTTATGTAGCTTTGCTTTTCCATGTGAGGCTCACAGCCTCTTTGCTCTAGTAACTATTGGTGGTGACGTCCCCTGCCTGGTAGACAGAGGGGAGCAGGGTGATCTGCTGGTGGAAATAATGGGGCCCAATGGGAGCCCTGTTCCTTTGTTCTCACAGAAAGTGTTCAAGAGTGACAGTTCAGTGGTGTTATGACATCTGATAATGGAAGTCTTCTAAAAAATAATGAAAGGAATGGAAGAGAGAAGGAAGAAGGGAGGGAGAAGGGAGAGAAGAAGACAGAAAAATGATGAACTCTTTTAAACCGCAACTGTTGTTTCTTGTTTTGGGGTTATGTGTGTGTGTGTGTGTGTTCCCCCCCCCCCCATGATTAGAACTAACATTAATCATGGCAAAACACACACACACACACCCCAAAAAAACAAGAAACAACAGTTGCGGTTGATTCCAAGTCATAGTGAGTCCATGTGTTTCAGAGTTGACCTGTGCGTGGGATTGTCAATGGCTGTGGTTTTCTGGAAGGAGCCCTACTGGTGTAGTGGATTATGTGTTGGGCTGTTAACTGCAAGGTCAACAGTTTGAATCCACAATCATCTTGAAGGAAAGACTTGGTGATCTACTTCCAGAAGGTCGTCTACTTCCAGAAGGTCATCCAAACTTAAAATCAAAGCCCACTGCCTTCAAGTCAATTGCAATTCACAGTGGCCCAGTGCAGGTTTCCAAGGCTGTAAATTTTCACAGGAGCAGAAAGTCTCCTCTTTTTCCCTTGTGGTACTGGGGTCGTGCTGCAGGATAAGCACAAGACCGAAAGGTCAGTTTTGAAGCACAAGGCTGACGGTTCAAACCCACCAGCAGCTCCTTGGAAACCCTCTGCTGGATCTCTTTGAGTTGGAACTGACTAGATGGCATTTAATAACAACTGGATAGACACGAACCTCCAGCCTTTCAGATAACAGTCTAGTGCTTAATCACTTGAGGCATTCAGAGACTCCTTTAATCCCAATACCTAGCTTTTATCAAGGGTTCACTTTGTGTCTGGTTCTGAGTCACGTGCTTTCCAGGCATCACTTTATTTAATCCTCACACCATATGTATAAGTTCCAGGCCACCAGCATCTTTATATCAGAAAAATTAAGTACAGAGAGGTTAAGAACGTTTCCATGTTTCACACAGAGAGTTAAATCATGGGATTGCGTCAAGGAGATATACTGTGAGTCAGACTTGCGCATAATTTCCTTTTCTCCAGCATAGCTGTTACTCCAGAATTTCTAAGTCTGTCCTTTCAGTTTTAAAAGAAATTGTGAACGCAGTAAGTAGCAGGAATCCGGGTGATACAAATGGTTTGCCCTGTCCTATGAACCTAAACCTCAGGGTCAGCAGTTCGAAACTACCAGCTGTTCCGCAGGAGAAAGATGAGGCTTTCTGCTCCCATAAAGATTTGCAGCCTCGGAAACCCTGTACAGGGTCGCTATGAGTCAGAACTGACTCCATGGCACATAACAACAACAACAACAATGAACCTAAACAGGAGTCCTGGTATGGCGCTGTAAGATAAACAATGTGCGGTCGGCAGTTCAAACTCACCAGCTGCTTCTCAGAAACCCTATACAGAGTTACTGTGAGTCAGAACTGATTCAAAGGTACTTAACAACAACAACAAATGAACTTAAATAAAGGTTGGTTGGTCAAATCCACTCAGCAGCACTACAGAAGAAATATGTGGTGATCTGTGTCCATCAAGATTACCGCCAAGAAAACCCTGTAGCACATGGGGTTACCATGACTTGGAGTTGGCTCCAGGGTTTGCTTTTATGGCTAAGTGTCAGTCAGGCTAACCGCCTGATTGTTGTCAACTTGATTTTGACTCACAGTGACCCTAAAGGGCATAGTAGAACTTTCTTACAGGGTTTCAAAGGCTATAATCTTTATGGGAGCAGATGGCCACATCTTTCTTCCACAGAGCAGCTGCTCAGTTCAAACTGCTGGCCTTGGACTTAGAAGCCAAGTGCTTAACCGTTAGGACATCAGGGCTCTGTAAGCTATGCTAATGTACTAGTAAATATTTTATTTCTTATAAACCCTTGCTAAGATATCAGTTAATATGGTACTTCATTCATGGAGCCAATGTTGAGAATTCACCCTGTGCAGACTCTCGTACCATCTATACATGTAAGAACCACCCCAGGCAACATGGCAGCGTCCCTGTTGTCTTGGAACAGATAGTCTATTCAAAGAAGCAGACAATAAGCAGGGAAACCAGATGCTTTCAGAGAATGGTAAGTGTTGTGAAGAAACTAAAATAGGCTAATGTGATAAAGATGTGTATGTGTGTGAGGTGGGGCGGAAGTGTATTTTAGTGGAGACGTTTTAGGAAGGGCCTCTGTAAGGAAGTGATATTTGAGCTAAGCTGGAATGAAGCAGGTACGGAAGAGCAAGTTCAAAAGACCTCTAGTTGACCACAGGTTGTGTGTACCTGAGCTGAGGGAGGCTTTTGTAACTGGTGGTGGTGCTGTAGCAGGCAGAGCCTGCGTCGTCTGGTGAGGAGGTGACTTGTTTTGTTCTTTGTTGTATTGTTGTTGTTGGGGGCCATCGAGTCAGTTCCGACTCATAGCAACCTTATTGTGAACAGAACCAAACACTGCCCGGTCCTGCATTATCCTCCCAGTTGTCATGTTTGAGCCCATTGCTGAGGCCCTGTCAGTCCATCTTGTTGGGTGTCTTCCTCTTCCTTGCTGACCTCCATTTTACCTAGCATGAGGTCCCTCTTCAGGGACTGGTCCCTCCTGATAACAAGTCTGAAGTATGAAAGACAAAGTCTCAACATCCTGACTTCTAAGTAGCATTTTGGTTCTTCTTCCAACACAGACCTGTTTGTTTTTCTGGCAGCCCACGGTAATATTCTTCTTCAACCCCATAATTTTTAGCAGTTGGAAATACATTTTCAGAAGTGGAGTAGATGATTAAAATAAACTTCTGAATTCTGGCAATTGAAAAAATTCACAATAAGTGAAACGTCAGAGAGACTTTTCTGGATAGTCTCTGCCAAGAGCCTGAGAGGGATGGGGAGAAGTGGTCAGACCTGAGTTACATTTGAAGGCCAAGCTGATGAGACTTGCCAGTGGGTAGGCACGTAAGAGATGGATCAAGCAGAACCTTTGGGCTTTGGCCTGAGTCTCTGGGTAAGGGGATGTGTTGTGTGCTGTATTGTTGTTGTTGTTAAGTGCTGTCGAGTCGGTTCTGATGCATAGCGACCCTGTATAGGATTTCTGAGGAGTGACTGGTGGCTTTGAACCGCCGGCCTTGTGGTTCAAACTGACCTTGTTGTAGTCCAGCACATTGTGACCCTAAAGGAAGACAGTGAAAGGGGGATGGGATATGCATGACTAAAGGTTCTGGTTTGCACAGGTAAGATGTGACATGCCCTTAGCCCTCTATGCTTGAGATGCTGAGGAGTCAGCCAATGCCTGGAGTTTGATGTGGAAGTCAGACTTTTAAACCACTCATTTTTAGAAGCGTGTAGGAGCTTTGGGTGTGGCTAGGAGTCCTGATGTGGTGCTGTAGGATAAGCACTAGACTGCAAGGTCAGTTTGAACAGCAAGGTTGGTGGTTTAAATCCACCAGTCACTGTAAAGGGTCACTGTGAATCAGAACCGACTCAATGGCACTTAGACACAAAAAGAGATTTGGGTATTAGGGAAGCCTTTGATTGTTTACAAACATTTTGTTGTCTGAGCTCTACTTGGTCCAAGATTAATGCGGGGAGAGTGTGTTGAAGTCTGTTGCAATTTCTAGAGCCCTTCCCTGGGCAGATAGGGTCACATGATATGCAGTGAGAACTTTCTGCATTCTGATGAAACATTTCCATCTTTCAAGACGTAGGCAGCCATTGTTCCTAAATTCTTTTATATTGCTGTTGTTAAGTACTGCCAATTCAGTTCTGACTCATAGTGACCCTCCATGAGGTTTCCAAGGAGCGACTGGTGGGCTTGAACTGCCAGTATTACAGTTAGCAGTCCAGTGCTTATCCTACAGTGCCACACCAGAACTGCCTCTTTATTAAGTCTATGATCTTAAATCTTTATGCATTATATTAACCCTTATAAACTGCGATATGTTAAATCTAAGTTCGTTAGGTTGTACTTCCTATTTCTGTGTATAATTCAATACTACAATCAAGATCTAATAAATTATTTATCATGTTCCTCCAATCATGGGCATGCCCAGTGTTTCTGTCTGAGAATCTTGCACCTGAACATTGAAGCCAGTTGTCTCTTTATATGCAGATAGCCTGCCAGGGCACAGTCATTGTGTGGACATCTAGTGGCTTATAAATCAGAAGACTTCAAAGACAAAAGGAAAGCAGTTAGGGATGGATGGTGATGCAGTCTGGAAATACCTATAAGCCAAGAGCCATTTATTTATTTCACTTGGATGTTTCCCCAGTTGAACTGTCCCTGGCGTCAGCTCCTTCCTGATTCTAAGTTCTTAAATCCTTTTTGTTCTCTCTTCTCTAAAGCACCTTCCATCAGCTCAGATAAGCACATTTACACTATTCTCAAACTTACTGTTCTATATATTTTTCCCTGTGTTTCCGATGTTTTCTATAGTTTGTTCTGTTTAGCATGTTTGGTCATCTTCCTTCCTTCCTTCCTTCCTTCCTTCCTTCCTTCCTTCCTTCCTTCCTTCCTCCCTCCCTCCCTCCCTCCCTACCTCCCTCCCTCTAGATTAACAAGAAGAGACCCTCAGATTACACGGACCCACATCCCCCACCATGTAGTCAAACATGGGGCCACACGATACTGTCGGCCATGCCTGGGCTCTGGAAGAGCCTGCGATGGTACGATTCTAGGTAGGCTGTTCAGATGAACAGATGGTCAGGCCACTCTGGAAAAGCCTGTCTCCTCTCCTTTCTGCAGCCTAACAGTTGTGTGACAGTGAGCAGATGACTGCATTTCTCTCAGCTTCTGTTCTCACCTCTATAAAATGGGAATATTTATTAGCACCTCTGATATTTCAGTGAAATGAATGGATTCCTGTAAAGTAAGTACTCATTCATTTCATTCAAATATCATAAAAATAAAAAATACATAAAAGACAGTTAATACACCTTTTTTCTTTAATGTTATTTGGGTGAAAATTTATAGATCCAGTTGTTTTTCTGTTCAACAATTTATGCATTTTTGTGTGTGTTCAAGGATGATACTGTGAGCAAAATCTAATCAAATTAGCTATTAATTACCTATTTTTCTTTGCTACCATTCTCTGACTGGAAATATATCTAGAATGCTTATTTTCAATAACTTTACATTAAATTCATTTGGGTTTTTTAAAAACGGTTCATCAACTTTCTTCTTTTTCCCTAGGAAATTCCACTTACTTGGATGACCACGGGCCACCTCCTAGTAAGGTAAGATCTTTGCTGAAATCATTCCTTTTCCTCGTGGTACCTCTAGCCTGCCCTGACAAGTCTCCACGGGCAGACATGGGGTAACTTTGTTGGAGGTACCCAAGCTCCTTGGCCTACAGCCAAGCCAAGACAACCAGAATCATCTACAAGGAAATCAGAGACCGTGAATCAATCTTTGGTTTATACTGAGTAGGATGGGGAAAAGCATGAAAGTAGTCAAAACAGTGAGGCAGGAGGAAGCTCCAGAACCTCGAACTGACCTTTGGTGACATCTGTTGCTTGCTACCTCCTCACCTTTGGCATCTGTGCTGGCTCACAGTGTGATAGCTACAGCCTCACCACCCCATGCCTTACAGTGTGGGATTAGACTCACTGTTGGCCCGCCTCCCTTGGATGAGATCCTCTACCTAAGACTCAGCCCCTTAAAGCTGGCCTTCTCAGACCACACTCTCTCAGTGCTTCCCTGCCTTGGTCTGAGTGCTCACTTTTATTCTACTTCTAAGGCATTTTGGCTTGATTTTTGGTTATTATTGACGTTGAGAATATACATGGCAAATCATGCACCAACTCAACAATTTCTACATGTACAATTCAGGGACATTGATGACATTTTCAGGTTGTGCAATCATTCTTACTGTCTTTTACTGAATGACTCTGCCCTCTTTGACATCAGCTCACTGCCCCTCAGTCTCAGCTCCCCATCTGACATTTTGAATTCACTTGTCCGTTTGATACCACGTAGAACAATCTTTAAGAGAGTGCATGGCTCAAGACTGTATTCTTTACTAATTGGTTTAAAGGGTACTCCAGAGGATATTTTTTATTTAACCCTAAAACATTCATTTTCAGGGTTCATCCAGATCTAATGCCTCCAAAGAGTATGGATTCCAAGAGAATTTGAAAAATTCTGACCTTTGTTGTCCCTGTTTTTGACGAGGATTCTTATATAGAATCTTGGATCAAAAAATTCACAAATGGGATTGGCCTGAATTCTAAGCAATTTATTTTTGTTGTTAGTTGTAATCAAGTTGGCCCTGATTCATGGTGGCCCCATGTACCATGGCAAAGAGCAATGCCCAGTCTTGCCCCATCCCCATAATTGGTTGCAGACTGGGCCATTTGGATTTATAAGGTTTTTATTAAAATGAAAAATTTCATTAATTTTTTTTTTTTTTTGGTCAGTAGATTATTAAGTCTTTCTTCTTGGTTTGATTTCTCCTGGAAGCTCTGTTGAAACTTGTTCCATCATCATAAGAGCGGGCAGGTCTCCACTGGCAGACAAGCGGTAACTCTGCTTGAGGTGCACAGGCAAGGAAGCACACTCAGGTCACCGATGTGGCAGGCAAAAATTCTAGCTTTGAGCCACAAAGGCCCCTAGTGACATATGACTAAGTTTATTTCCTCCAGTCCTGGTGTGGTGCTCTAGGATAAACACTGGATTGCTAACCACAACGTGAACAGTTCAAAACCACCAGCCACTTCTTGGAAACCCTATATAGAATTGCTATGAGTGGGAACCAACAAGTTCTTGGATTCCTGGTGTGGTGCTATAGAATAAGCGTTGGGCCACAAGGTTGATTTGAACCAAAATGTGGCAGTTCAAACCCACCAGCTGCTCCTCAGAAATCCTACACAACTATGAGTTGGAACTGACTCAAAAGCACTTAACAACAGCAACAATATGTAGTTCTTGGGAGTCCTGGTAGGATGAGTTTGAACTGCAAGATCGGTGGTGCAGACTCACCAGCTGCTCTTTGGAAACTCTGTACAGGGTGGCTGTGAGTCAAAACCAACTTGACAACACATTGACAACCACCACAGCCAATCTAGTTCTTGAGTGTCAACTGCAGCCATTGAGTTGATCGTGACTCATAGTGACCTTACGTAGGATTTCTGAGACTGTAAATCGCTACACAAGCAGCCGCTCCTTTCTCCTACACTATGGCTGGTGGGTTTGAACCACTAACCTTTCGGTTAGCATCCCGATGCCTCACCCAGTGCGTACCAGGACTTCTTGAATATAGAGAAAATGAAATCTAATCCTCAGAAAAATGAGGAAAGCAGGATAATATAATGATCGTTGTATTGTTCAGTGCCATCAAGTCAGTTCTGACTCAGAGTGACACTGTATAGGGCTTCCAAGGAGCAGCTAGTGGGTTTGAACTGCCCACCTTGAGGTTAGCACTACAGTGTGAAGAAAATAAACGTGATGAAGTAGGTCTCACAGGTCTCACTGTGACCCTGGAGGACAGAGTAGAACTGCCCCATAGGATTTTCAAAGTTGTAAATCTTTCTAGAAACAGACTGCCACAGCTTTTGCCCATGGAGTGGCTGGGTGATTTGAACCACTGACCTTAGAGCTAGCAGCTACCAATGCGCTCATCATCATCATAATAAAAATAAAAGAATGGGTTAAAAAAAAAGTCCTCGTGTGGAGCTATAAGAGAAGCACTGGACTGCTAACCACAAGGTTGGCGATTCAAACCCACCAGCCACTCCTTGGAAACCCTATACAGGGTCACTATGAACCTACTCCATGCACTTAATAACAACAACAAAAATAATATTGGCGTGTTAACATTTCTTTACATATGCTTATTACTTCTGTTGTTTCTGTCAAGTTAAGGAGCAGTTGGTGGGTTTGAACCCTCACCTTTCAGTTAGCAGTCTAGTGTTTATCCTATAGAACCACAATCGGAATCCTGTCAGGGTAGAAATGAATCCCAGAAGTGATGATAGAATACTTCCAGATAAGGTGATCCCTTGAGTGTCCTTCACCCCTGAGGTGGGGCTTTAGCTGTTTGGGTTGACAGTCCATAGCCTCATCCGGGGATGTGGTGGCATCAGGCAATACTCACTCACGTCACCTCCAGAGTGGACTCCTCAGCCTGTCAGTGGAAGCAAAGCTGAGGCCAAACTCTAATGTTTCATGTTTGTTTATTGTTGTTGTTGTTAGGTACCATTGAGTTGGTACCAACTCATAGAGACCTTATGCACAACAGAACAAAATACTGTCCGGTCCTGGGCCAGTCTCACAAATGTTGCCACGCTTGTGCCCATTGATGCTGCCACTTTGCCAGTCCATTTCGCTGGGTCATCCTCTTTTTCTAAGACCCTCTACCTTACCAAACATGATATCCTTCTCCAGCGACTGGTCCCTCCTGACATGTCTGGACTATTATAGACAAAGTTGGGCCATCCTGGCCTCCAAAGAGTACTCTGGCAGCACTTCTTCCAACACAGATCTGTTGGTTCTTTTGGTAGCCCATGGCACTTTAAATATTCTCCTCCAACACCGTAACTCAAAAGCATCAATTCTTCTACAGTCCTTCTTGTTCGCTGTCCAGCTTTTGCATGCATATGAGGTTATTGAAAATACCGTGGCTTGGGTCAGGCGTACCTTAGTCCTCAAGCTGACACCTTTGGTCTTCAACACTTTTAAAAGGTCTTGTGCAGCAGATTTGCCCAATGCAATATGTCGTTTGATTTCTTGACTGCTGTTTCCGTGAGTGTTGATAGTTGATCCAAGAAGAATGAAGTCCTTGACAACTTCAGTTTCTTCTCCGTTGATCAGAATGTTGTTTATTGGTCCAGTGGTGAGGATTTTTGTTTTCTTTACATTGAGATGCAATCCATACTGAAGACTGTGCTCTTTGATCTTCATCAGCAAATATTTGAAGTCTTCTTCATTTTCAGCAAGCAAGGTTGCATCATCTGCATATCGCAGGTTGTTAATGAGTCTTCCTCCAATCCTGATGCCACATTTTTCTTCATATAACCCAATTTCTTGGATTATTTGCTCAGCATACAGGTTGAATAAGTATGGTGGAACAATACAACCCTGTTGCACACTTTTCTTAATTTTAAGCCATCCAATGTTCCCATGTTCTGTTCGAACAACTGCCTCTTGGTCCATGTACAGATTCCTCATAAGCACAATTAAGTGTTCAGGAAAACTCATACTTTGCATGTTGTAATGTTTGTTTAGCATCCAGAAATAACTTTCGGTGCCAAGGCCCAAAGATCCAGTGTGCTGGAGATAAAATAGGAGTTCTATACCCTGAAAATGTAGTGAGGTTTACTTGTAGGTTCATACTCTCTCTTTTTTTAATGCTCTACTCGACCAGTTTCACATTCCACAAGAAAAACCATTTAGGAAATGGGATATCTGTCCCACAGCACAGACAGGACCTTACTCGCCCTTCCCTCCAATGTGTTCTTAAGGAAGAACCCAATGCTTGCAATCTTCCTTTGTTTTTAAAATCAACTGTTAATTCATTTTTTACTTAAGCCAGTATTTCAAGGAAGATGCTAATATTTCCTTTTATTTCGGGGTTTCTATGAGTTGGTACTGACTCGATGGCACCTAACAACAACAACAACCGGGTTTTAACACTTCTTGGTGTGTATACAAAATGACATGAGTTAAGACTGGTATGTGACTGAAAAGGACATGTAGAGACCTGGTGTGGCACTGTAGGATTAACACTGGACAGATAACCGCAAGGTCGGCAGTTCAAACTCACCAGCTACTCCTCGGAAACCGTATACAGAGCTTACTATAAGTTGGAACTAGCACAAGGGTACTTAGCAAAAACAACAACTCAGTGAAATGGACAAAACTAGGTCTGAAGCAGCAAGTACAAGGGCGCTTCAGAAAGTTTGTGGAAAAATTGCCTTTCAGTTCCATTTTCCCATGAACCTTTCAAAGCCATGCTTTGTAATGTTGTGCATGTGTGTGTATGTGCCCAGAGAAATGCCTGTAAGGACAACAGTGTTATCTCCAGGTAGAGGTTTCAGGAGAGTTTTGATGGATTGAGCATCCTTTTTGTCTGTTTGACAGTATTCCAGTGCCTGAGTCCTGAGTTTGTATACATAATCTTTTTCTCATACCTGTATACATAAGTTGAGCTTATTCAAGTAATGCCTGATCCAAAACCATTTTCTAGAGTAAAAGAAGGTCACAGCTGGGCTGCAGTGTGCTGTCTGTAGCCCCTGAGAGCCTCACCTCTAGAGACTGACTCCTTTTCATTCTTGACTTGATTTCTTCAGGAACATGGACCCCTGATTCAGGCCTCAGAGGATATCCACGTGATATATTCTGATGGTACCATATGGGCAAAGAAGGATGTAGTTACCATTTCATTTGATGGATGGAGTTGTATTCTTTTACCTTTCACGATGTTTGTGCAGTAAGATTTACTTTCTATAGCTTGTCAATGGGCAAATGCTCAAACAGTAAATTCCCAAATTCAATAGATATAGAGAGTTGGCTGAAGCAATTCAAAGGTAATAATGAAACATGCATAGATGTTGGATATGAGTATTGTTTCCTTCGTGCCAAGAACTATGATAAGCACTTTGCTTGCCAAGTTTACTCTCCATAAAACTCTATAAAGTTAGAAGCTATTTTTTAATTTGGATTTTAAAGATGAGGAACTGGATCTTAGAGAAACTGAAGAAGTTGCCAAATATCATCCACTAAGCTTCTAACCTACGGTTGTGTAGCCATTTTAGCCATTTTGGGATGAAATGAAATGATTTTTTATTTTATAGCTGGAATTTTACACTTTAAAATGTTATCTGGTACCTTGATAATTAAAGTTTTAACCCATATTATGGTTGTGATGGTTGTGTGTCAGCGAGTCAGTTGTGATTCATAGCGACCCTGTATAGTATTTCTGAGGCTGTAGTTCTTTGTGGGAGCAGAAAGCCTCATCTTTCTCCTTATGTGGAGTGACTGGTAGATTCAAACTGCTGACCTTGCTGTTAGTAGATTAGCTCCGAATCTCCTACTCTACCAGGGTTCCTTAACTTATATTTTATCAGGAAGGGCAAGAGATAGCTCTGGCACAATGGGTAAAGCACTCAAGTGTTACCCAAAACGTTGACAGTTTGTGACCATCTGTGCATTTCCATATTTTATTTCTTTTTTATTGTGGTAAAATATATACACAATAAAATAAGTAATTTATACCACTTTAAAGGTCGCAATTATATTCACAATCAACCATCAGCACTGATCATTTCCTAAAATTTTCAGCACTCCAAACAGAAACTCTGTATTAAATAACATCCTCTCCATTTCTTCCTCCCCTTATCCCTGGTTGTTGTTAAGTGCCGTCACGTTGGTCCTGATCCAATGTGACCCGTGTAGAGTTTCCAAGGAGCAGCTCGTGAACTTGAACTGCTGACCTTCCAGTTTAAGCCAACTTTGCAGTCAAGTGCATTAACCCACAGTGCCACACCTAGGGGAGTTCTTTTTCCAACATTCAATACTAATTAACTTTCCCCAACATTTCTTTTTCATGTTTTTCATAATTCTCATGTCTTTAACCATTTTATTACCTTCAATCTTCTATCCAATTTCTTCTATTTAAAATTCATTTAGACTATTCAACTGGTATTTTTTATATGTAAAAATCATGTCATATTACATCATGGTTTTCTTTGAAAAGAACCTCAGTGAAAATTCATTTACAAGGATCTTACTGAAATGGACAATACATTAAAAAGGCAAAGGATTAGGTTTGAATCAATGGAATTCTGAATTATTGAGCTTGAAGATAAGTCTTGTCAATACTAGTAAACTAGAAGCAGAGCCCTAATCTGACGCTGTAGGATAAGCATTGGACTGCTAACCACAAGGTTGGCAGTTCAAACTCACCAGCCACTTTTTGGAGATCCTGTACAGGGTGTTTTCAATAACCTCATATGCATATGAAAGCTGAACAGTGAATAAGAAAGACCGTAGAACAATTATGGTGTTGGAGGAGAATATTGAAAGTGCCATGGGCTGCCAAAAGAACCAATAGATCTATTAGTGAAAATACCCTGGTTTAGTCCTCAAGCTGACATCTTTGCTCTTCAACACTTTAAAAAGATTTTGTGCAGCAGATTTGCCTAATGCCATACGTCGTTTGATTTCTTGACTGCTGAGAACCAATAGATCTGTTTTGGAAGAAGTGCAGCCAGAGTGCTCCTTGGAGGCCAAGATGGCCAAACTTCGTCTCTCATACTTCATACATATTGTCAGGAGGGACCAGTCGCTGGAGAGGGAGATCATGTTTGATAAGGTAGTGGGTCAGAGAAAAAGAGGAAGACCCCCAACGAGATGGATTGGCCAAGTGGCAGCATCAGTGGACTCAAGCATGGCAAAAGTAGTGAGGTTGGCCCAGGATCGGGCAGTGTTTCATTCTGCTGTGCATAAGGTGGCTATGAGTTGCTACCGACTTGGTGGCACCTAACAACAACAACAACATACAGGATCACTATGAGTTGGTACTCACTCGATGGAACAACAACAACAAAAGCTAGAACAATCAGAGAAAAGAAGGAAAAATATGAAGTTTCAGATTATGTGGGATACCATGAGGAGGAATGCCTGGGAAAGTGGAGGGTCAGCATAAAAGAGGAAGACTCCCAACAAGATGAGTTGGCACAGTGGTGGCAGCAATGGGCTCAGGTGTAACAACAGTTGTGAGGATGGTGGAAAACTGGGCAGTATTTTCTTCTGTGTACATGGGGTTGCTATGGGTCAGAACCCAGTTGACAATGCTTAACAACGTATAGAGGAATAAATTACAGGTGCCTGAATTCCAGAACAGGAAGAGCCAATAAAATCCATAGAGAAAATTGTTGAAGAACTGTTGGAAGAAAACTTCTCTAATATCATAAAAGATGAGAAGATACACATTCAGGAATCTGAAGGAACACCAAACAGGATAGATCCCAAAAGAAAATCACTGAGCCATACCATTATCAAACTTGCCAAAACCAAAGACAAGGAAAGACTCCTTGCGAACAGCTTGGAAAAAAGTTCCTTATACAGGAACTTGCATAAGATTTCTCAGCAGAAATCACACAGACAACAACACAATAGAACGATATATACAAAACTCTGAAAGAAAAATTGTCAGACAAGAATTGTATACCCAGCATATACATATAAATCAAATACAACAGTGGATTAAGGACATTTGCAGATAAACAGAAATTAGAAGGATTTGTGATAATCAGACAGACTTTACAAAAAATACTAAAGAATGTTCTTTGGACTGAGAACCAACAACAGCAGACAACAATTTAAGTTTAACAAATATAACAACACCACCCAAAACTCAATTCAGATATAGAGGTTTTTAAAGTGAAACAAGCCCATAAGACTAAAAATAGGGAACCAGAGATACCAATTTATAATGAAAACAACTACAACATAAAAAGAGGGAGTAGCGTACATACAGAACTTCCAAGAGATAAGGAAGTAAAATAAATTTCCAGATAAAACAGACGGTTTTAAACTGGGGGAGAAATTAATAAACTACAGGATGACCTCAAAGAGAATTAATAAACCTCCACATCAAAAGAAAACAGGAAAACCAGCAAGAGTTAGCAAGCACTAAAACAACAACAAAGAAGATGAAAAGAAAACAAACAAAATTAACTCAATGCAGAAAATTAGGTGGAACAAAGGAACCAGCAGCACCACACTCACAAAAGCAGAGAGTAGTTAACTCATAGCTACATGATGCTGTAGGATAAGCACTGGACTGCAACGTCAGTTTGAACTGCAAGGTCAATGGTTCAGATCTACCAGTCACTCCTCGGAAACCCTATACAGGGCTGCTATGAGTCAGAACCGACTCCATGGCACTAAACAACAATTTTGTTGTTGTTGTTAAGCACTGCCGAGTCGATTGTGATCCATAGCGACTGTGTATACGGTTTCCAAAGAGCGCTGGTGAGCTTGAACAGCTGACCTTGTGGTTCAAATCATCTTCGCAGTCCAGTGCTTTAATCCATAGTGTCATGCATTCGATAATTACACTGAATGTAAATGGATTAAATGCACCAGCCAAGAGTCAGAGTAGCAGAATGGACAAGAAAATAGGGTCCTTCAGTATGCTGTCTACAAGAGAAATACCTTATAAACAAAGACAAAAATAGAATAAAAATTAAAGGATGGAAAAAATATATCAAGCAAAATGATAATCAAAAACAAGCAGTAGGAAGCAAGCATTACCCTGACCCCCAAACCAGGCAAAGACATCACTGAAAAGCATATTTACACCAATATCCCGCATGAACATAGAAGCAAAAAGCCTCAACAAAATCCTACCAATAGAATCCAACAACATACTAAAAATATAATATAGCAAGATTTGGATTATTGGAAAAATAATCACTGTAATTCACTATGTAAATAGAACAAAGAGGATAAAAACACATGATCTTACCAGTCAATGCAGAAAAGGCATTTGAGAAAACCTGACACCTATTCCTGATAAAAACACTCCACACAATAGGAATAGAAGGGAATTTTCTTGACCTAATTAAAGGCATATACACAAACTAACAGCCAACATCACTTTCAATGGAGAGAAACTGAAACCATTCCCCTTGGGGACAGGAATTAGACAAAGATGTCCTTTATCACCACTCTTATTCAACATTGTGCTCTAAGTCTTTAGCAGAGCTGTAAGACAGAAAAGGGAAATTAAAGCATCCAGATTGATAAAGAAAGAAGTTAAATTCTCTCTATTTGCAGATGATAGGATACTAAGAAAATCCCCCCAAAAATCTGCAAGAAAACTATTGGAACTCACTGAGAAGTTGAGAAAATGCCAGGGTATAAAATCAACATATAAAAATCAGTTGGGTTCTTTTATACTAATAAAGAGAGTTTTGAAATGGAAATTAGGAAACAACACCATTTGCAATAGCCACCCAAAAGATTAAATATTTAGTAATAAATCTAACCAGAGGAAAAAAATACCTATACAAAGAAAACTATAAAGCACTACTCAAGAAACCAAAAGAGACTTACAAAAATAGAAGAATGTGTGAGACTTAACATTGTGAAAATGTCAACACTACCCAAAGCAATCTATAAGTATAATGCAACACCAATCAGATTCTAACAACATTCTTTAAAGAGGTGGAAAAATTAATCATCAACTTTATATGGAAAGAAAAGAGACCCCAGGTAAGCAAAGCAGTACTAAAAAGGAAGAACAAAATAAGATGCCTCTTATTTCAATCTCAAAGCCTGCTACAGCCACAGTACTCAAAACAGCCTGATACTAGTACAATGAAGACACATAGATCAATGAATAGAATTGAGAACCCAGAAATAAATCCATCCACCTTCCCTCCGTTGGTCTTTGACAAAGGACCAAAGCACTTTACATGGGGAAGAGATAGTCTGTTCCACAAATGGTTCTGGCAGTACTAGAACTATTTGCAGAAAAATGAATCAACAGCCATGTCTCACACCATATGTAAAAATGAACACAACATGGATTAAAGACCTAGAAGTGGAACCTAGAACTACGAAGATCATCATTGAAAAAATAGGGACAAATTTAGGGGCTCTGATACATGGCATAAATAAACTCTCAAACTTATCTGAAAACACACAAACAGCAGAATACAAAATAGATGAGCAGAACCCCCTAAAAATTAGACACCTATATGCATCAAAAGATTTCAACAAAAGAGTAAAAAGAGAACACACAGACTGGGAAAAATGTTTTTTGATGATGACAGATCAGACAAGGTACTGCTCTCTAACATTTATAGGATGCTTCAACGCCGGAATAAGAAGACACATAATCCAGTTTAAAAATGGACAGAGGAGGGAAAAAAAAGGGCAGAGGCCGTGAGCAGACACATCATCAAAGGAGACATTCAGGTGGCCAACAAACATACAAAGAAATGCTCATGGTCTCTAGCCAATGAGATATCATTTTACCTCAGCATTTTTCCTAAAGTGAAAACAAACAAAAAAACAACAAATGCCAGAGAGTGTGTGGAGAGTAAGGGACCCTCTTACACTCCTGGTGGGACTATGGAAATCGGTATGGCACTTTCTCAGAGGGTTGAAAATAGAAATAATTCATGATCCAGCCATCTTTCTACTTAGGATATAGCTTCAAGAAGTAAGAGTCATGACACAAATGGGTATTTGCTCACCCATGTTCATTACAGCATCATCCACAATAGCAAAAAGATGGGCCAGCAGAAGAATTGAACAAGCTTTGGTACATGCACACAGTGGAATATTCGGAAACATTAGAGAATAATGATGAATCTGCACACCACCACATAGCATGCAGGAACCTGGAGAACTTTTATTATTATACTGAGTGAAATTTGTCAGTCACAAGGGAGAGATAATATATGAAACATGTTGCTTTTTTTAAGTGCTGTGGAGTTAGTTTCGACTCATAGTGACCCCACATAGGGTTTCCGAGGCTGCATCTTTGCTGGAACACGAAGCCTCATCTTTCTCCCAAAGAGTGGCTGGTGGGCTCAAACCACTGTCCTTATGGTTTGCAGTCCTGTGCTTATCATATAGAACTACCGCCCTCCCCTATATGAGACTACAACAGTAAAAAACCACGAAAAGGCTTTCATTCTATAATAAACATTTTATTACGGTTACTAGGGGAGTCCTGGTGTGGTGCTGTGAGTAAATGCTCTGGACTGCAAGGTCGGTTTGATCCACAGGTGGATGGTTAAAACTCACCAGCTGCTTGTCAGAAACCCTATACAGGGTAGCTATGAATTGGAACTGACTCGACAGCACATAACAACAACAAATGGTCACCAGGAATGGAAGGAAAGGGAGAATTATTCACTGGGTACAGTGTAGACATATGCTAACTTGGGCAATGGAGAAGGCAGTTAGAAAGAAAAGGATGGGAAAAAAAAAAAGGAAAAAGAAAAGGAAATTGCTTTTTTAAAAAATTTAATGTACTGGAAGGGAATGATATATACTTCTTTTCTCATTAGGACAAACCACTAGGAACTTTCCTGAAAACAAACAAACAAACAAACAAACAAAAACAAAACCAGAAAGGAACGAAGGGATAACTAACTAACTAAATAGGGCTTCTACAACAGACTTGCCAATGCACTATGTCATGTGATTTCTTGACTGCTTCTTCCATAAGCATTGGTTGTGAATCCAAGTACAAGGAAATCCTCGACTTCATTCTTTTCTCTGTTTATCATGATGCTATTTATGGGCCAGTTGTATGGATTTTTGTTTTCTTTACATTGATTTGTAATCTATCCTGAAGGCTGTATTCTGTGATCTTCTGAGTTTCTTTTTTGCAGGTTTTGTAGTGTTTCAACATTTTCATTTATTTGGCCTGTTTGTTCTTGTAGTGTGTTTCTGGTTTATTTTATACTTTTTTTCTGTGTTCTCCTTGCTTTCCTTGATCCTTCTTTCAGTCCGCTGAAAGTACCTGAATATTAGTCTTCAGAATTCTTTTCTCAGGTTGTTCAATTACGCTTTCTTCCTCTGAAACATTGTCTAGCTCTGAATCTTGGACTCTTGTTTGAGCCCATCTCTCTTGTTTGTTCATGTGAACTGAAATTGTGTCTCAGAGACATGGTGGGGCCATTGTGTTTGTATTTAATTAATGATCGTGTGTTGGTGTATTCTGAGGTGTTCACCAACTGGTGGGTGTAATTAGAGGATGGAAGTGTGTGCCCAGTTGTCTGTTTGCCATTTGTGCTGCTCAGTATAGAGTGGCTTAGATTTCTTATCTATTGGTACAGGTGATTGCATTGGCTGCAGCCTAGTGGGTAGAGTTGCTGAGGTCACAGTTGTGTGTAGGCTGTGTGGGCATGGGTTCTTCCTCCTTTTGGTTGGGGCAAGAAGAGAAAACATATGCAAGAAAATGAAACAAAGCAAACTAGCAGACAGTAGTGAAAACCAAAAATGATAAAGGAGGAAAAAAAACAGAAAAAATAAATAAGCAGAAACACAAAAAATAATATAATATCTAAGACGAGAAAAGAAGAGCTGTGAAATAAAGTTATAGAAGATAAAAATTAGAGAGAAAAGAAAATAACAAGAAACGTAGACAAAACCGGAGTGAGGGAAGATGAAAAGTGAAAGAGACTAGAGTATAATAAAGAAAGATCAAGAGAGAAAGAAAAAGAAACACAACAAACCAGAGCTCAGAGGAAGAGGTGGGAAAAGATTAACAGAAGAAAAAAAGCAGAGATAGAAGAGATAAAAAGAATGGGAAGCGAGAGAGAGCAAGAAGGAGTAGAAAGAATAAACAAAGAAAATAATGAAAGGAGGAAAAATACAGTGCAGGTGCTGGACCCAGAGTGAAGAAAACTCTGGGGTAGGGGATCGGGGGCGTTGTTAGTCAAACAGTTCACCAGGTGGTTAGGGTGGGCCAAGATGACATCATTCCCAGCCCTGAAACTCTGGTAGCATAGTGGTGACGAATCGGGCTGTGAGCCGCAAGGTCAGCAGTTCGAAACTACCAGCTGTTCTGTGGGAGAAAGATGAGGCTTTTTGCTCCCATAAAGATTTACAGCCTCAGAAACCTGTACAGGCTCACTATGAGTCAGAACTGACTGTACAGCACATAACAACAACAACATAGGCCCAGGCATGGTCTGTGTGGACCAAAGTGTTCCCAGGGTCTGAGGCAGTTGTAGACCAATTAGACAGTTTTGGAGGCTCTGCATATCTGGAGTGGAGTCCGCTCAAATCCAGGCTGCCACTCACTTTGCGACTCTGGTCTCCTGGACAGTACTAAGCTACACTGGGGATGGATGAGGGTAGGGGCTGGCCACACCTCTGGTCACCAAGGGAGCGTGTGGAACAAGAAAGAAGGATTCCTTTCCCATTTTGAGTACCCAGTGTGAATCTGCAATGACAGGCCCTGGTCTGTCTGAAGCTGCTGGTGACAGTTCAAAATGGCCACACCACGGCTAACTGGAAGACCCTATCAATTTGTCTCCCTCTTTTGCCTCCTTCGTTCACCCACTCCTCCAGTAAGTGTCCAATCCACTTCTCCATCCATTCCTCTAAAGCTCAGGGTTCCAGAATCATCATTCATGTGGTCTTCTTTATCATTTGGTCTCCTTTACATGTTTGCTGAGTGTCTGATGAACACATCTGCCTAGTTCACCATCTTGGTTTTCATTTTCCAGAAGACCTTTTTAAAGTGTTAAAGAGGAAAACTGTCAGTCTGAGGACTAAGGTGGGCTTGTCCCAAGACATGGTATTTTCAATCTCCTCCTATCCATGTGAAAACTGGACAATGAATAATGAAGAGTGGAGAAGAATCAATGCATTTGAGTTATGGTGTTGGCAAAGATTATTGAAAGCACCATGGACTACCAAATCTTGGAAGAAGTATAGCTAGAATGCCCTTAGAAGTAAGGATGGATGACATTTTCTCTCATACTTTGGACATGTTAACCGGAGGGACCCATCCCTGGTAAAGAACTTTATGCTTTGTAAAGCAGAGGGTCCTGGAAAAAGAGAAAGACCCCTAATGAGATCAGTTAACACAGTGGCTGCAACAGTGGGCTGAAACATAATGACAATCTGAGGAGGGTGCAGGACTGGGGCAGTGTTCCTTTCTGTTGTCATAGGATCTCTTGATTTGAAACTGGCTTGAAGTCACCTAACATCAACCACCAACAACAACTGCCCTAAGGAAGATGCATTTTGCATGTTTGTTTTGTGGTTTCCCTTTCAATAACTCTTTTAAACTTGGAGACTCATTACCTGAAAAGAACTGTTTTGGTATTCTCTAGTAAAGAAACCGTGGCTTACATTTCTTTGAGCCCGAAGAGGAAAACCCGAAATGGATATTCATTATAGTAGGTAAATCCCTTCCGGAAGATATTGGGAGAACAATTATTGGTAGGCCAAGCGTTGGTAAATTTGTAGAAGGTTTCTGGACTCCCAAATCCCATTCTCCTGAAAGATTGTGAGTTTTTCTATTCACTCAGCCTCCTCTGGTCAAGATAACTTTTTAGTATGAAAACTAAGACTGAGGTGGAAAGAAACATGGATTTCTTATTTCTTGTCTTCCGGAACCTATTCTTCCAGAAGTAGAGATGGCCTCCCTCCTTGTTGTCCTTTTGCCCTGAGGAGCTGTAGGATGCACATACATCTCCAGCATCAATTGGGATGTGTGCTAGGCTGCTCATCTCGCCTGCTTTCACTACAGCCTTGGCTGCGGATGCCATCACTGCTGCTAAAACAGCACTCCTTTTCCCTTGCTGTAAATAACATCTGATGGGGTCAAGACCCACAAATCTGATGCTTTGAAGAAAAGCTAGCGTACTCAAAAAAGTTTATGCTACTTTCTTATTTTTTATCTAAGGCATAAGCAGTGAAAGCTCTTTGTAGTGATTTAATTATGAACTATTCCAAACACAAAATGATTCATGGGACTTACTGGTGGACCAAATTTACCCACGTCTTAGATTTCAAACATGTTGCTGTTTTGACTAGCCTGATTCTTCATTTTGATTTTTGTATTTCTTGTTGCTGCCCAAGAAGCCGAAGAGCATGGCTTTTGGAATGGAACCTCAGATCAAATCCTGTCTACGTCACCACTTGCCGTAGTTGACTCTGTGGTTTTTGCCGTTGAGATGGCTTTGATTCATGGTGACCTTGTTGTAGGTAATGGAACGGAATGTTGCCCAGCCCTGTGCCAACCTTCACGTCATTGCTGTATTCGAGTTCCCTGTTAGTTCTACTGACCTTGGAATAGGAAGTTAATCTCAGTGAACTTCAATTTCCTGTCTCTCAAAGAAGAGAATAGTAACCACCCTCTGGTAGCGTAGTGGTTACGAATCGGGCTGCGAACCTTAAGGTCAGCGGTTCGAAACTACCAGCAGCTCCGCGGGAGAAAGATGAGGCTTTCTACTCCTGTAAAGATTTACACCCTCGGAAACCCTGTACAGGGTCGCTATGGGTCGGACCCGACTCGATGGCACTCAACAACAACAACAACAACAAGGATTGTGAGGCTTCAATGAGAAAAGTAGAAACATTGTGCAGGCAGCCAGACATGTTTTAAGTACGTAGGACTATAGTTACTGTTTTTCTACAATCTTTTACACATCCTGGTTACATAATTTGGTAATTTAGAGTAATCCTGAGCCTGACCCCATCCCAACCCTTGAACCCATATTCTGTTTTTGTTTTTGTTCTTTTTTTTTTTCTTTTTTAAAGCAGTTGCATAGCAGTCAGAATTCCAGATACCAGTCTCCTCACTTAAACATATTTAGTTGAGGTTATACTGTCTTTTCTCCCCCTTGGGCTAGTTCATTCAACACACTAAAAAAATTCTTCCATGTTCCCTTGCCACTCAGTTTTTTAAAACCATATATTGTTTCTGTGTCCAAATGTGATTTTTACCCAGAGTCCTTTGAAAAATACCTTTAAGAATGAAGTTACTTTTCATTTTATGGAAGAATCAATCGCACTGGATAACAGGCTTGCAGTTAATGATTCATGATAAATATATTAGGTTTAGACAAAGAGAGAACAGAATGAAGCTATAAGTTAGGAATCAATCTCACTAATGAGCATGACCTTGAATGGTTTCCTTCCACCCTCTCTTTTTCTGATCATTGCAAATGATAGGAAAATGAATGACTTGCATATTTTATTTCTAAATAACTCTGAGAGCCCTTGAGCTCTGTGTATGTCACTAAAAACTGTATGCTTTGGTATTATATTTGAGGCAGATAATTAATAACTCAGAAGGTAAAAGAATCTGCAAAGGGGGAACAGATGAGCCTTACATAATAGTTATTGTGCCGGATACTTGCCAGTTTTCTCGCTTTCCTCTTTCTCAGCATCTATCACAGCTCGTAACCATTAATGGACAATTGTTGGCCCAGCTACCGGCCTTCTGACATTTCAACTTTCAGCAGAAATCTGTGTCCAAGTTCTGAGTGAGTACTTCTAAACTGATTGGTTTTATGAGTATGTAATCTGTCCACTCTTTCCCAAAAGAACATAATGAATCTATTTCTTCCTCAACAAACGTTAACTGCTATTAAGCACATCTAAACCTTTTTTTCCTTTTTTATTTAAAAAAAAAAATCTGTTAAGCCCCAGGTTTACAAACATGTGGTTTATGTAATTGTTCCTTTTGTATCTCTTCCCCACCCCACTCCCCAGAGACCAGTTAGAGCTGATAAGAAAAGATGTTATCTAAATCCACACCATGTACAATCAAGGATGTAACTGGTTGTCAGTTTGGGCTTTAACAAAAATGAAGGACTTTAAATGGAGTATGAAATTTTTAAAAATTGCTCATTGTTGTTGGAAACCATATTTAATCACAAAATTGCTTTCCTAAATTAGGAAAACCCAGGCTGTGATTCTTTGGCAGGGTAACTGTTGGTTCAGGGTTTTCAGAGTTGTAATAACGTAATCAGTTTAGTAGCTCCCAATATACTTAGAGAATTCTGCCTTATTTGCTTGTTTGTTTGATTTCAACGATATATATGTAATCAATTGTTTTGTTGTTGTTTTATAACTTATACATGTTTCTATTTTATTTTAACTTGAAAAATGCAGAAAATAATAGAGTAGCAGGGAAAAATCATCACCCACAGTGCCATCCATTAGTCAGAGGAAACCATAGTTGGTTTTCATAATCTTGCCTAGTCTGGATAGTATATTCAGAATATTAAGTCTTTGTGAATCATTTATTGCACGTATTTTTCCAGTCCTTTCACATAATTTTTATTGTCAATCAAAGTTGTACATCTACATCTTACACAGATTTAAAGAACCAAGCTGTTGATATACTTGCTGTGAGAAACAGTGGCCTCTGACTTCCTTCATATCCATTCTCTCTTGCTCTTCAGAAGCAATGTCTTCAAATTCTTTCAACCAACGTTCTCGATCTCAGCCACATCTCTAAATAGCCTGTATGTGTTGCTCCTTCTAGATGGTATTCATCTTTAGGCATTATCTGTTGACATCCTGTAGAGTCTGGGTGGTGTAAATGGTTAAGCACTCAGCTACAGATGGTTGGAGGTTTTGAAGACATCCAGAGAAGCATCTGAAAAAAGCCAGGTCATACACATTTGAAAGATCACTGCTGCTGAAAAACATATGGAGCACTGTTTGACGCTGACACACATGGGATCTTCATGAGCTAGAGAAGACTCAGTAACAACTGGTTTGATTTGTGGGTTTTTTTGCATCATACTATGGAGTTCTAAGGAGCTCTGGTAGCGTAGTGGTTACGAATCGGGCTGCGAACCTTAAGGTCAGCGGTTCGAAACTACCAGCGGCTCCGTGGGAGAAAGATGAGGCTTTCTACTCCCGTAAAGATTTATACCCTCGGAAACCCTGTACAGGGTCGCTATGGGTCAGACCCGACTCGATGGCACTTAACAACAACAACAACAACAACATGGAGTCCTGGTATGGTGCTGTAGGATAAGCACTTGACCGCAAGGTCGGTTTGAACCACAGGGTTGACAGTTCAAATTTACCAGTCGCTCCTTGGAAACCCTGTACAGGGTTGGTATGTTGTTGTTGTTGTTAAGTACTGCGGAGTCGGTTTCAACTCTAAGTGACTCTGCACAGGGTTTCTGAGGCTGTAAATCTTTACGGGATCAGAACACATCATCTTTCCACTGCGGAACCGCTGGTAGTTTTAAACTGCTGACCTTGAGGTTGGCAGCCCGACTAATAATCACTACACTACCAGAGCTGCTATGAGTTGGAACCTATTCGATGGCACTTAACAGCAATAATTGTGGATGTAGCAATGTAGGCAAAGTACTGGACCACAATGTTGGTTTGAACCACAAGGTCCACTGTTCAAAATCACCAGCTGTTCCTCAGAAATCCTGTGAGTAGGAACTGACTTGATGGCACTTAACAACTGTGGCTTAGTTTTCTTTCACTGACCCCCACCACACACATACAGCCTTCTTATTTCTCCATTGTCCAGGCCATGAGACTTGATTTCATAGCGACAGTATAGGGTTCCCAAAGCTGTAAATATTTTGGGGACTAGAAAGTCTTATTTTTCTCCCACTGAGCAGCTAGCTGGTGGGTTTGAACTGCCAACTTTGTGGTTACAAGTCCAGTGCCTATTCTACAGTGTCTTCAGAGCTCCTTTTCCATCTTCCTCTGGTAGCATAGTGGTTACGAATCTGGCTGCGAACCTTAAGGTCAGCAGTTCGAAACTACCAGCCGTTCCATGGGAGAAAGATGAGGCTTTCTGCTCCCATAAAGATTTACAGCCTCAGAAACCCTGTACAGGGTCGCTCTGAGTCAGAACCGACTTGATGACACATAACAATAACAACAGTACATGTGACTTGGATTAAAGCAGTAAGACATCGGTGTTTTTATTGTTGTGACCTTTCTCATCTGACTCAGCATCTTGTTTTTTGTCTTTACAAAAAAAGATTATCTTGTTTTACAAATATATTTACAAACTTTTCTATCTCTTATCCCCAATCTTGCGTCCTCGTGTGCCACTGTAGGATAAGCATTGGGCTCCTAATCACCAGGTCAGCAGTTCAAACTCACCAGCCTTTCCTGGGAAACCCTATACAGGATCACTATGAATAGGAACTGACCTGATAGCCCCAGTTTATCCCCAAACTCTTCTCCCATTGTGTAAATCTTCTTTTAGGGATTCAAACACATTAGGAGTTGCCTCAGTGCCCACTTCAGAGCCTTCTACCACCTTGTCACCTGCTCAGATCTGAGCTGGCTTCTCTCTCAGCTGCTCAGTTTTATATTGGGATCTTCCTTCTCTATCAGCACTCTTGTGTTTACTCCTGTTTTCTACATTTTACATCATGTTGTTCTAATGTACCATCGAGTTGGTTCTGACTCATTGTGACCCTGAATAGGGCTTCCAAGGAGCTGGTGGGTTTGAACCTTGTGGTTAGCGGTCCATGATAATCTTGTAGCGCCATACCAGGACTCCTTTATGGTTCAGTAAACTTACTTGATTTGATGCTTCTGTTCATGTTCTTTGTTCTTGTTGTTAAAGTGCTATTAAGTCAGTTCTAATCCATTGTTGTTGTTTTTAGGTGTCATTGAGTCAGCAACCTATGCACAACAGAGCAAACATGGCCTGATCCTGGGCCAACCTCACAATTATTGCCACACTTGAGCCCATTGATGCTGCCACTTTGTCAGTCCATCTTTCTGGGGGTCTTCCTCTTTTTCTTCGACTCCTCCACCTTACCAAACATGATATCCTTCTCCAGTGACTGGTCCCTCCTGACAATATGTCTGAACTATGAGAGACGAAGTTGTCCATCCTGGCCTCCGAGGAGCACTCTGGCTGCACTTCTTCCAAAACGGACCTATTGGTTCTTTTTGCAGCTCATGGCACTTTCAATATTCTCTTCCAACACCATAATTCAAAAGCATCAATTCTTCTATGGTCTTCCTTATTCATTGTCCAACTTATGCATGCATATGAGGTTATTGAAAATACCATGGCTTGGATCAGGTGCTCCTTAATTCTCAAGCTGACATCTTTGCTCTTCAACACTTTAAAAAGGTCTTGTGCAGCAGATTTGCCTAATGCAATATGTTGTTTGATTTCTTGACTGCTGCTTCCACGAGCATACATTGATAGAGAACTTCCAGAGGTTCCGACCCATAGCGACCCTGTACAGGGTTTCTGAGGAGCAGCTAGTGAGCTTGAACCACCGACCTTGCAGTTCAAACAGGTTTGCAGTCTGGCACAGTAACCCACAGTGCCACACTAGAACTCCTACCAAATGTTTGGGCTGAACCGTACAAATAAGGTGTATGACACTCTAACATGATGGTTGGTGGGTTTTGCCATTCTGTTGGGTTTTGAATGAGCCGTCTCAGAAACAAGAAGAGGGTTTCTCACTACCAATAAGAAAGAAGAGCTACAATTGGAACATGACTTTTGGGCCATGTGACTTGTGCTTGGAGAGGTGGCAGCATTAGCTGAGGCAGCAGTAAAGGCAGTAAAAAGCAGAGAGACAAAGCAGTGGGCTTTCTGGCTCTCCGAATGAGGACAGCTGAGTGTCTTTGGATAAGAGATAGAATTGTAGAATGGTGTGCCCTTTGGGCATTTATCCACAGAGCTAAAGGAGCTTGTAACACTTGATCAAGCAGGGCAGAGCCCAAGGGGAAAGCGTGACTGAGAATCCGAGGATGAGAGAGACATGCCTATAGTGTAACTGAGAAGAGGCACTCCTGACCAGGAATTACTGTATCCTGGGTTGTTACTGATTCTGAATTGTACCCAGTTTAATTCCCAAATAAACCACATAATTGTTAGTATTGTCTGTAAGTTCTGTGTGGGCATTTCAACAGGTTAGTGAACTCATCAGAGAGATAAAGAGCCCTGGGAGGGATGATTGGTGTTGGAATGGGGTAATGTCCTACCTCCACCTCATACAAACGAGCCTTGGGCTGATACTGAGTTTGATCCTCCTTCCCACTTTTGAAGCCAGAGGAGGTCAGACCCCCATCTCCATACCATTTTTGTTGCTGTTGTTGTTAGGTGCCTTTGAGTTGGTACTGACTCATAGCGACCTTATGCACCTTAAACACTGCCCAGTTCTTCACCCACCTCACAATCGTTTGAACCCATTGCTGCTGCCACTGTGCCAATCCATCTTTTGTATACACACATTGTATTGGTTTCCTATTGCTGCTATAACAAATTACTGCAAATTTAGTGGCGTAAAAACAATACACATTTGTTATCTTACAGTATGGATGTCAAAGTCTGAAATGGGTTTTGGTTTGGTCTAAAATCAAGGTCTGTTCTTCAGATGATCTATTAATTCAGGTGGGATATGTTCAAGGTCTATATTGGTGGACTTGATGTAATTTTCTTCAGCTTCAGCCTGAACTTGCATATGCATTTGAGCATTAGACACTGAAGACGGAAGACCAGAAACGTTGTGGGATGACATCAAGAACATTATACAGAAAAAAAGCAAAAGATCAGTAAGAAGACAAGATAGAAGGAAAAGACCAAAATGGATGTTAGAAGAGACTTTGAAACATGTTCCCCAGCATAGAGATGCTAAAGCAAATGGAAGCGATAAGGAGGTAAAAGAGCTGAACAGAAAATTTCAAAACACAGCTCGAGAAGATAAAATCAAATATTATAACAAAATGTAGCTTCTCCTGAAGGTCTCTATGTAACTGTGTCAAGGAAAAGTGTGTGGTGTGTGTTTTTGCTGTTGTGAAGTGCCCTCAAGTTGGATCCGACTCATAGTGATCCTGTATAGGTTTTCTGAGGAGTGATTGGTGGGTTCGAACCGTGAACCTTAGTTAGCAGTCCAGTACTGATTCTTCAGCACCACACGAGGGATGAGTTGCATAGAGACTTTTTATTCCTTCAACCTGAAAGTGACACTTTGATTTCTATGGGCTGTTCATTGGCCAAACTGGTCACAAGGCCCTGCTCAGCTGCAGCGGGACAAGGGAAAGCCATGGATACACTGAGCGTTGCTTATCTCTGTCAAAAAATTATTTACTCTCAGGATGTTAAGGATTTTCACCATTTCATTCTTGCCTTCAGCATTATTGTTGCAAAGACTAATTCTTGGCCCTTTATAAGAAACTCTAAGCTGTCTCAATAGAAGCTTCTTATTCCTAGTGCTTTAAAAGTTGGACTTTGTGTCCAGAGTGTGTCCGTTTCCATATACTGCTCTGAACACTTTAGGGACCTAATAATCTGGAAAGTTACATATTTTTGTCCTGGGATATTTGCTTCACTTATCACTGGCAATTTCTTTCCCTCTATTTTGATTTTTTTCTGTCTGTCTGGAGCGTGTTATTTAGATGTTAAACCTCCAGTACAGATCCCTATATTTTCCTTTGTGTTTGTTTGTTTGTTTTGTCTTTTTTTGATTCTATGGAAGACTTTTTTAGCTTTCTCTTCAAATCCTTTTGTTGAGCTTTTTCTTTTCTTGTTCTCATATTTTTAATTTCTGATAGCTCTTTCATTGTTGTTCTCTAAATGGTTTTGTTTCCTATAAACCAAACACACTCCGTCAAGTTGATCCCTAATCATTGTGATCCCTATATTGTGATGTCCCCTAAGACGATGGCCCTGAGTCCCCAGGGTCCAATGACTTATTCCCTCAAGGTGTTTGGTAGGATCTGAGTTCTGAGGTGATAACTTTTTATGGGAGCAGACAGACTCATTTTTCTCCCTTGGAGTAACTGGTGGGTTTGAACTGGCATCCTTATGGTTAGCAGCCCAATGCTTATACCACAGTGCCGCCAAGCCTGTTGATATTTCTTCTTGTTGTTTTTATTGTTTTTGTTAAGTGACGTCAAGTCAGTTCCCACTCATAGTGACCCTGTCTAGGGTTTCCAAAGCAGCTAGTGAGTTTGAACTGCCAAACTTGTGGTTCAAACCGACCTTGCAGTCCAGTGCTTTATCCCACAGCACCACACCAGGACTCCTTACAGAATATTATTCCCAGGCATATTCTATTTTCTCACTGTTGTTCTTTTGAATGGAATCTTTCCTCATTACATTTTAAATTGATTATTTTAATATCAAAAATGCTTTTTGGATATTATCTATAGTTATGTCATTGAAGCTTTAATTTAATTTAATATTTTTTAGTTTATCTTTTTCATGTTTTATCTTTTCCTTTACTTCTTAGTAGGGAATCACATACTCCACAAACAACATTCATTGCATCTCCTCCTGTCTAATTCTGTTTCAAGTTTTATTGCATCATCAGAATTAATATGAGGGGGCTTGAAAAAGTTCCTCCAAAAGTCCATCATATTTCAAATCCTTTTTTCCATGAACTTTCTGAGATCCCCTTGCATTAAGTGATGTAGTCCATGGTGGGGGTCCGTGCATTAATTATCACCATATTATTCACATTTAGAACACGGCACATAATCAGCACTCAATAAATATTTATCAAACACATGGATGGTGGTGCTAGACTGCACCTTTGTTTTGTTACAAATTTTAATGACAATGCTACCGGTGTATTACTAATAAATATGCTGACTTTTGGTTTAAGGTAAATATTCTTTTACCTGTAAATAATATGTATATTTTAGAAATTTTTGGAATCTTTCTAAAAAAAATTGGAAATAGAAATACTGTATGACCCAACAATCTCTCTACTTGGCATACATTCTCAAGAAATGAAAGTGATGACATGAATAGATACATGCACGCCCATGTTCAGCACAGCACTGTACATAATAGCAAAAAAGATGGAGACAGCCTAATGAATGCCCATCAGTGGAAGAATGGATAAACAAACTTTGATACATACACACATATGGAGGACATTATACTGAGTAAAATTAGTCAATTACAAAAGGACAAATATTGTATGAGACCACTATTATATAAAGTCAAGAAAAGGTTTTCATGCTAAAAGAAATATTCTTTGATAATGACCAGGGGTTGTAGGGCAAGGAGACTAATTCACTGACTACAGAGCATCTCATGTTAACTTGGGTGACAAGAAGGCAGTATACAAGAGGGAGACTGGAAGAAGATTGATGAAGACAGGAGGAAATACTAGGAGGAGAGCAAGAGTTATAGAGAATAGAGGTGTAAATACTGTTACATACATAACCCAGCAACAACAGTGATCTACGGGAAGCTTACTTGGACAGATACACAGGCTAAATGTGTGTGGGAGGGAGATTGGGAGCGTAGCCTCAAGTATATAAAGGTTTGACAGGGTATCTGTACAAAGAGTAGTTACCTTTGCTGCAAACATATCCATGGATATGGTGGAGCCTACAAGGGGCAGAGTTATGAAAAGTTAGATCCTACCAAACACCTTGAGGGAATAAGTCATTGGACCCTGGGGACTCAGGGCCATCGTCTTAGGGGACATCATAGTCAACTAGCATAGGTTAGTCCACAAAGGCAATATTCTACATCCTACTTTTACAACTCCACGGCACACCACTACCACTTTTCTGAGTAGCTACTGAGATCTTAAAAGCTCATAAGCAACTATCTAAGATGCAACTATTAGTTTTTCCCTGTGTGATGACAGTTGAAAATGCTAGGAATGAATTAGTCCAATGGACTAATGGAATACTTGAACATTAGTCCCCATGACCCTGAGACCAGAAGAACTAGATGGTACCTGGCTACCAACTCTTCTGAAATGGATCACAATGGAAGACCCTAGACAGAGTGGGAGGAAACATAGAACAAAACTCAAAAGTTGTAGAATAGACTTTGCTTACGGGTCAGAAAGAAACTGGCTGAGCCAGAGACAATGGCCCTCAGTTACCGTTCAGGTCTGGAACTGAACTCACTTTCATTGTTCAATTTTCAGCTAAGCGGTAGATAGGTATATAGGAGAGACAGCAATACTAGTAAGGTATGTTCACCATGGATTGGTCAATCATTCCAGATAAAAGTTCAGAAGGGGTGGGACGGAGGGCGGAATGGAAATGAGAAGGACAGGGAGGAAGTGAGAGAACTGCTATTACATGGAGATGATTGATTTCATCATTGAGATGAAACAAAGTGTATGATTATTTTTTAATATAAAATGATGATATTCTCTATAAACCTTCACTCAATTCACAATAAAAAGTTAAAAACAAATGTCCGGAAGCTTACAATAATTTGAAAGCATCCTGTTTCCTTTGGGGTTTATGTTCTCGCACTTAGAAACATGTACCAAATTGAATTGACTTAATTCCAGTGTAATTTAAAAAAATGAATGAGGGCAGAAAGGCACGTTTATCAATGCATATATTAGCCTTAACAGTTTTACTGGTGACCTCAAAGAGGAAATGCTCAGAAAAATGTCTAACTTTGCAGATATTTGAACTCTTTTTGCATATGTGGAGTCCTGGTGTGGCGCTGTGGGATAATGCACTGGACTGCAAGGTCGGTTTGAACCGCATGGCCAGTGGTTCAAGTTCACCAGCTGCTCCTTGGAATCCCTATACAGGGTCACTATGAGTCGGAACTGACTCGACAGCACTTAACAACAACTGAATATATATTAGTGTCATAGTAAACCACAGGACTATTTAATAAGCTCACAAATGTGGACAAATGGCCTGGAAAAATTTAGGGCAAAAAAATGGAAGCTGTATTTACTGCAAAATGACCTTTGGCCAAGTGAAAAGATCTTGGTGGTTTTGTCAGCTATTTCTTTGGGGACCCTACCCAGTGTGATACGGTGTCGTATCATATCAGTCCAGTGACATCCTTGAGCAGAGAGTTTAGCTGTGCCTTGTGCATAGCTCTGATTTATCTATATCTAAAGATTATATCTCTGGTAGCATAGTGGTTATGAATCGGGCTGTGAACCACAAGGTCAGCAGTTTGAAACTACCAGCTGTTCTGCAAGAGAAAGATGAGGCTTTCTGCTCCCGTAAAGATTTATGGCCTCGGAAACCCTGTACAGGATCGCTATGAGTCAGAACCGACTCCACAGCACACAACAACAACAACAAAGATTATATGCAGTTTTAGTTAATAAAGATTAAGAGAGGCATAGCAGCTTGGATCATCCAGAAACTAACAACAAACAAGGTTTTGGGAGGTGGAAGAAAAGACCAGATTGATGACCAGACTTGTCAGTACAGACTTTTCTCAGGAGAATGATCAAAATCTATAAAAACCAAGATGAGTATCTCTAAGGTACATAACATAGCACTTGATGTGTTATGTTTATCAGGTTCTGGAACACATCTTTAGTCTGAAATTGAATAGATGTGATACTCCTCAGCTCTGCAGTAAGGCATATCAAAGACAAATTGAAGGATGATCTGCTTCTTGTGGTGGATAGTAAACAGCTGGACTTCATTTGCCCAAATGACATTGCAGGCCAAAACTATAAATCAGTCCCCATAAAAGTTTATATATATTCATGGTTGACAAATACACAATGTCTTAGGAAGAGAATAAGGTTGTTTGGAGGAACAGCCTGATATTTCGTAGTTGAGGTTTTTTTTAATCCATTAAGATTATTCTTATTTTGTAAATCATAAAAAATGAAAAAAATGGTTTTTTCAGTAGAAATATTAGTAATTGTGACTCTTATTTTCAATTTAATAATTCTTGATTCCCATTTATTAATTTTTCAATGGGCTGCTCAATACCCGTGTCCTCAGATTATCTGTTCTGTGAATCTTGTGTTTATTGGGGATAGAAATACAATTGTGTGAAGACTTCAGATCTAGGAATTTGAAAGCCTTAGTCCAAACCCTGGCTTCAGCTTTCACTACCTCTTCACTTGACAAAAGCCCATGACTCTGCTTTTGAGCATCACTTTTCTCTCATATAGATTCCCCTGTATTCTTTACATTCACATTTTTGTGGATAGGAAACCAAATGATGTTTTCAGCAACGCTTTGGGATTTGCAAGATGCTGGCCAGGTCACTGGTGTTAAAGATGGAGGTGACACAGCTTCTAAGTGTCTAATGCCTCAGGGAACTACCTCTCTTTTCCCAGGTTCCTGAGGTCACACCTCCATCCAATGAACCTCCATTTGGTGAGCCACCTGGACTATGTGATTCTTTTGTCACTGGAGTCATAAAACCAAGTCACAGGCAGGCTGCATGGCATCCTTGACACTTCTTCTCCAGGCTCCTACCCTTCTCCTGAGCTTTTACTACCACTGATAGTAAGGAAATGGGATTATGGAATGGTAGTGCTCTTTCTCAAAGGCCTAGAACAAAACAGAATCAGCTGGCAATTCCCCGTTGTCCTCTCCCCACCTGCCCATACTAATACCTAGATCCACCACCCATTTTTGGGGGGGAATGATGACATTATTTTTAATCCCACTTTTAAAAAAAAAATGTTTTATTGTGAATTATATGACAGTTTACATGGGAGAACATTAGCTTTACATTCATCCTATCGTATATCGTTTCATTGCCATGGTTACAATCTCCTCCATGCATCATCAACCAACCAAAGAGTATATACCCTGCAAGCATGTCCCCCGGTCATCAGTACACAGCCCCTCTCCCTTTCTGGGTCTAGAGTTCCTAGCTTCTCCGTCTCTCCACTTCATTGTCTCTGTCTCCATCTCAGGCATCACTGCTTCTTTGGGTAGGGTCCTGCTCTCCTCTCTTCTCCTTTGATGGTCCCAGGGACCTCCTTTCCTAGACTGAAATGTTAATCACTCCCCTCCTTTTGCTACAAAACATCAACCATTACATTTCCCACCCTCATAATCAGTCCTGATAACAATTA
>NW_006408700.1:4932327-4934125 GCF_000296735.1 Chrysochloris asiatica
TCTCCACCTGGGTTCACAGGAGTCTATTGACTGTTGTAGGGCTTAGCTCGCAGTTTCATTGCTGTTTTTCCCTCACTTCCCCTTATAGGTGACAAACGTGGTCACCAGTCAGAGCATGTATTCCCATTGAGTCTTAGTCTTGATAAGGGGGTTTGCCCTGAGAGGACCCGACCACTTGCCTTGATGTCTCCTGGGCAAGCAACTTGCTTGTAGTAGTAATCAGTTAGACTGCCTATATTGTTTTGTATTTTTCCTGTCGGTCTTTCTTTCAAGAAATATCTTCTGTTCTTTTAGCTGCTCCAGGCTGGTCTGCTTGTCCTTTCAAGTGGAAATTTCCCACTTCAGAAGATTCTGGATGCGGTTCATCAGGAATCCTCCTTCACTGGTCATGTTGTAGCCCCATTTTAGGTATTCCAATCAGTTATAGGCAGAAGACGGACTTACAAACTTTCTATGGTGGTATTTCTGGCTATTCCTTTCTCTTCCCCTCAAGTGTCTATTTTATAATGGTATGTCAAGGAAACCAAGATTCAAAAGACAGCCAAGCATCTTAACATTATTCCTCGCTTCCCTCCATTCCAACCATGTCTCAATCCCTGTCTCCCAGAGCCCTGTTGTTCCAAGGTTGTGCTTACCTCATTATTTACCTCTGTCCCACTTAGCCCATGCAAACCTGCCTAATTGTTCTCCCATCTGCTTTGTTCTTCCATTCCCCTCCCCCCTCTTGTGTATTGCCCCACCTCCCCAGCACCCAAACTATCCTGTAGCTATTCCCTACCATGTGCTCCACCTTCCCCACCCTCCCTTCACCCCACTCCCCTTTTCCCAGCAACCAGCAAAGATTTATAGCCTCAGAAACCCTGTACAGGGTCGCTATGAGTCAGAACCAACTCCACGGCACATAACAACAACAACAATGGCTAGTGATCATGAACATTTCTTCATATGTTTGTTGGCTGCCTGGATCTTCTCCTTGGTGAAGTGTCTGTTCGTGTCCTGTGCCCATTTTTAAATTGTTTTTATTTGTCTTTTTCTTTTTCTTTTTAATGTTTTATTGTGTATTGTGTGATAGTCTACATGGAGGAACATTAGTTTTACATTCATCCCATCATACATCATCTCATTGCCATAGTTACCATCCCGTCCATGCATCATCACCCACCCAAAGGGTATACCCTGCAATTCCGCCCACCCTCCCTTCACGGTCCTCAGCACACAGCCCCTCTCCCTCTCTGGATCCCTAGTCCCCAGTCACTCCATCTCTTCACGTCATCCTCTCTCTTCACGTCATCCTCTCTGTCTCAGTCTCCGGCCTTACTTCTCCTCTGGGTGGGGTCCCGCACTCTGCTCTTCTCCATTGATGGTCCCAGGGCCCGCCGCTCCTAGACTGAAAGGTTAATCACTCCCCTCCTTGCTATAAAATGTCCACCTTTACATTTCCAGTCCTCACAATCAGTCCTGGTAACAATTATTCAACCTTGCATCACAAGGGACACATCTGCATTTCTTTTCATCTGCCCTTCCTAAATAGGTCGGATACTACTCACTGGAGACTCTACCATCCTCCCCACCCTGTGGATCTAGGTTCCCTCTTGAAAGCTTGTAAGCCAGTCACTTCTTACCTTTGTATCCCTTCTCCCATTTTCGGTTAGTCAATGTTCAAGTTGTCCATCCCTATCTACTCTTTGTGTGGAGGAGGTGGGAATAATTCTTGGAGCAGGGATTTGTTTCCTCTTTTGAGCTACTGCATTTATAGGTGGATGTCCAGTTTATCAAATTGTATCAGATGACACTTTTT
>NW_006408700.1:4936754-4940666 GCF_000296735.1 Chrysochloris asiatica
GCAGCCCGATTTGTCACCACAACCTAGAAAACCCTATGGAGCAGTTCTCCTTAATCACATGGGGTCACTGTGAGTCTGGATCAACTCAACAGCACTCAACAGCACTGCTCTTGAGAACAGTAGTGTCTTCCACCGTGACCTAATGTTGTCCTTTAGGAATAAATACGTGCCTTTAGGATCATTCCTCCTTTGAGCCCAAGGTAACTCCTGTCAGAGAAAGAGCTTTGGTGGTACAACAGATAAACACTCAAAACTGTCAAATACTAAAAATGTTCCTGAAGATTTTACTATGCTCTTCTACAACAATAATTGTAGATTGTACTGCTAGTTACTTTTATGTCTGTATTTTTATCTCTCCAACAATATTACAATCCCTAGAGAGCAGAGTAAGTATTTTAGACATCTTTTTCAGCTTAATGCGTATGTACTAATTATATGTAACTAGAGAACTCTTTTCATCTGGCAATCAAAGGTATCAAAAAGGAACCTGTCAGTTATGCAAAAGATATTCCTCGTGATATTGTAATGCTTTGCTAGCTAGTAGTGCTGAGAACACTGATAAATAGACGCATCGAAAGAGTGGATGCTTTCTGCTGCCCAAAGCTCATTCGTTCCCTGACTTTGGTCTTCACTCTTCATGGGTTCTTCTTTCCTCTTCAAAACCAAATGCCCTTGGCCAAGAAGACTATCCTATTGGAGATGTATGTTGAGTTATAAAGGAAAATGTATAAACTATAGTTTCATGATGAGTTGGGCTGCTAATCTCACAGTCAGCAATTCGAAACTGCCAGTGGTTCCAAAGGAGAAAGATGAGGCTTTCTGCTCCCATTAAGATTTACAGTTTCGGAAATTCTGAACAGGGTCGCTGTGGGTCAGAACCGATTCTATGGCACGTAATTATCAATCAATTTAGAATATTACTCTGTCTTCATCTCTTAGGGCTACATAAGAAAACAACATAAAGTAGATGGATTTCAAGAACAGAAAGTTGTTTTCTCTTGGTTCTGGGGACAAGAATTCTGAATTCTGGGTGTCAGCAGCAGGGCTGTGTTCTCTCTATGGACTCTAAGGCTGAAAGCCTTCCTTGTCTCTTTCAGCTTTTGTAGCCCTGGGGGTTTCTTGGCATTTCCTGACTTAGTTCGTTCACCACCAGTCGTCTCCCCATCTTGCCATTCTGTTTCCATGTCTCTTCTCCACTTTGACAAACTGTCCCTCGGAAGGGATTAGGATTAGGACTCGTGCTACTCGGGTTTGACTTGTTTAATGTTAACTGATAACATCTGGACTATAACCTCTATTTCCCAAACGAAGTCACATTCTCTGGTGCAGAGTTTAGGACTTCACTGTATCTTTGTGAGGGACACAATTCAATTCATAAGAGATTCTATGCTGCAGCTTAACTGTCCTGGTCTTATTGTCTGCTCACTAAGAAACAAGTTATGAGAAGTAAACAGTAGATATTTCTAAAATAAAAATATATGTTAAGATACAGAGATTGACTGAGGAAAGCTACCAGTAGCACGAATGTCATTGTGGTATCGTAGTTGAAAGCTCAGTTTCTAGAGTTTGGGGAACCTGCATTCAAACGAAGATGCTTCCTCCTATTATGTGGTTGGGGACAGATTTTGATCGCCTGTAATGCTGCATTTCCTCAGAGGGCTGTTGAAAGGATTTATTGAAAGAGATCATGTAAACTGAAATATAGACTTAGTTCATTCTCAGTTAATGAATGTTGAGTCAGTTCTTGGCCTGGTATGAGTTAGTAGGTTTGACGTGTGTGTGAGTGAACATGTGCACAAGCCTGCATACACAGATATAAAGGGGGTTTTCTCAAAGTTTTAACAGCAAGTAGGGTTTGGTTTCATGAGCCTTCTAAAGTGCGTTGTAATAAGGTGTCATTTTAAATGATTGTGAATTGGTTAAAAATAAATGGAATTAAAGCAAGAATAATGAGTATATTTAATTAAAGAAGAAATAAAGTACCTTTTTTTAATATACAACAAATTGTAGATGTGTTACAGAAAAACCTTGGTTTGGGTAGAATTAATATTTTCATTTATATTCACTCGGGCCAAGAGGGAAATGATTGCTATTTTTAATATATTGTTGAACCATGATTATCCAAGTAAAACTAAAAGCAACTGCTGATAGAAAATTACTAACTGCAAAATTAGAAATTTTGTAGAACACAATTGTGTACTCCTCTGCCACTTTGTCATATTGTGTTGGCTTGTGTGTTGTTATGATGCTAGAAGCTGTACCACTGGTGTTTCTCATACCATCAAGTTCCCCCAGGATGGACAGGTGTTCATGAGAGCTTCCAGACTAAGACAGACTGGGAATAAGGACCTGGTGATTGACTTCTGAAAACATTGGTTTGTGAAAACTCTATGGATTACGGAGAAATACTGTCTGATATTGTGGTACAAGATGAACCCCACAGGTTGGAAGCCACTCGAAATATAACTGGGAAAGAGCTGACTCTTCAGAGTAGTTGTTTTGTTTAGGTGCTTTCTAGATGGTTCTGATTCATAGCAACTCTGTGCACTGCAGAACTAAACACTGCCCCAGCTGGCACCATCCCCATGTCCTTGTTAGGCTTTGTGTCCCTTCTTGTAGCCACTGGGTCAGTTCATCTTGTTGGGGAATTTCATCTTTTTCAGTGACCCTCTACTTTACCAAGCAGGATGTCCTTTTCTGACAACACGTCCAAAGTACATGAGGTGAAGTTTCACCATCTTCAATTCTAAACTAGATTTCTGGCTGTACTTCTCCCAAGACAGATTTGTTTGTTCTTTTAGCAGCCCATGGTACTTTCATTATTCTTTGCCAACTTCGTAATTAAAACACATCAATTCTTTGGTCTCCTTTATTCATCGTCTAGATTTGACATACATGTGCTGGTGTTGTGAAGTGTCGTCGAGTTGGTTCCGACTCATAGCAATCCCGCATAAAGTTTCTGAGGAGCAGCTGGTGGGTTTGAATTGCCGCCTTTGTGGTTCGCAGTCCAGTGAGGTGGTTAAAAATACCATGGTTGGGTCAGATACACCTTAGGCATCTTTGCTCTTGAACACTTTAAAGAGGTCTTTTGCTGTAGATTTTCCCAATGCAATACTAGTTGTTTGATTTCTTGACTGCTGCTTCCACAGCACAGTGTTCCCTTGTTCTGGTAGAATGACGGCGTATTGTTCTATGGACAAGTTCTACGTGATCCCAGTTGTGTGTTTATCACGTTCTTCACAAGGTTATCCGTAGTTTGTTATGATCCACATAGTCAAATGTCTTTTCAGAGTCAATAAAACAAAAGTAAACATCCTTCTGATATTCTCTGCTTTTAGCCAAAGTCGATCTGACATTGCAATGACATCCATCCCTCCAAATCCTCTTCTGAATCCAGCTGGAATTTTTGGCAGCTCCCTGTTGATGTGCTGCTTCAGCCATTTTTGAATTATCTTCAGCAAAATATTACTAGCATGTGATATTGTTTGATAATTTCTGTATTCTGTAGTATCACCTTTCTCTGGAATGAGTACAAATATAAATATCTTACGGTCATTTGGCCAGATAGGTGTCCTCCATATTTCTTGGCATAAACTTCCAGCACTGCATCGGTTTGTTAAAACATTTCAATTTGTATGCTGTCAATTTCTGGAACCTTGTTTTTGCCAATGCCGCCTGTGCAACTTGAACTTCTTCCTTTAAACTCATATGTTACCTCCTGAAATGGGTGAATGCTGCTGACCGATTCTTTTTGATACAGCGACTCTGTGTATTCCTTGCATTTTGTTTGGTTTCACAGTCAGCCCTTGGCCCTGTTTCAGTTGATGATACTGAGCTTCTCCACTATCCCTTCCCACAGATGTAGTCAATTTGATTCCTATATAGTCCATCTGGTGAGGTCCACATGTATAG
>NW_006408700.1:4942511-4970561 GCF_000296735.1 Chrysochloris asiatica
GAACCTGCCAGGGGAAAGATGAGGTTTTCTGTTCCTACCAAGATTTGAAGCCCCGGAAACCCTATACAGGATCACTATGAGTCGGAACCAATTCGGTACTTGACACAACAATAACAACAACAGTATTCCAATCTGAGGTGCCCAGGGATTGTTTTGGAGTCCTGGACTGCGGCTGCAGTTTAATAACACTGGACCGCAAGGTCAGTTTGAACTGCAAGTTCGGTGGTTCAAGCTTACCAGCTGATTCCTTGGAAGCTATGCAGAATTGCTATGGGTCAGAACTGACTTGTCAGCACTAAACAACAGGGATGTTTGGGGCAGGCTGGTTTTGTTTTGTGGTTTGCTTTTGCCTTGGTTTCCATAAGTCCTGGAGACCTAAGAGCTCTCAGAACCCGTATTATTCCTGTCACATTGTTTGCTGGTATTATTCCTGGGGCTCTGAGTTAGTAGAGTGGACGTGTGCTGGCAGACTACCTCCATTTCCACTTAGAAAATTGCCATCCTGTGCGCTCTCTTCTAAGTGATTGCTTTGTTATTGGTGAAGTACCTAGAAGGAAGATCAATCTTTTGCTACATAGCAATTCCTCATGCACTTTCCCCCAGCCAAATGATGGCAGATGAGATGTGTTCAAATGATGCAATAAACAAGTTTCATAGCTGCTCCTCGGAAACCCTCTACAGGGTCACTATGAGTCAGTACCAACTCAATGGCACTTAACAACAACATAGTGCATATTATTTAAAGAATAACTGTCTTAATTATGCAAATGTGGAAAGAGTTTGTAAGGGATAAGCAATATAAAGAGGAAGGATTAGTAGGTGGAAAGTATTGCCTTCGTGATAGAAATGCTGGCGGTTGCATGATAGAATTTTGCAAGACCAACAGCTTATTCATTGCAAATACTTTTTTCAACAACATAAAAGGTGACTGAATACATAGACCTCACTAGATGGAATACACATGAATCAAATGAACTGCATCTGTGGGAAGAGACAGTGGCAAAGCTCAATATTATCATCCAGAACAAAGCTTGAGACTGTCTGTGGAAGAGATCATCAATTGCTCATATGCAAGTTCAGGTTGAAGCTGAAGAAAAGTAAAACAAGTCCACGAGAGCCAAAATATGACCTGGGATATATCCCACCTGAGTTTAGAGACTGTGTAAAATCCATCTTATGCATTAAACACTAATGACTGAAGACTAGAAGAGTTGTGGGATGACATCAAGAACATCATACAGAAATAAATCAAAATGTCATTAAAAAAAAAACAAGAAAGAAAGAAAAGACCAAAATGAATGTCACAAGAGACTCTGAAACTTGCTGTTTAGCATAGAGAAATTAAAGCAAATGGAAGAAATGAGGAAGTAAAAGACCTGAACAGAAATTTCAAAAGGCTATTCAAGAAGTTTAAACAAGGTATTATAATGAAATGTGCAAAGAACTGAAGTGAGAAAACTAGAAGGAAAGAAGACACTTAGCATTTCTCAAGCTGAAAGAACTGATGAAAAAGTCAAGCCTTGACTTGAAATATTGAAGCATTCTATGGCTCTGTAGGATAAACACTGGATTCCAAGGTCAGTTTGAACTGAAAGCTTGGCAGTTCAAACCCATAAGCAGCTCCTGGAAACCCTATACAGGCTCTGTATAAGTTATAACTGACTTGAGGACACTTAACAACAGCAACAGCTAGGACAAAATATTGAACGATGTAGAAAGCATCAAAAGAAGATGGAAGGAATTCACAGAGTCCCTGTACCAAAAATAAATGGATGATGTTGAACTATTTCAAGAGTTAGCATATGATCAAGTACTGATGGTACTGAAGGAAAAAGTTCAAGCTGCTTTGAAGGCATTGGTGGAAAACAAGGCTCAGGAACTGATGGAATACAAATTGAAATCTTTCAACAAACTGATGCAGCACTGAAAGCTGTCACTCATCTATGCTGAGCAATTTGGAGGACAGCTCCAATCTACTGGGAAAGAGACATATTTGTGTCTATTCCAAAGAAAGGTGACCCAACTGAGTGCAGAAATCATCAAACAATAGCATAATATCACCTGCAAGTAAAATTCTACTGAAGATAACTGAAAAATCGTTGTACCATCAAAGGAGAAGATCAGAGAACGGAACCTTCCCCAGAGAAGCAGTGATGCCAGGGATGGAGGCAGAGACGATGACCTGGGAGATGGAGCAGTTGGAGAATTTGGAGCCGGAGAGGGGCGGTATGGGAATGACCGGGGGGCAGGCTTGCGGGGTATACCCTTTGGTTGATTTATGATGCATGGAAGGGATTGTAACCATGGCAAGGAAACAATATATGATGGGATCAATGTGAAGCTGATGTCCTCTCATGTAAACTATAACATAATTCATAATAAAGCATTAAAAAAAAAAATCATTGCAACAGTACATTGACAGGGAACTATCAGAAATTCAAGCTGAAGTCAGGTGAGGATATGGAACTAGGGATATTGTTGGTCACTTTAGATGTATCTTGGCTGAAAGCAGAGACTACCAGAAATATGTTTACTTATGTTCTATTGACTGTTCAAAGGCTTTTGATCATGACAAACTATGGATAACACTGGGAAGGATGAGTATACCAGAACTCTTTAATTGTGCTCATGAGGAACCTGTACATAGGCCCAGAGACACTTCAAACAGAACAAGGGACACTGAATGGTTTAAAATCAGAATAGGTCAGTACCAGGATTGTATCCATTTACCAGGCTGCATGCTCAACAAATAATCTGAGATTCTGGACTATATGAAGAAGAACACACCATCAGGATTGGAGGAAGACTCATTAACAACATGCAATATACAAATAATACAACCTTGCTTGCTTAAAACAAAGAGGATTAAATTACTTATTGATGAAAACAAAAAGATTACCTCCTTCAGTATGGATTGCACTTCTATGTAAAATCCTCACAACTGGAACAATAAATAACATCAGGATAATTGGAGAAAAGATTAAAGTTGTCAAAGACTTCATTTTGTTTGAATCCACAGTCGACACTCATTGAAGCAGCAGTCAAGAAATCAAATGACATATTGTATTGAGCAAATATGCTGCACAAGACCTCTTTAAAGCATTCAAGACCAAAGATTTGAGGACTAAGGTGGGCCCGAAGCCATGATATTTTCAACAGTCTCATATGGATGTGAAAGTTGGACAATGAATAAGGAAGACTGTAGAAGAATTGATGCATTTGGGTTTTGGCGTTGGAGAAGAATATTAAAAGTACTATGGACTACCAGAAGAACTTCTGATGCTGAACCACCTAGGACCAGGGGTTTAAGAAGTTCCTTCAGCTATGACTATCCTGAAACTCAAATTCTTGTTAGCAGTGAGGACTGTTTGTCAGATTGAGAGCCTCAGAGGATACACTTTGCGTGCTGAGACTGGGTTTTCTGTCAATCATCCCCTCCCCAGATCACTTGACTTTACAGCATGGTGTCTTCCTAGAGATCCAGGTGACTTCTGAAATCTAGTCTCCACTGCCTTCATCTTCATCCTTCTGGCCAAATGAACTTTTATCTCTTTTTTAGAAAGTAACTGTTGTTGTTGTTAGGTGCCATTGAGTTGGTACTGACTCATAGTGACCCTATGCACAACAGAATGAAACACTGTTAGCCCAGTCCTGGGCTAACCTCACAATTATTGCTATGTTTGAACCCAATGATGCCACTACTGTCCCAATCTATCTCGCTGGGGGTCTTCCTCTTTTTCTCTGACCCCCCACCTTACCAAACATGATATCTTTCTCTAGAGACTGGTCCATCCTGACAATATGTCCAAAGTATAAGGGACAAAGTCTGGCCATCCTGGCTTCCAAGGAGTAGCTAGATCTTACTTATTCTTTTATTAATCTTTGTTTTTATCGATAAACTTGATGCTTTCCTCCTCCAGGCTTTGTTTTTCAGAATTTCAAACCACTCCTTCCTCATTTACTTGACATTTGAAACTTTGGGTTTTCAATATGAGTAGCTCTTCAGAAAGTCATAAAAAACAACTTAGAGGTGCTAAAAAGCAAAAAAATGGAATAAAAAGGACTTACCAGGAAAAACATAACCAGATATGGAATGCAAATGGTTTCCTTTTCCTAGATTGTCTCCTTTCCTGTTTTACTTACCTGTTGGTCTGTTGCTCCACTTTAGTTGATTATATGTTTGCGGGAGAGAAGGGTGGGAAAGTCAGTGATAAAGTGCCTCAAACCCTACTTGTCAGCAAACAGATTCTAAGTTAGAAGTCAACTGGAATTCTCCACTTCTGAATCTTCTGTGTGGTATGTTGTGGGCATTTCCTTAGTTCACAGAAACCAGTTGCCATCCGATCTGACCCAACTCACAACACTCCCATGTGTGTCAGAGCAGAAGTGTGCTCCGTAGGGCTTTCAGTGGGTGCGTTCTCAGAAGTACATCACCAGGCACTTTTCCCAAGGTACCTCTCAGTGGAGTCAACCTTCCAGCCTTTTGGTTAGCAGCCAAATGTATAGCAGCTGTTGGCACTACCTAGGGACTCTAAAGTCATAGAACTCACTGAAAAAAAGACCTCAATGCAAGCTTGAATTCATGAGTTCCTTCTTTTTTTGTATCTCAAGGTTGCTTATCATAGCCATATGTCAACATATGAACGAAGACAGAAGGAAGGACAAAGGGAGAGCAAGCTGCTGCCAGGGCCTCCGTTCTGAACTGTGTTTCAGTCAGTTCTGTACTCCGGGGAGTTCAGGCCTTGTTGGTGATAATCATTAACTCTACCCAGGAGTGTAGCATCTCAGAGAACACAGGCATCAAAGGGAAGTATCTCTGACCATCACTGCCTCTGCTCATAATCACTTTCATAATTCATCCACACGGAGAAACCAGCCATCAGAAAAATTCCTCCCTGGATGGTCAGAGCCTGTTCAGAGTTGGTTTGGCAAGACATGAAGATAAAGAGTTATCAGGTGTATAGATTATTCCCAGGGTTTGTGCGCTAGTTTATCTTGTGATGAATCACCCTCTGATAACTATGTAGGATAGCACTTTAAAAAAATGTCTTTGTAGAATAAGCCTTTAATTCCTCTAGAGAATGCCAGCTACCTAAATGGTCATATTCTAATAAATGGCTCACTGTACGTTAATTGCAAAGCAGGTGTGGGAGGCTACCGAGGTTGTGTTTTAGAGGACTGGGCATCAAATGGTAATGTACAGATGGATCACTGGCTGCTATTGTTAAGATGCAGGTTCTGATTGGTAGGTGTGGGGTAGGGCTTCAGAATCTGCATTTCTGGCAGGTTCCCCTGTTACCTTACTGCTACTGGTCCTAGTTCTCACTTTACACAGCAAAGGTTTGAGATCCCTTGAAAGTCTCTAGTAGATCTGTGCTGATGTTTCTGATTGAATTACTGGAGCTGGTTGTTGATATTCTTAGGGGCTGCCATAGATATTCATTTCCTAGTGCCCTGATGTAACAGAATTGAACTACCCCATATTGTTTTCTAGGTTGTAATCTTTACATTGTAGGATAAGCACTGGGCTGCTAACCTCAGGGTCAGCAGCTGAAACCCAGTAGCCCCTGTAAGAAACACTATACAGGGTCATTGTGAGTTGAAACCAACTTGATGCCACTTAACAGCAAGTCCTTACAGGAGCGGATCACGAGGTCTTTGTTCCGCAGAGCCGGTAGGGACTTGCTGTTCTAGTGTTTTCTCTGAACCCTTCAGGGCTGCTATTCACTGAAGAAATCACTTACTTGGAAACTGATAGCACAGGTAATCTGGAAATTCTCTGCTCGTGCTGGAGCTCCACCTTTTCAAACAGCCATCCTGAATTGGTTCCAGGTTTCAGACACACCCATTGGACAGAATGCCAGAGAAATGCCTTAACTTTAGATTCTCTACCTACAGGGTACAGAACTTGCCTCCAAGAGTGGGGTCCTGGTGTGGCTTGCTTGTTGGATAAGCACGAGGTTGACAATTCAAATTCACCAGCCACTCCTTGGAAACTTTATACAGGGTTGAAATGAATCAGAACCAATTCAGTGGCACTTAACTTCACATCAATAATGTGTGTACATCAGCAAGTCTTTCCTACAGTCCCACCTCCTCGGAAACACTATACAGGGTCGCTATGAGTTGGAACCGACTAGACAGCACTTAACAATAATACAGTCTTATGGAGGCCTGGTGTGGGGCTGTAGGCTAATGCATCAGACTGCAAAGTCATTTGAACTGCAAGGTTGGTGGTTCAAGCTCACCAGTGCTCCTTGGAAACCCTATACAGGGTCGCTATGGGTCAGAGCCAACTCGACAGCACTTCCCAACATGGACAGTGCACACAGTTAGGGTTTGTGTCTAAGCAGAGGTGCATGAGGAGAAAGGCCTCGCGCTCAACTTCTGAAAGATGACATCACTGAGAACCCTATGGAGCACATTCAGAATTTACTCGACTGGCAACTCGTTTTACAGACTTATCAATCCACCACCATCCAGTAATTTCCAGGGCGTATTTGCATGCCCCTGGTTCTCTTACTGTTTTTTTTCAGCTGGCTTGCTTAGATCAGTATCCAAGGAAGCTTATACACATTGTATTGTTGATAGGCCTCAGATCTCTTTTAATTAGCAAATTCTTCCTCCCTATACATCCACAATAGTTTGGAGAAACTGGGACATTTGTTTTGCTAGAATTTTCTATCTTCTGGATTTTGATAAACATGTCCTTGTGGTGTTGAACATGGTAATAATTTCCTATTAATTTGTGGTGACATGTAGAGACCTGTTCAGATTCTGATTCAATCTTTTGATAAGAATATGTCACACATAGGTCATGTTGAATATTCCCTATTGCACAATACATTTTTGGAGATACATAGTGTCTGATTCTCTCTCTCTCTCTATGTCTCTTTGTATTGTTAGTGATGCTATTGCACATAGACTTAATCTTTCTTATGAGTGTGCAGAAATCGGAGCAAAATTTACTTCATCTTTGTTTGAAAAGTGACATACAGTGTTGTTGTTAGGTGCCGTCGAGTTGGGAGGTCTTCCTCTTTTTTGCTGATCCTCCTTTTCTCCAGAGGTCTCTCCTGATAACATGTCTGAAGTATGAGATGACCTCTTGTCATCCTGGTCTCTAAGGAACATTCTGGCTGTACTTCTTCCAAGACAGATTTGTTTGTTCTTCTGACAATCCATGATACTTTCAATATGATTCTCCAACAGCATAACTCAAATCTACTATGGCCTTGCTACATAAGACTAAATATCTAAATTACAACAGAAAATTAGATGTAATACTATATCTTGTTGTTATTATTGTTCAGAGCCGTCGAATTGATTCCAACCCATAGCGATCCTGTATAGGGTTTCCAAGGAGCAGCTGCTGAGCTTGAACCACTGATCTTGCAGTTCAAACGACTTTGCAGTCTGACACATTAGCCCACAGCACCACACCAGGACTCCATATAATATAATATATAATATGTAAGGTTAAATTAGGCCACATATAATAGAAATCACAAAATAAATGTGGCTTATACGGAGATAGAAGTTTATTTTCTTCTTTTGAAAACGGAGTCCAGCAATCAGCTGGTTCTAGTCTGACATGGCGACCTCATAGTCATCCAGGACCCACCAGCTCAATTTCAGGACTTTTATGCAATATGCAGATGATACAACCTTGCTTGCTGAAAGTGAAGAGGACTTAAAACATTTACTCATGAAGATCAAAGAGCACAGCCTTCCTTATGGATTGCATCTCAATGTAAACAAAATAAAATCCTCACCACTGAACCAATAAACAACATTCTTATCAATGGAGAAAAGATTGAAGTTGTCAAGGACTTCATTCTTCTTGGATCAACTATCAACACTCATTGAAGCAGCAGTCAAGAAATAAAATGATGTATTGCATTAGGCAAATCTGCTGCACAAGACCTTTTTAAAGTGTTGAAGAGCAAAGATGTCAGCTCGAAGACTAAGGTGTGCCTGACCCAAGCCATGGTATTTTCAATAACCTCATATGCATGTGAAAGCTGGACAGAGAATAGGAAGACCATAGAAGAATTGATGCTTTTGAGTTATGGTGTTGGAGGAAAATATTGAAAGTGCCATGGTCTGCCAAAGAACCAATAGATCGGTTTTGGAAGAAGTGCAGCCAGAGTGCTCCTTGGAGGCCAAGATGGCCAAACTTCATCTCTCATACTTTGGACATATTGTCAGGAGGGAGCAGTTGCTGGAGAAGGCTATCATGTTTGGTAAGGTGGAGGGTCAGAGAAAAAGAGGAAGACCACCAACGAGATGGATTGGCCAAGTGGCAGCATCGATGGACCCAAGCATGGCAACAGTAGTGAGGTTGGCCCAGGATGGGGCAGTGTTTCGTTCAACTGTGCATGAGGTCGCTATGGGTCAGTACCGACTCGATGGCACCTAACAACAACAACAACAACAACATGTTTAGATTGGAGTCCTGTTGTGGAGCTGCAGGATAATGCACTGGACTGTAAGATCAGTTTGAACTGCAAGGTTGGCGGTTCAAACCACCAGCCACTCCTTGGAAACCCTATACAGGATCGGAACCGACGTGACGGCACTTAACAACAACAACGATGTTTAAGATTGGAGTCTTGTTATAGTGCTAACCTCAAGATTGGAGGTTCAAATCTACCAGCTACTCCTCAGAAACCCTGTACAGAGTCACTATGAGTCAGAACTGGCACTTGACAACTAGTTTAAGATTACCTCATGATCCAAAATAGTCACGTGAGCGCCCCATGCTAGTAGCTGGCATAAGACTGAGCAGGTAAAAAAAGAACCTACCTCCACGTTTAGTTGGTCTATTTTAATAAGTGTTTCCAGAACCATACCCGAAGACTTCTTTGTATTTCTAAATGCTCAACCATTACTACAAGGGAAGCAAGAAAATGGGAAAGCCAAGATTCACACTGTATCAGAAGCTGTCAGAATACTGAGAAGGTGTTCAAGGGGTCACAAATGATAAATGGTCATTACCTATAGTACAGACTTGAATCCTAACAATAATTCCAACAGTGATAGGGTGGAAAATGCAACTCATTATTCTGTAAACATAATTACCAAATTCTTAGGTTGGGGGATATTAATCCAGATGAGAAGAAACAGAGATCTGTAGAACGATGCAGAAGAATTGTTGCTAACATTTGTTGCCAGCCTTTAATAAATTGTTGTTGAAGGACAAATTTGAATAGGTGTATTCAAAACGGTCAAGCCGAATTGAGAACTGAAGTTGTATTTGCTCATGCAAACAAAGGGTTCTTCTGTTTTGAAAGATGGCGTGACGGGTTGTTGCCAGGAGTAGGTGCAGGGGAGAGGTGTGGGGGAGACCAGAATGCTGTGCAATCCCACAGCAATGACCTTGCACAGATAATGTTTTTGTTAACTGCCATGAAGTTGGTTCTGACTCATAGTGACCCTATGTAGGGTTTCTGAGGAGCAGCTGCTGGGTTTGAACCACCAATCTTGAGGTTAGCAGTTCAGTGCTTATCCTATAGTGCCACACTGGGACTCCATGCACAGATAATACTGTGTATCAAAGCAAACCCAAAGCTGGAAGAATCCAGGTGAAGATCTTTGTTTCCTCTATTGATGCTTATTTAAGGTTTTTATGGTGGTGTGGCGATGTGGGGTAATGAGCTGCAAGGTTGGCTTGAATTGAAAGGTCGGTGGTTCAAGCTCACCAGCTGCTCCTTGGAAACCCTATACAGGGTCACTACAAGTCAGAATTGACTCGACGACACTTAACAACAACATAGTGTGGCATTGTGAAATAAGCAGTAGATTGAAAGGTTGATTTGAACAGCAAGGTCAGCAATTCAAACTGCCAGGCACTCCTCGGAAACCCTATACAGGGTCACTAAGAATCAGAAATGACTCGACAGCACTTCACAACAACAATTTGGACATGTAGTTTATTCCAGATAGGATGCAAAGGTCTAGTATCTAGTAAAGCTGTACAAATTAAAAATAAGACCAAATGTTTCTAAATTCATCATAAGAAGAACACATAGAGAAAAGAAAAAGTACAAAGTGTGATATCAAAATGGTGCTGGGAGTCAGAGCTGAGATGCACTCAGTAGATGGGAGACATGAGTCTGCACCTAACGGTAGACTATAGGTTAGGACATGTGAATTCTATCACGTCTTCCCTGGGATACATTAACCATCATTTGAAAGCAATGATAGTAATAATAATAATGAAAGTGTATTTTATGTGACAAAGAAAAATCTGAAAATGGCCTAAGAATTTATATCAAAAGCAGTGTGCAGGCTCATTTTTTAAAAAAAGTTAATTGGCTGGAGATAAATTCAGGTGTCAGCTGATATAGAGTCTCTGAAGAATGCCAGTGGTGTCATTGGGGGCTATTAAAGAAATATTGGGAATAAAAATCAGTCACCTTGAGAACGTATACAGGAAGGAGCTCTGGTAGCGTAGTGGTTACAAATTGGGCTGCCAACTTCAATCAAGGTCAGCAGTTTGAAACTACCAGCTGTTTCGCGGGAGAAAGATGAGGCTTTGGCTGCTCCCATAAAGATTTGCAGCCTCAGAAACCTTGTGCAAGGTCATTATGAGTCGGAACCGACTCCACGGTACTTACCACCACCAACAACAAATACAGGACAGGATAAAACAAATGCTTCTTTTCCAAACACAATCTTTTGACTCTTTTGACTTGGCAATGGCATTGTGCACTGACTTAAGGGCATTCAATGAAGATTCTCGGTGGTAAACTAAAATTCAATCAATGTGAGATTGGATCTCGCTTATTATTTAATTCATAAGCAGAGGCTTAAAATACTTACTGATGGAGATCAAATACTATACAACTTTCAATATGAGTTGCACCTCAGTGTAAAGAAAACAGAAATCCTCACCGCAAGCCCAATAAATCATGGTTAATGGAGAAAAGATTGAAATTGTCTAAAACTTCGTTTTGCTTGGATCCAAAATCAACACTCATGGAAGCAGCAGTGAAGAAATCAAACAACTTATTTTATTCGGCAAACCTGCACAAGACCTCTTTAAGGTTCAAGAGCAAAGATATCAGTTTGAGGACTAAGGTGCGCCTGACCCAAGCCATGGTATTTTCAGTTGCTTCATATGCATGTGAAGGTTGGACAATGAATAATCAAGACAGAAGAAGAATTGGCACATTTGAGTTATGGTTTTGGAGAAGAATATTGAAAATACCATGGACTGCCCGAAGAACAAACCAATCTATGTTGGAAGTACAGTCAGAATGCTCCTTAGAAGCAAGACATACTTCAGACATGTTATCAGGAGGAACCAGACCCTGGAGAAGGACATTATGCTTGGTAAAGTGGAGGGTCAGTGAAAACAAAGGAAGCCCTTCAACGATTTGGATTGGCACAGTGGCATCAGCAATGGGCTCAAACATAACAATTGTGAGGATGGCACAGTACCGGACATTGTTTTGTTATGTTGTTGTAAGTTGGAGCCAACTCGATGACACTTAACAGTAACTAATAAACCCCATTTTTAGCTTTGTTTTTGTTTCTTCACAAATTATTCATGTTGCATGAGAAAGCCTCTTTGAAATTTTAACCTCAAGAAGAGGCAGGCGCCATAGTCCTGTGGTCACTGAGACTGTCCTCTTCTGATGTGTGCAGCACATGAATTGTAACCTGGACGAGCATGGCCCTTATGAACCACAGTTATCAGGATGGGGTGGCAGGGCTTTAAGAAAGATGAAGAAATGGTGCCAAGACCCAGTCTAAAAGTGCTACCTGCCTTAGAATCAAGGGGGCAGGTATTAAAAATGCAGATTACCAGGCCCTATCCCTCTATGGAATGAGAATTTTGGGGTGGAGCCTGGTCTTTGCTTGTGACAGCTCCTCAGGTCCGCAGGATGCCTTTGTAACCCTGCTTTGCAGTATTAAAGTATAAAGTATTAAAGGCAAAGCTCGTGTGTTGATATCCATCATTGTGTTTATTACATCTGGTCAGTAGGTGACTTCAGCTTTATTGAATTCAAGTGCTGTAATACAGAAGGGTGAAGTTGATTGATTAAATATTTATTGAGGGTCTGCTATGGGCAAGAAACTGTGCACTAGGCATGAGAGGAAATGCTGAGAAAGACTGGCCCAAAGCTCGAAGGGGTGTGTGTGCTGGGAGAAGAGAGAGTTGCGCAGATATTCTAGAAAACTCAGCCCGGTACTGGGAAAGACGTCTTGAGCCAGGTGGCTGATGCTGCACCTAGAGTTCTGATCAGCTCCTCTTCCAAGGGCCAGTGTTTCAACTTGGAGCACTGACAGTGACAGGCCCTACTCACTTGGAACCCTGCTGGAACACCCCACTCCCTTCTGCTTTTCATATTGGAGAAGATGCTTGGAAAGCAAAGTTGTCTTTGTGCTCTGTGGAGGGGCTGGACCCAGGTGAGGTGGTCGGATCCATCTATACAAAGGAGAGAAGTGCAGAACTGGAACCACCGGAGAATGGAAGGATGCTCAGGAGTCTTGACCCTAACTAGCAACTTGACTCAGAGTCCTGGTGTGGTGCTGTAGGATAAGCAGTGGGCTGCTAATCACAAGGCTGGTTCAAACCTACCAGTCACTCCTTGAAAACCCCAATCAGGGCTGCTAATGAGTTGGAACTGATTCAACAGCACTTAATAACAACAAGCAATTTAATGAGCAAGGCAGGAGGAGATGTTTTCTCCTGTTGTCCATCTTTTCTGTCATGGCTGGGTACTGCTGTGTAACTGTATGAAAAGCCCAAACCAAACTCATTCCCATGAAGTCCATTCTGACCCATGGTGACCCCGTGTATTACAGAGTAAGACTGAGCTCCCTAAGATTTGCTTATGGAAACACATCACCCAGGTCTTTCTTGCAAGGTGTAGCTGGGTGGATTTCAACTGCCAAACTTTTGGTTAATGGTCAATCTTAAACTGTAACTATATTGTTGTTGTTAAATGCCATTCAGTTGGTTCTAACTCATAGTGACCCAGCAGAGAGTTTCCAAGGCTATAGATCTTTTGGGGAGTAGAAAGTCTCTTCTTTTTCTCAGGGGGCAGCTGATCAGCATGAACCACTGGCCTTGTGGTTTCCAGTCCAGTGCTTATCCTACAGAGCCACTATGCTCCCATAACTTTATTGTTCCTGTTGTTGTTAAGTGCTGTCGAGTCAGTTCCAACTTATAGTGACCCAGGTATAACGTATCTGAGGAGTGAGCGGTGGGTTTGAATCACCAGCCTTGAGGTTAGCAGTCTAGTTCTTATCCTACAGCACCACACCAGGAGTCTGTTGTTGTTGGTAAGTCCTGTTGAGTTGGTTCTGACCCATAGTGACTCTGTATAGGGTTTCCGAGGAGCAACTGGTGAGCTTGAACCACGGACCTTGTGGTTCAAACCAACTTTGTAGTCCAGCGTATTAACCCACAGTGCCACACCAGGACTTGAGGACTCTATTAGGTGCAGGTATTTATCAGTCCATCTCAATGCAAACCATAGGCCAAGTACATATCATAATATTGTAGTCTAAACTGGAGACCTGACAAATCTAGCAAGTGGTTTGCCCCCATGTGAGTGGTTAAGGTTGGTGTGGGGTGTTGAGTGCCCCAGTCTACCTCGGGGGAGGATTATGTGACTGCCAAAGTCTCCTTCATGTGTAATCCAGAGGAGGACACAGGGCCTGAGATCTAATAGTAAAGCTTCCAGGCCAGATTGAATGCTGTCCTCCCATCAACGGTCACCAACATCCAGGATCCAGAACCACATTGGTGTTCAGCTGTGAAAGCCAGCTGCTCCTTTCTTCTGATCTCACTGTTCACTATGAAGCCCAGTTAGTGCCCACTCCCACACCCACCCTTTGCTTACCTTCCCAACTTCCTAAAAATCCTCAGAAGAGGATGTGTTACCACTGGAATGAGGGATATTATTGCTGATGTCAGGTGGTGGATCTTGGCTGAAAGCAGAGAATACCAGACTGATGTTTACCTATGCTCTATTGACTATGCAAAGGGTTTTAATTGTGTGGACCATGACAAGCTATGGATAACACTGAGAGGTATGAGTATTCCAGAACACTTAATTGTGCTCATGAGGAATCTATACCTAGACCAAGAGGCAGTTATTTGAACAGAACATGGGGACACTGAATGGTTTAAAATTAAGAAAGGTGTGTGATAAGGGTGTATTCTTTTATCATACTTACTCAATCTGTATGCTGAGCAAATAATCCGAGAAGCTGGGTTTTATGAAGAAAAATTTGGCATCAGGATTGGAGGAAGACTCATTACCAACCCACAGTATGCGTATGATACAACCTTGCTTGCTGAAAGTGAAAAGGACTTTAAATATTTACTGATGAAGATCAAAGAGCACAGCCTTCGGTATGGTTTATACCTCTATGTAAAGAAAACAAAAATCCTTACCACTGGACCAATAAACAATATCTATATCATTGGAGAAAAGATTGAGGTTGTCAAATAATTCATTTTTCTTGGATCAACCATCAACATTCATGGAAGCAGTAGTCAGAAGATGAAAAACATATTGCATTAGGCAAATCTGCTGTACAAGACGTCTTTGAAATGTTGAAGAGTAAAGATGTTAGTTTGAGGACAGTTTTAGGGCAGTTTAAGGTGCACCTGCCCTAAGACATGGTATTTTCAATAACCTCATATGCATGAAAAAGTTGGACAGTGAAGACCATTGAAAAATTGATGCATTTGACTTGTGATGTTGGAGGAGAATATTAAAAGTACCATGGACTGCCAAAAGAAGAAACCAATCTCTGTTAGAAGAAGTCAGAATGCTCCCTGGAATCCAGGATGGACAGACCTAATCTCTTGTACTTCTGACATATTGTCAGACCAGTCCTTGAAGAAGGATATCGTGTTTGGGAATGTGGAGAGTCAGAGATAAAGAGGAAGACCCCCAATGAGATCAATTGTCACAGTGGGCTCAAGTGTAGTAAAGATTGTGAGTTGACACAGGACTGAGTAGTGTTTTGTTCTTTTGTGGATAGAATCACTATGAGTCAGTCCCGACTCAATGGCACCTGCAACAATAACAACAGTCGATCTGTTATAATACAGCACAGTTGTTGTTGCTGTAGTTAGGCACCATCGAGTCAGTAATGACTCATAGGGACCTTATGCACAGCAGAACAAAACACTGCCTGATCCTGGACCAACCTCACTACTGTTGTCATGCTTGAGTCCATCAATGCTGCCACTTGGCCAATCCCTCTCATTGGGGGTCTTCCTCTTTTTCTCTGACCCTCCACCTTACCAAACATGATATCCTTCTCCAGGAACTGGTCCCTCCTGACAATATGTCCGAAGTGTGAGAGACGAAGTTTGGCCATCCTGACCTCCAAAGAACACTCTGTCTGCACGTCTTCCAAAACGGATCTATTGGTTCTTTTGGCAGCTCATGGCACTTTCAATATTCTCGTTCAACACCGTAACTCAAAAGCATCAATTCTTCTACGGTCTTCCTTTCACACGTATATGAGGTTATTGAAAACATCGTGGCTTGGGTCAGGCGCACCTTAGTCCTTAAGCTGATATCGTTACTCGTCAACACTTGTCTTGTGCAGCAGATTTACTAATGCAATATGTCATCTGATTTCTTGACTGCTGCTTCCATGAGTGTTGATAGTTGATCCAAGAAGAATGAAGTCCTTGACAACTTCAATCTTTTCTCTGTTGATAAGAATGTTGTCTATTGGTCCAGTGGTGAGGATTTTTGTTTTCTTTACATTGAGATGTAATCCATACCTAAGGCTGTGCTCTTTGATCTTCATCAGTAAATGTTTTAAGTCCTCTTCACTTTCATCAAGCAAGGTTGTATCATATGCATATCACAGGTTGTTAATGAGTCTTCCTCCAATCCTGATGCCACGTACCAATTAGACAGCACTTAGTACCAACAACAATGACTATAAGGTTGCTCTGAATTGGAATAGAATCAATGGCAGTGGGTGTGGCTTTGGGGTTTACTGTTTCTGTTGTTTTCCATTGAGGAAACTGAGGCCCACCTTCTCCACTACAATACCTCTCAGGCTTCTCTTTGCCCCTCCTTTTCATAATCTTACCAGTTTATGGTTGTGTATCCTGTGACAGATGGCAAAACCAGTGAGTGTGGTGCTGCTCATGCCCTGGGGAACCAGTGCTTGCACATGTGATGACATCCACCGCATGGTGGTGCCAGGAGCTGAGGGAACAGTGAGGGGAGATTGTGCTGGGCTGCACACTGTACCTGAGACAACATGCTATGGTCCCCTGAGCCTCTTTGTGCTTCTGTGTCTCACAAGGGCTGCTCCAGACTCTCCTGCTTAGAGGAAGCTGATCACACTGAAGGCTCAGCGGGTTCCTCCTCCCACGGGTGCCCATGCCGCCAAGAGAACTAAAAGGAGGCTGCCACTGATCTCTAAGCAGTGCCAGGCATTCAGAGCAACCTTATAGTAATTGTTGTTGTTTTAAGTGCTGTCTGATCGGTTCCTATTTATAGCGACCCTGTATAGGGTTTCTGAAGAGCTGCTGGTGGGTTTGAACTGCTGACACTATGATTTGCAGTTCAGTGTTGATCCTGCAACGCCACACCAGGAGTCCATTCCAATTCATAGCAACCCTATAGTAACAAAATCTCCTCAATGGATGGTGGTGGTCTTTGTGTGTCTTTGAAGTCAATTGAGACTCATAGTGACCATTTACAGGAGTTCCAACACTGCAAATCCAGGACCCTGGAGAGAGAACATTTTGCCGATAGGGTCCTAACCTGGATACATTATAGAGGTGTTTGCAATATACTGTCATTGAATTGTGTTTCCGAAAATACACATTCAAATCCTAACCCATGCACCTGTAAACAGGACCCTGTTTGGGAAAAAGGGGTTTCTTTTGTTATGTAATAGGTCAAAGCAGAGTAGGATTAGTCCTAAACCTAAACACTTCTGAGTTCTACGAAGACCAGACTGTACACAGATACACACAGCAGGGGAAGACAGCCACAGGACTATCAAAGAACCCCAAACTCAATAAACCCATTGCCATGAAGTCAATTCTGACTTATAGCAACCCTCTAGGACTCAGTAGAATGGCTGCATATGGTTTCCAAGGCCGCCATCTTTTACAGAAACAGATTGCCACCTCCTTCTATAAAGTGGCTGGTGGGTTTGAACAGATGACTTTCCATTAGAAGCTGGCCCTTAACCACTGTGCCACCATGGCTTCTTAGGACGCAAGGGCCTACCAACAAGGAAGGAAATCCCCTTAGAGACATACCCTGAACTGTGAGAAAAGACATTTCTGTTCTTAAAAGCCACTTGCGTTTGTCTGGGTTATTTATTTATTTTTTTATTGTTGTTAGAGCAACACTAGCACATTAAGACAGATGCACGTAAAATCCCTGAGGAAAAACAAGTTCTGATTTGTGCGGACCGAATAATTTTCCCCTTCGCCAGCCCTTGGGATTTTCCCATTGCATTCGACATCATTAATACAGAGCTGAGCACTCAGCTAATGTCCACTTTTGAGTCTACACAGATTTAATCTTTCCAAATGAGCTGCAAGCTCCCAAGAGGCCGTCGCTTCATCTCTCCCCTCTGGATGGAGGGTAAAGCTTTGCTGAAGGCTCCACGTTCTGACTGCCTGGCTGCCACCGCAATTGGCCACTAACTGATGTTATTTAAACTCCTTGTTAAGAAATAATGAATCGACTTCTCTTGTGTGCTATGAAGAAACATTCTGAGACCCTGCACTAACTGCAGCTAATTAGCTATCGAACCATCTATTTTAGGTGCCAGAAAGGTCTAATGAGGACACGTCCAAAGCGGGCCCAACCCTGCTGTCTGTCCTTCTGACCCCCCCAGTAGGAGTACAGCCCAGACACCAATGGAGGTATAATTAAATGAACCCACACCAGTGTCCAATCACCATCTCTTAAAGATTCAGAGCTCAGTTTTCAAATAGCAAGCAAGAAATGGCAGTGCATTATTAGATTATAGAGACAAGCAGAAATGCCTTCGTATGCAGGAGGTGCGCAAGTCAGTGGGGTAGTTCTTCCACCTTCATCCTGAGAAAGTCAGAAGAGGTTGGACTCCCAGAGAGGCTTTCTGGGAGTACACCTGTGCTTAGAGAGGCCACTCTGGCAAAAGTATAAAGACGGGATCAGAGGGGGAAAGGCTCTGGGTGGTACAAATGATTAACACACTCAGTCGTTAGCCAAAGGTTGGAGGTTCAAATCCATGCAGTGGCAACTTAGTACAGAGGGCTGACAATCAACGTCCAAAAAATCAACCACTGAAAACCCTATGGTGCACAATTTTCTGACACAGGTGGGGTTGCCATGAGTTGGAAATCAAGTTGAGGGCAATTGTTTGTAAGAATAGAGCCAATGGGATCAGTAACATCACTTTCAAAATGGGACAGAAATTAGGAGAAAAAGGTTCACAGCTTTAATGTGTCCTATAAAGATTACTGGAGTCCTGGTGTGGCGCTGTGGGTTAATGTGCCAGACTGCCAAAGGTGTTTGAACTGCAAGGCAGTAGTTCAAGCTCACCAGCTGCTCCTTGGAAACCCTATACAGGATCGCTATGGGTCAGAATCAACTGGACGGCACTTAACAACAACAACATAAAGATTACTATCTAGCATAAAACCCTACAAACCAGCCAAAATCTATCTTATAGGATGACTTGATGTTCCTTTTAAATGTGAACAATAAAGCTATCCAAGGAGATCCCCAAATGATTAGGCCAGGAGGTGATGAAGGAAATATGTAGCCCTTAGGAGGGTGTTGGCCCTGCTGGCCATTTGCAGAACATGTGACACTGGCCAGGCCTGAGTTCTGGCCCCATGACCTAAGCTCAGCTCCTCTTCATATCAGTCCACTGTCATGGTCCGTTTACAGGTGTGGAGACTGTAGAGAGGTTCATAACTCAACCAAGTTCGTGTTATGAGTAAATGTACGACCAGCCTTCAAACTTAATCCAGATCTCAAATTCAAAGTAAGCCATTTTCATTGGTAAAAGAGGTCAGAAATCAGACAGGAACATCCTAAAAAGTCTAAAGGACTTAACGGACACACCAGAGTCATAGAAACTGTAATATATTTAATATATGGCCAGGGATTACTTATTTAATCAACAAATATATCAATGTTTAGAAGTAAAATAATAGCAAACTATTGGTACTGAATATGTTTCTTCAGAAAACCAATCACTTTTTAAAACATGAGTCTTGCATTGTGTTATGACCACTATAGTGTTTGTTGAACAATATCATTAGACCAATTCTCTCATCGTGCAAAAAAATGCCTTATACATCACTTCTCTACCAGGCCGTGAACTCACGGAAGTAGGTTTTCACCCTCACTTCCAGCTTCTGTTGCTAAGAGAAGTCTGCTTATACATAGACACACACACACACTCCTATGCTGAGCACACTGAGGACAGGTTGGGACCCTCCCAGTTCTGAGACGGTACATTTACCTTTCAAGGCTGTTCAGTCTGGGGGTGCAGGAAATAGAACAGTGGGGAGGTAGGAAGATCTTTGGCGGCAGCAGCCATGTAACGATGAAGAGCAGAGAGGAGGCAGTGAGGCCCTTAAGAGGAGGTCCCTGTGGTAAAATGTGGGGGAAAAGAGACACCCTGACTGGGTGGTGGGGTGCCATGTGTATGTAAACATGTCTGTGAGCTAGAGACTGGGTGTTATAAAAAACCAAATCAACAGCCAACAAGTCAGGTCCAGCTCAGGGCAACCTCATGTGTTTCAGACCAAAACTAGTTATACGGCTGTTCATGGCTGTGACCTTTTGGTTATTCACCAGGAAACTCAATCACTTGTACTACCCAGGGCACCCTAGACTGGAAATTCCATTGTCTAAGGGAGATGAGAATGTTGTGTGGGCCATGCACAGATACAAATGTCAATCAAAGTGAACCCACAGCTGGAAGAATCCAGATGAATATCATTGTTTCCTTTATGGATGCTTATTTAAGGTGCTTATTTACCCATCTCCTGGATGGATGCATCCATCCCAGAAAGGATGCAAGGTAGCTTATAGAGATAGCTACCGTATAACGAAGGAACTTTAAGGCACTCATTGTAAGTCAATCTTAATCAGCTTTTTCTTTGTTGTTGTTTTTTGTTGTTGTTTGCTTTCTTTGGTGGTGGTGGTGGTGTGCTATGGAGTCGGTTCCGACTCATAGCGACCCTGCATAGGGTTTCCAAGGCTCCAAATCTTTATGGGAGCAGAAAGCCTCATCTTCTCCTGCAGAAGAGCTGGCAGTTTCAAACTGCTGACCTTGAGGTTCGCAGCCTGACTCATAGCGACTGCGCTTCTTTCTGTTCTTTGGTAGGGACTTTGCATAGAAAAATGAACAGAGCTAAAATGTATTGTATGCTCACTGTATGCCACACACTATTCTGGATAGTTTATATTTAGACCTCACAACCCAAGACTAGTAATCAATCCCATTATTAGATCCATTTTACAGATAAAGCTTAGGCACAAAAAGGTTAAGCAACCTGTGGTAAAGGCACGCTGTTATAAGCGGCAGAACGGGGATTTGAACCCTGGTACTGTGCATCAGGATTGGAGGAAGACTCATTAACAACCTGCGATATGCAGACGATACAAGCTTGCTTGCTGAAAGTGAAAAGGACTTAAAACATTTACTGATGAAGATCAAAGAGTCAACAGTTTGGAACTCCCAGTGGTTCTGCAGGAGAAAGATGAGGCTTTCTGCTCCCGTAAAGATTTACAGCCTTGGAAACCCTGTACAGGGTCGCTATGGGTCAGAATCGACTCAACAGCACTTAACAACAACAACAGTGAAGACAAAAGGAAATCCGTGATGTTAGCAATAAATCAGTGAAGTTAACAATAATTCAATGAATGAAAAGGCGATGGAGGCACTGTTTTGCTTGTCTCACCCTTTTGCCTGCATCGCATCCTGAACTGAGAGGAGTCAAACATTGGAGCTTGGCTGTCCTTCTACACATTGCATTTGAGTTAGACAGCATTCTAGCCCCTATTTTATCCACAATAAGAGGAAATAATCCAGAATTTAGTGGGCAAGGACATTCTGAATTTCCCATAGGCCTTCACACTGGGTTGAACTTGCTGGGAACACATTTCTGAGATTCACAAGGCCCCTCAAGAGCAGGTGCGTGGCTTGTTGGTAAAGGGTTTAAATCAGATAACCTCCGAATGATGTGGCTGTAGCTTCTTTCAGTTTGTTCAATGCAGCCATAGAGATCGTTTGACTCACAGTGACCCCATGTGATGGACTAGAACTGCTCCAGAGAGTTTCATCTTTATGGCGAACAGATTGCCATGTCTTTGTCTGGCAGAGTTGCTTGGTGGGTTCGAACTCCCAACCTTTAGTTAGTAGCTAAGCATTTAACCGTTGTGTCACTAGGCTCCTTTTCTTTCAAATAAGCCAAAAAAGCCATACCTGCTGCTATTAAGCCGATTCCGACTCATAACTACTCATACTCCTTAGGGTTTCTGAGACTGTAAATCTTTATGGGAACTAACAGCCTTATCTCTTGCTCTCAGAGCAGATGGTGGGTTTGAACAGACAACCTTGTAGTTAGCAGCCCAACACCTAAGCCATGTCACCAACAGGACTCCTTTCAGATAGCCTGCATGAATTCAGAATTTGCACCTTCCTGGACCAGGCTCTACTGGAAGAGGATGTATCGAGTGATTTTTAGACTCTAAGTAAGAGAAGCAGGCATGACTGGGCCTGCCTGATTGTATTACTTTGGGGCATTTTAAAGGCATTTCTTCAGCCTCTGCTCATTTTTCTGATATTCATGCTTGTGTTGAATTCCTCACATGGAAACATGCTCTGCCTGTACTCGCGAGCTCTCTTTGATGGTTTATGGAATTAGCCATGCAAATAGATTGGCAAATAGATTGAAACCCTCATTTCAGGGTTCCTTAGCTACTAAGCATGCTTTTGGACTCATTTCCATGAGCTGAGCTCTGTGTGTTTGAGAGAAAAGTAAGGAAGAGATTGGTTTGTGCCCTGACTACCTGTCCTCTGGAGTAGAGTCAGGAGAGTCTTCAGATGAAAATGTATAAGATCAAAGCTGAACAGCAAATGACTGAGGGGATCAGGGAGCAGATGGCCAAGGGGCTTTTTCTTGTAAATCTGAACTGAGCTACATGCAGCTTTTGGGTAAAAATTGGCACAGACTTTTTCAACAGGTAAGAGGGAATATGTATATGTATGTATGTATATATATATATATATAAACAATATATGTGTATTTATATAGGAACCCTGGTATAGCACTGTGGGTTAATGGTCAGACTGCAAAGTCGTTTGAACTATAAGGTCAGCTGTTCAAGCTTACTAGCTGCTCCTTGAAAACCCTATGAGTCAGAACTGACTGGATGTCACTTAACAACAACAACAACTATGTATTGGTTTGGACCACAAGGTCAGTGATTCAAACTTACCAGCCCCTCCTTGGAAACCAGGCCACTGAGACTCTATGGCACTTAACAATAGCAATAACACCATGGGCTTCAGACGTTTAGGGAACAATTCCATTATCTATAAATTCCATTTCCCGACAAACTTTTTGAAGCCCCCTTGTGTGTGTCTGTGTGTGTGTATAAAGTGATCAAAGAGGATGAAGGATTTGCAATTCATAATACTGTAAAAAAAAATTGACTACCCATTTATTTATTTTCAATTTACCATTACAGTGGACAGTACATTTTCCAAAGGTTTCCAAAGGAGAGCTTGCAAACATATTTACCATTGGAGGGAGTGGGGGAGATTTTCAAGTAACATTTGTAAAGAATTTATGTAAAAGTTTATCTAGTATTACTTCTCAGATGCTTCAAAGGAAGTGTGTTTGAATTCCTGAAAAATAAGATTGCATTTCCACGCTTGGTTGCAAGTGACCACTAGATGAGCTCACTCCCTGTGGTGGAACAAAGAACGTAATCTGGCCTTGAGAACAACTTTCAGAACTAGGTCCAAGGTTGCTTGTTGGTCACATAATAATTTTCCAGGTGCAAGATATGCATATATATATATATATATATATGGATATTCAATGTGCTTTCACTAATGTTGGGATTAGAGGTAGGAACATGGGGCTGAAGGATTCTTCAGTTGTACTTTTGAGAAAATTAAGGTTTGTGTTTTTTTTTTAAAGTAATCTTTGTACATCCTCAGAAGGTTATGTTGTTACCCTAACTGAGCAAAAGAACACCACGGCAGTGAGGGATGCCTCATAGGCTGCTTGGACAGATGTATATTTGTAAGCAAATGTGCATTCTTGTCCAGCTACCTCTGACTTCCTCAATCATAACTATTTAATAAAACACCCCAGAAAGGACAGCACCATGTTGGATTCCAGACTTTAAAGTGAAAATACATTAAGAAAGAAAGCAGCTGTGCTTTATGAGAGTGTTCCAGAGACATCTTTTGATTGTAGATAAATTCTAAGTGAATAATGTTGCTACTAAAATACTCCTGTATTTATTGCAGAATTAAAATGAATGACTTGAGACCTGAAGCTTTTTTCATCAATTGCTGTTGTTAAGTACCATCAAGCCAGTTCTAACTCACAGCAGCCCAACATAGGGACTTCTGAGGAGTGGCTGGTGAGCTTGAAACCCCGACCTTACAGTTCAACCTGACCTTGCGGTTGAGTGCTTATCCTACAGTGACACACCAGGACTTTTCATCAATAATGTACTAAATTTTCTCATACCATAATATCTATGGCCAAAATTTTTCTTTGGTAATTCAGGCCCAACTCCTTGATGATTATGGTAGTGGTGGTGGGGGCTAGGATAGTTAGCTCCATCAAATTGGTTCCAACCCATGACAACCTTTTTTGAACAGAACCAAATCTTGTCCAGTCCTGTGACATCTTCATGGTCACTGATATTTGAATCCATTGTGATTCTGTGTAGATCAAGTGAGTGTTTCCCTTGACCTTCCACTTTACCAAACATGATGACCTTCTCAAGCAATTGACCTTTCCTGATGATGTCTCCAAAATAAGTGAGCTGAAGTCTTGCTATCTTTGCTTCTAAGGAACATTCTGGATGCATTCCTTCTAAGACTGAAGTTTCATTGTTGTTGTTAAGTGCCATTGAGTCAGTACCAACCCATAGCGACCTTATGCACAGCAGAAAGAAACACTGCCCAATCCTGGCCCAACCTCACTACTGTTGCCATGCTTGAGTTCATTGATGTTGCCACTTGGCCAATCCATCTCACTGGGGTCTTGCTCTTTTTCTCTGACCTTTCACCTTACCAAACATGATATCCTTCTCCAGTGACTGGTCCCTCCTGACAATATGTCCAAAGTATGAGAGACGAAGTTTGGCCATCTTGGCCTCCAAGGAGCACTCTGGCTGCACTTCTTCCAACACAGATCTGTTGGTTCTTTTGGCAGCCCATGGCACTTTCAATATTCTCCTCCAACACCATAACTCAAATGCTAGGGTCTTCCTTATTCACTGTCCAGCTTTCACATGAAAATGAGGTTATTGAAAATACCATAACTTGAGTCAGGCACACCTTAGTCCTCAAGCTGACATCTTTGCTCTTTAACACTTTAAAAAGCTCTTTAACACTTTAAAAAGATTTTCCTAATGAAATACTGAAGTTTCATTATCAAGTGGAAATTCTAACTATAAAGATAATTGTTATTCTGCAAATTGTCTTCTTATTTTTCTTTCTATTAGATAATTAGTTCTTAAAAGGTGGCAAATGTTCATGTCAGTTTTATAAAAGTGTGTTTGGCAGTAATGATTTATTGTATCTAGCAGTGACTGATCATCTGAATGTAATAATGATTCCTTATTGGAAAACAGATGCTTTCTCTATCTTGGTGGAGGCTTCTGAAAAATCTGTTTGCCCAGTACCAAGTAACAAACGAAAACCAGCCTACAGATATGTTAGAAAGGGACTCTGTGGTCAGATCCATGTTGGGCAGTTGGAAAGGAAGGCTAGAGTTAATGCATATCTCCCCTTGTACAAAATTAATTCATTTATGAAAATGATGTACTTGTGAAAGGTCCCAGTATGTAGGAAGTGTGACATTTCTTCATCTGAGAGAGCAATTTAAATATCTTATTACCATCTCCAGCTAAAAATACCTTATGAGTTCTGGATTCTTTGTGGAGTTAATCTTCCATCTCAAGTTCACCTTGTTGCTAATTCTCCATCTCACTTCAGAGCATGGAGGTGGTGCCATTTGATGAAGAAGGGGGCTTGTACATATTGCATCTTTCCCTCTCATTGGCTATCAGCACATCTCTGTCTGGGTGGAGATGCTGGAGGGAAGTCTAGGGAACACAACTGACAAGTAAACCTTGGTCGTGTTCTTAGATGAACTTTGTGTCTTCTTCTCTAACTTCTTTCCTGCAGATGGGGATTTTCATGAGTGGGTGTTTGGAGAAGCAAAAAAAAAAAAAAAATAGGGCCATTGCTGGAGTTTCACTGTTCATTCATTCCTCTATAGCCACCTCCTTTTTTATAGAAATCTGACTTTTTCGGCTTTGACTAACCCAAACTCTATCAAACCCACTGATGTTGAGTGAATTCCCATAGTGACCCCATAAGGCAGTAGAACTGTCCCATAGGGTTTCCAAGGCTATAAGTCTTTGTAGAAACAGATGACCATGGCTGTCTCCTGTTGTGATGCTGGTGGTTTTGAACCACCAGCCTTTTGGTTAACAGTGAACACTTTAACCACTCGACCACAAGAGCTCTTTGGTTCGGCATAAGGGGAAGGTAACCCTATCGCCAACTCAAAGTGAATCCAGATTAATCTAAGCCTATCCATGTTGACTCCTTTCCTTTGCAAATGACTAGTTGAAGTGTGGGCAGATAGGTTAGCCCTGGCCAAGGAGACAGGAGGAATATTTGCCCAGGGTGTTCTAGGAGAGATTTTTAGCTATTAAAGGAGGCTGAGTAAAAACCGTGTTCTTCCGCTGGATTTTGTCATTGTACATGTGATGGCTGGAATTCCTGCAGCTCTTCTGTTACACGTGGAAGGCTACTCTGATACACTGGCATGGCAGAGGAAGATAGAATTATGCAATGAATCTTAAACCCTCCATACCTCAGGACGTCTGGAATGATTTTCCTTACTTGAGCCATTAATTGGTTTTTCCATTTCCTGAAAAAAGCCCTGGTGGAGCAATGGTGAAGCCCTTGACAGTATCTGAAATGTTGCCTGTTCGAACCCACTAACCACTCCACAGGAGAAAAGTCCTGGTGATCTCCTTCTATAGGATTACAACCGAGAAAGTTCTATGGCGGCATTTCTGCTGTACCGTGGGATCGCAGTGAGCCAAACATGTCTTGACAACGCCTAATCAAAACAACAACCAAATCCTTGGCACTCATTCAGAGCTTGATCATTAGGTGTTGAATTGAATCACAGACTTTTTAGTTCTCGCCATGGTATCTTATCCTCTAGGAACCTAGTCCAAGTTTGTGTGGTAGAAGAAAGGTTACCAGAGGAAAGAGAGGTCAAGCCCTGAGTTTAAGTGCTTTCCAAGTCGCGGCTTCACAGTTGCTGTTGTCTTATTGGGCAAAGTAGGTCACATGGCCAGGGCCACTGGGGAAGGGAGTTATACAGGGCTCAGATGTAGAGAGGCCAGATTCATTGGGAGCCATTACTGTAATAATCCACCACTCTGTTTTAAACTATGGGTTATGTTATAAAGAAACTTAGATGCAGCTAAGGAATTTAAACAACGATGATGTGAGTCCAAGAATAAGTTTCTTTCTATAAATTCACACTTCTGGAATGAAAATGTAGATTCAGACATCTAAAATGGAAAATAACACTGTGGTTCAAAATGAACTGTGCTTTTAGGTCTTTTGGTTTTAAAGTATTTTTACTGTTCTCTCAGCCTTGTACTACTTATTTACAATAAAGGCAGTTTTCTCTTGTGGAGTTTCTACTGAGAATGTTGACACTCCCCCCCCCTCCCCCGCAACATCTAAGGGCAGTACCTACTATTCCAATCGGCAGCCATCACTTCCCTTCCATTTGCTTCATAACAAATGTTCCTTTAGGCTGGGCTCAGGGTATACATTTGTAACTAAAATGAGATGGGATAAATGTAAAGAAATAACACTTTGATTCCAGGCAGACTCTTCAGTCTTAATCATCTGCACAAACTAAAGTGTCTATCCTTGTTTAATGTATGTTGTTGCTGTTCTTAAGTCGGTTCCAACTTACAGTGACCCTGTATAGTGTTTTCTTAACCTCAAAGTAAACAGTTTGAAACCACCAACTGTTCCTTGGTAGAAAGATGTGGCTTTCTGCTACCTTTAAGATTTACAGCCTTGAAAGCCCCATACAGGGTTCCTATAATTCAGAATCAACCCCATCCACCATTTAGAATCGGCACACAACCACCGTAACCAACCATAGTGTTTCCAAGGAACGGCTCTTGGGTTTGAACCACCAACCTTGCAGTTAGCGGTCCAGTGCTTATCCTACAGCACCACACCAGGAAAGATATGTAATAGACAAGAAAGAAGAGTGAAACTAATAAGTTCGAGAGTCTGGCGGGGAGACTGTCCACTCAAATGCATTTTCATAACAACATATTCTGTTCCAAATTCAGGCAAGTGAATTGAACAATGGAATTATTCAGATCTAGGAATCATTGGAGGACCCTAAGTCCACCTCTACTATTCCTGGAGAATCTGACTTTCATCACCACCTGAGTTCTATTTAATAGTCACTTTTAGATCACTGAATACATTGCATATGCAAAAGTGCCAGATACGGCTAGAATAGTATCAGATTTACTGCAACAGTAGTACTGAATGGATACGGTGCCTACACACACCTATGCTCAGAGTGAAGATCAACAGTGCCAAACCCATGTTGGAGTTTCCCATTTCAGACGGTGTAAAGACCGAAGACCAGAAGAGTTGTAGGATGACACCAGGAACATCATACATGAAGAAAGCAAAAACTCATTAAGAAGACAAGAAAGAAGGAAAAGACCAAAATGAAAGTCAGAAAAGACACTGAAACTT
>NW_006408700.1:4971961-4992842 GCF_000296735.1 Chrysochloris asiatica
AAAGCTGGACAGTGAATAAGGAAGACTGGAGAAGAATTGATGCCTCTGAGTTACGGTGTTGGAGGAGAATATTGAAAGTGCCATGGGCTGCCAAAAAAAGATCTGTTTTGGAAGAAGTGCAGCCAGAGTGCTCCTTGGAGACCAAGATGGCCAAACTTTGTCTCTGATACTTCGAACATATTGCCAGAAGGGACCAGTCACTGGAGAAGGATATCATGTTTGGTAATGTGGAAGGTCAGAGAAAAAGAGGAAGACCCCCAGCGAGATGGATTGGCAAAATGGCAACATCAATAGGCTCAAGCATGGCAACAATTTTGAGGTTTGCCCAGGACCAGGCAGTGTTTCGTTCTGTTGTACATAGGGTCGCTGTGAGTTGGTACTGACTCAGTGGCACCTAACAACAACAACAACAACAAAGGCCCTTGGAAACCTGGTGTGGCACTGTTGGGTAAGCACTGAACCACAAGGTTGATTTGAACTGCAGTGTCAGTGGTTCAGACCTATCAGCTGCTTCTTGAAAATCCTATTCAGGGTTGCTGTAAGTCAGGACCTACTCGACAGCACCTAACAACAACAACAAAGGCCCTTAGAAGAGTAGACAGACCTTGTTAACACACTGAAGTAAGGCTCTTATATGCACACACACAGCAAGACTGAGCCACTGTAGATGCCTGGAATGATCTTTCAGCATGGTTGAACCTCTAAAGCATTTGAACTCTCCCCATTCTGCTCTTGCTTCATCTAGGTGGCACAGGGACTCCATTTCTGTTTTCTATCCAACATCCAAGGATTCCTTAGATTCCATTTCCTGTGGCCTCACCTGAAGTTTGAATTTTGGACCGCAATATTCTGTAGCTGAGATACTCAGTCTCTGTACTTCTTCTTGTCCCTGATTTGCATGCTGACCAGAGAAAGACTCCTAAGGAGAAATGCAGAATTAACAGTGTGCCTGCCTCTGCTGAACGTATCTGTTTTCTTTGCGTATGTTAATTTAAAGTTTGCAAAGATTCATCTTCTCAGTCAGGCATTCATAGCATTCCCCCAAGGTCACCTGAAATTTGAGTTTTTAATCAAACTGGAAGTCATTGTTTTCTGAAGATTACTTCATAGTTCCTACTATGATAACTTAATCACCACATCCAAAAAATTACTTCTGTCTCCTTGTAAAAATTGCTTTTTGTATGAGGTTTTTGTCATAGTATGCGGGTATTACAGTCCTGAGAGTAAGGTAATGATGTGGCACATTGTGGAGACAAGTGCATAAGATATTCCAGAATGCAATGAGTATTTCAAAGTGCAGATAAGCCACTTAACATTGATGAGTATTGTGTGGCCCTGCCGTGGGATGCAAACAGGAAGGAGCCTTCAATATCCTCAGCTTGTATCCTCTCATTTTACACTTGAGGAACTTTGAGGCCAGAGAAATTGTTCAACATCAGTTGCTTAAGGTATTTCACCTATTTGGAGTGACAAAGCCAAGGGGAATGTCAAGGCTTGCTGGAGAAGGATATCATGTTTGGTAAGGTGGAGGGTTATAACGAGAACAAGAGGAAGACCCCCAACGAGATGGATTGGCTAGGTGGCAGCACCGATGGACTCAAGTGTGGCAACAGTAGTGAGGTTGGCCCAGGATCGGGCAGTGTTTCGTTCTGCTGTGCATAAGGTCACTATGAGTTGGTACTGACTTGATGGCACCTAACAACAACATGACTTTCATACCACAGTGCTGTCCACTTTAAGATACTGTTTCTTATGTAACATAGTGAATAAGAAAATAAGAATGTTTCAAATAGAATGAATGTTCAAAGAAATCAGTAAAATAATCAGCCAGTCAATTGATCCATCAACCCACCACCCATCAGGTGGGTTTGCCCTAGATGCTTGTGCCTTGCTGCATATAATGCTGAAAGTTTTACCACCAGTCTCACAAATACTGGTTGTGTCACCGGAGGTGGACAGCAGCGCTTCCGGACTTAGACTAGGAAGAAAGACATGGTGATTTATTTTTGAAAATTAGGCGTTGAAATCCTCAGAGATCACAACAGAGCATTGCATGAGAGGAGCTGGGAAAAGCAGAAAGCATGAAGTTCTTATCTGGTGAGGTTTATAGGAGAAAGAAGATGGGTGTGTATAATTGAAAGAATACAGGGATATTACTTGCATATCATTGAGTAGGAATAGCTTTCTGTTGAGCACGTTTGGCAGTATGGGAAACTTGCAGGCCCATGATTCATAGCGACCCCAGGCACAATGGAATCAAGTGCTGCCTGTTCCTGTTATCAGTTGGGTTACAAAGGACACGATCCACTCCTGACTCTGCTTTCTTGATAATCAGGTCCCTCCTGTGTTACTCTCTCTCTCCTTTGTGGCACTGTGGGTTAATGCGCTGGACTGCAAAATCGGTTTGAATTGCAAGGTTGGCTGTTCAAGCTCACCAACTACTCCTTGGACACCCTATGCAAGGTTGCTATGGGTTTGAACCATCTCAACGGCACTTAATAACAAGAAGCCACCACCCAAGGGAACTCCCCTTACATTCTATCAGGGTTGTGATCTGAGTTAACAATGTTATTTCCCTCCCTAATCCCTTTACATTGTAGGATAAGCACTGGACTTTTAATTACAAGGTCAGCAGTTCAAATCTACCAGCTCCTTCTTGGGAGAAAGATGAGGCTTTCTGGTCTCTCAAAGATTTATAGCCTCCAAAACCCTATAGAAGGTTGGTATGAGTTGGAACTGAGTGAATGGCACCTAACAACATCAACAACAATCCCCATACAACAGATGACACTATGGGGGGTGGTCACATTGTGACAGAACTGTTAAACAAACCTCGGAGACTCATGGCCCAGCCACGCTGGCACACACTCCTTCCATAAGCATTCTGGGAGAACACACTGGGAATGTTCATGGATTTCCTCTCTGGTGACAGTCCAGTGAGCCTGCAGTGAGAAGCCAAGGAGGACTCGACAAAGCCTTTCACCCTGACTGCCCCCCAGTATCAAGGAGCTCTGGTAGCGTTGTTGTTGTTGTTATGTGCCATCTAGTCGGTTCCGACCCATAGCGACCCTGTACAGGGTTTCTGAGGGTGTAAATCCTTACGGGAGTAGAAAGCCTCATCTTTCTCCCGCGGAGCAGCTGGTAGTTTCGAACCGCTGACCTTAAGGTTCGCAGCCCGATGAATTGGACTGTGAACTGCAATGTCAACAGTTCGAAACTACCAGCTGTTACACAGGAGAAAGATGAGGCTTTCTGCTCCTGTAAAGATTTATAGCCTCAGAAACCCTGTACAGCGTCGCTATGGGTCAGAACCGACTCCATGGCACATAACCAACCAACCAGTATCACAGAGCAAACCTTCTCACCCATCTGGTCCCTCAAAATACTGCAGGAAACCAAGGAAATCTGGGAGCTTGCTACAGCAGCCGTTGCTCATGGTGGTTTAGAAGGAAGCTCTTGACAAATACATTCTTGACCCTCACCCTAGAATTTCTGAGTCAGCTAGTCATAGAGGGCAGCCTAGACATTTTCATGTGTGAAAGTCCCAGGGGTAATTCTCATATATACAACCACTTGGGAGCCACATTTCTGTAACATACGGTATTAAACATCACTATCACATCGCACTAGGGAGCCACATTTCTGTAACATACGGTATTAAACATCACTATCACATCGCACTAAGAAAGCAGCACCGATATTAATTCTTCCCATAATGCCAGTCTCCAGCAATGTTTACGTAGTCTTAGTCTAGAGTAGCGTAGTGGTTACGAATCGGGCTGCGAACCTTAAGGTCAGCGGTTCGAAACTACCAGCCGCTCCGCGGGAGAAAGATGAGGCTTTCTACTCCCGTAAAGATTTACACCCTTGGAAACCCTGTACAAGGGTCGCTATGGGTCGGAACCGACTCGACGGCACTTAACAACAACAACAAGTCTAGAGTAAGTTGCCTTTTACCTACATGCCATTGTCCCCCCTCCCCATTCCAGATTGTTGTTCTGACTTGTAGCGATCCTCTATAGGGTTTCCCAGGAGCAGCTAATGGATTTGAACTGCTAACCTTGTGGTTTGGAAGCCCAGTGCTGAGCCTCTAACGCCACACCAGGAGTCTATTGCAGACGAGTACTGAGCTATTCAAATGTGGGCGTCATCTGGTGGTTGTTACTTTTGTGCTCCTGAGTTTGGAAAGACTTCTGTTTATTTGGCCTGCTCCACGCACGCCTATCAGTCCTCGGGGATTTGTGGCATTTGCAGATCTTACAAGGCAGGCAACATAAACATATATAATTCATAGAGGGAAATATTTTGGACTCCCCTTCACTTTTACAAATTGGCCATAAAATAGAAACCACAGACATAACACTCAGAGTTGCCAAGAATGAAGACTCATTTGGGGCAGGGGTTAGGGGTGGGGATACAAGTTTTTCCTGTGTACTTCTTTACAGCGCACCAAAGATGGAAAAGTAGGCATTTGTATGCAAATGTAATGTTGTTGTGTACCGTTGAGTGGATTTTGACTTACAGCAACCCTATATAGCAGAGTGAAACTGACCCATAGGATTTCCTAGGCTGTAATGGTGGTGCTATAGGGTAAGCACGGAACCGCTAACTGCAGGGTAAGTGGTTCAAACCTACCAACCGCTCCATGGCAGAAAGATGAGACTTTCTGCTCCTGTAAAGATTTGCCTCCTTGGAAGCCCTATACAGGTTTGCTGTGAGTGAGAATTGACTTGATGGACCTTAACAACAACAACAACAATTTTTCCAGGTGCCCAAGTGGGTTAAATGAAGTGATGTAAGTGTTAAGCTGTTAACTCAAAGGTTGGTGGTTCAAACCCACCAGCCACTCTGTGGGAGAATGCTAAGGCACTGTGCTTCTATAAAAATGTTGTTGTTGTTGTTGTTATGTGCCATGGAGTCGGTTCCGACTCATAGTGACCCTGTACAGGATTTCTGAGGCTGTAAATCTTTATGGGAACAGAAAGTCTCATCTTTCTCCCACAGAACAGCTGGTAGTTTCGAACTGCTGACCTTACGGCTTGCAGCCCGATTCTTAACCACTACGCTACCGGAGTGTATAGCCTTGGAAACAACAGGGAGTTCTGCTCTTCTCCACTGGGTCACTGTGAGTCAGAATCGACTTGATGACTGTGGGGTTTGGGTCTTTTGTCCTGTCGAGTGGCTGGTGGATTTGTGCTGATAACCTTTCAATGAGCAGCTGAGCATTTGAGAGGTGTATCATCTGAGTTCCTTAAAAATAATAGGGATGTTAAAGTTGGAGATGTCATTTTCTACATGGCAATTGACAAATATCTATTGAAGAAAATAATAATTTGAAGTGTAATCTCCAAAAGCCTTTAAAAGTCTTTTGCCCTCAGTAACTTTGTCACGTGAGAGCATGTGCTTGTCTTGATGGCCAGTTAAGTGTGTTTAGGACTTCATATACATTTTACTGTCACTCGCTGCTTCCTGGTTTTTCCTTGTTCACAATCTGCATGATTGCTTGTGATGTCAGGAGGAGCACAGGGAAAACTGCAGCTTGCTACTCTTCTCCTAGGAGCTGCTTGGGCACTCCAGGCTCCCATTAGCTTGTTAGACTGAGTCTTCAGGAAAGAGAAGGAGACTAATAGGCTCTTGTAATTTCCATTGAAACATTCTGGTGACTTAGGTAATGGATTCCTGATGTGGCGCTGTAGGATAAGCACTGCACTGCTAACTGCAAGTCAGTGGTTCAAACCCATTAGCTGCTCCTCGGAATCCCTACACAGGGTTGCTATGAGTTGGAACTCACTTAGTGGCCCTTAACAACAACAACAGCAACGGATGAGTAGTTACAGCTGATGGCACTTATTGTGATCCTTGGCTATAGAAAAATAGCTTGTAATGAAATGGTTACCCTGAAGACATGCAACAGGAAATCATTGTTGCTGCAGCAGCCAAACTCAAAATTCTCCTCAGCATTTGGTGTTAGTGTGTGTTAAAGTGTCATGTGTGTGTCAGGAGGGCTGGGGTCTGGGCTTCGGTAGTTACGTGCTGCTGGTGAGCTCTGAGACCCTGCAAATGCTGAGTGATCACTTTGGATCTCAATGTCCTCATCTAAAATTAGTAATACTGTCAACGCCACAGGGATTTTGACAGGACAGGAGAACGTGGTATAAATGAAATCTCCTATCCAAGTCCATTAGTGTAAAGAGAAGAGATCCCCCAAGGAAAGGGGTCAACCATAACAACAATTGTGAGGATGGCTCCAGACCATACAGTGTTTCTCTGCTGTTGTGCATAAGGTTGCTAGGAGTCGGAACCAACTCAACAGCACCTAACAACAACAATGTTCAAGTCCAACACATATTGGGCTACAGATAGGGTGATAGACGGTGATGCTGGGGAGGACTGGATGGGTTATTTTCAGTTAATTGTAGACCTCCTATGACTCCGTGATGCTTGGGAGGAAGCCAAGGATACAGAGGTTCTCTTAGGTGACAGTTTTTGTTGTTGTGAAGTGCCGTCAAGTTGGTTCCGACCCATAGCGACCCTGTGTAGGGTTTCCAAGGAGCAGCTGGGGAGCTTGCACCACCACACTCAGAGCTCACCAGCGGCACGTAACAACCTTGCAGTTCAAACGACTTTGCAGTCTGACGCATTAGCCCACAGCGCCACAACAGGGCTCCAGTAATCAGTCCTAAACTATCTGATCATTTTACTCTTTGAGAAATGCACAGATTGAATAAAAGACTATCATCATTCTATGTGGATCAGGGCTGTTAACCAAGATGGAGAGACTTTCTGTGGCACAGTGCCTAGGATGCATCAGCATTCCATAGAAATCAGTCTCTCTTTCACCTTCTTAGCAGGAAGGACGCTCTGAATAAAAGATGGCAGCATTTTTTCACATTAATCTTAAAAAACAAATCTGCTTCAAAACCAAGGCAGGGAGGGACTGAGATGTTTTTGCTGTTGTTGTCAACTTTAATACCTTATCCAAGAGCAACAAATTGATTCAGCCTTGCCTAATTTGACAATTTTCAGTGCATTATGTAGGTTCTCTTAGAAAATACTTGAAAAGCCCCCATTCGAAATTTGAAATAGGGTTATGTTTGTGAGGGTGCATGATGTGTTTTTTAATAGTCACAAGACGGATTCTAGAAGTTTCTTGTGAAAATGCATGATCTAGTTCTTTGTTTGTACCAGGCAGCTAGCTGTGTGTTGGCATTGAGAAATGGGAGGGATGGAGTCAGTGGAATGTTATGCTCTCATTTCTTCTTGCTCAGTATTCTTTAGGCACAATTGCAGGAACAATAAAGGTATTTTGTTCTTAGATGTGTTTGTTTTAAATAGCATATTTATAACCATTATTTTCACCACTCGTTGGTCAGTTTGTTGTACTGCAGTGGTTTTGTGTTGCTGTGATGCTAAATGCTATGTTGTATTGTTGTTCAGTGCCCTCAAATTGGTTCAGATGCATAGCAACCCAGTATAGGCTTTCCAAGGAGTGGCTGGTGAATTAGAACCACTGACCTTGTGGTTCAAACTGACCTTGCAGTCCAGTGCTTTATCCCGCAGTACCACACCAGGACTCCAGAAGCTATGTCACTGGCATCTTAAATAACAGCAGGGTCACCCATGGTGGACAGATTTCTGCTGAGCTTTCAGACTGAGACAGATGAGGAAGAAGGAGAGACGGACTGTTCCAAATATTTAGTCACTGAAGCCCTTATGATTAGCAGTGGGACACTGTCAGACTACATCAGAATATCGATGATCAAAACCCTATGAGCACACTTGATACTGTCAGGTATAGTGGCAGATAGCTACCTCAAGTTGGTAAGCACTCAAAATACGTTTTGAGAAGAGCTACCTCCTCAATGGAGTCCCGGCGTGGCGCTGTGGGTTAATGCGTCAGACTGCAAAGAGGTTTGAACTGCAAGGTTGGCAGTTCAAGCTCACCAGCTGCTCCTTGTAAACCCTATACAGAGATGCTATTGGTCGGAACCAACTCTCCAGCACTTAACTCTCCTTTGAGGAGGTTGTTGTTGTTGTTGTTAACTGTGATGGTACAAATGGAGTAAAAATTTCAGGATCTTGATTTGCTGAAGGGGCACAACTCAAAATGAGGAGAAACAGCTGTAAATAGCAATTTATAATGTAAACATGGAATGTAACAAAGTGTGAATCTAGGAAAATTGGAAATTATCAAAAATGAAATGGGATGAATAAAGATCGATATCTTAGACTCTAGTGAGCTGAAATGGAGTGGAACTGGTCATTTTGAATCTGGAAGCCTTATGGTTTACTATGCTGGGAGTGACAAATTGAAGAGGAATGGTGACGCATTCATCATGAACAAAATCATCCCAAGATCTATCTTGATATTAGCCATCTGTGACATTTAACATCCATACACCTACAAGGAAGACCAGTTAATATAACTGTTATTCAAATTTGCAAACTAACCACTCTGCGGTACATAAGGTCTCTATGAGTAGAAACTGACTAGTCACCCAACAACCATTATTTGCAAGCTTTCTACAAGACTAAGGAACTATTTGAAATTACCATCATCTTAAAAATAATCAGGAACCCAAAAGATAAATAAATAATGGCTTGGGTTAATGACAAAAAAAAAGCGGGGGGGGAGGTACTGTGCTTGCTACGTGTCTGTTACTCCAGCAATCCAGGTGAGATATTGATCTTTCAGCTAGCCTTCTAGATAAGTGCCTTTGTTTTTCATTTAAATCTCGAAGCTAGCCTTCTAGATAAGTGCCTTTGTTTTTCATTTAAATCTCGAAGATATACCTGCAATCGTGGAATAAAATACATGTTGTTAAGTGCCGTCAAATCAATTGTGACCCATAGCGACCTGTATAGGGTTTCCAAGGAGCAGCTGGTGAGCTTGAACCACCAACCTTGCAGTTCAAATGACTTTGCAGTCTGACACATTAGCCCACAGCGCCACACCAGGACTCATTAATTCTCCTTACTATTTAGTGCCAAGCTAGAAGACAAGAGAAAAAATGTTCTCACCCCAAGTGTTGAGCAGTTTATTTCTCTGGAGGAATTAAACTTTGGGTTTGTGGTGCAGCTTTGTCAGAACAGCGGTCAGTACTCAGCCTAATCATCATGGGACACCCAACTACAAACACTGTCAACATGTTTCCATCACATCAAGCCATGTTCAGCTACCAGGGTCATAGCTTCAGAACTGAAACCATAACTGATTAATCTGACTACCTGAAGTTCTGCAGTAGTTGCCCGAGAATAGGCTTTTGGGGTACCCTATGTAAAAGGGACATTTTATGACTGTCTTCTTACAAGGATGACTGTTTATTAACATCTGGTCCTAAAGATCAGCTCCACAGGAAGGTTCTCCTGGTCTCCCATTTTAACAGAATCATACAGGGGGTGGTGGGGGGGTCCCTTCAAAAAAGTTGTGGAAAAATTTCATCATCTTTTCAGTCCATTTTCTCATGAAGCCCCCAAATATTGCTAATTAGTGTTAAACAACAACAACCAATGGCTGTAAATCTTTACGGGAGCAGAAAACTTCATCTTTCTCCCACGGAACAGCTGGTAGTTTCAAACTGCGGACCTTGAGGTTCACAGCCTGAATCATAACCACTACGCTACCAGAGCTCCTTTAGGACTAGTCATTAGGGAAATGCAGTAAAAACCTAGGAATTGATACAATGAGATACTGTTTCACACGCTGTAGGAGGACTGCAGTTATAACGATAAACAATCACAAAATGTTGGCTAGGGCTAGAACCCTCCTACATTGTTAATGGGAAACAAAAAGATAGTGGTAGTTGTTGTGTATGAGTCAGATCCGACTCATAAGGACCCTGTATAGAGTTTCAAGGCTATAAATGTTTATGGGAGCAGAATCTCTCTCCCCTAGAGTAGATGCTGGAGCAGCGATTAACAGCCCAACAAATAACCCACTATGCCACCAGAGCCCCTTTAGATTGCTGTTGTCAAGTATAATCGAGTGACTCATAGCGATCCTTTATAGGGTTTCCAAGAAGCAACTGGGAGATTTGAACCACCGACCTTGTGGTTTGCAGTCCAGTGCTGATCCACAGCACCATACCGGAGTCCTCCATTAGGTAGAGCTAAACTGCTTTAAAAATTATTTGGCAGATTCTCAAAAGAATAAAATATATAGTTATCAAATGAAACAGCAATTCCATTACTAGGTATATACTTAAGATAATTGGAAACACGTGCAGATAAAAACATGTTAACAAATGTTTATTGCAGTATTGCTCATAGTCGTCAGTGTGTGGATAATCTAAATGCCTGCCAACTGATGGATGAGTAAACGAAGTATGGTATAGCCCTACACTGGAATACTATTCAGCCATATGGAGACTGCCATGCTAAAACATGGAGAAACCGTGAACAACATGCTAAGCAAAAGAACTGGACACAAAAAACCATATATTGTACGGTTCCATTGAGATGCCGTGTCCAGAATCCTATAGCGACAGGAAGTAGATTCGGGGGTTCCCGGAGTAGCATCGGGAGCGACTGTTGGAATGGGCGTGGACTTTCTTTTGGAAATGCCCTAGAAATACATCTTGGTGATAGTTGCACAACTTTGTGACTCCAGGTTGTCCCTCACTTAACGATGGAGTTTTATTCTGATGGCTTTGTTGTAGCTCAGTTGTGATGTGAATTGAATACCTCTTTTTGGGGGGAAGAAATTTTTTTTTTTTTTAGTTTTCATTTTATTACCATTAATGTCAGTATTTTTTAAAGCCTTGTCTTTATTTTTGGGGGGCATGGAAACATTGAATATAAACGTATAGATATGATTGCCATCGAGTCGGTTGTGGTACATAGAGACCCTGTACACTGTACAGGGTTTCTGAGGAGTGTTTGGTAGGTTTGTACACTATAGGGTTTCTGAGGAGTGCGTGGTAGGTTTGAACTGCCAATTTTGGGGTTCACAGTCCAGTGCTTATCGCACCTGTAATACCGTATGTAGTAGTTGTTACTAAGGATAAGATGTACAAAAAATAAAGGACAGTAAGTTGTTAAGTGTGGTTTGTCGTAACTCGAATACATCATTAAGTTGGGGACTACTTGTATATCAAAAACGATTGAATTGCATACTTTAAGAGGGTGAATTTTATGGAATGTGAATTACATCTCAACTTTTAAAATTAAAGTTTTGCTTGATCATTATACAAATTAAGTTATGCTGATAATGCATAATATAACTTGCAACCATCATTAGCATTAAAGCCTATATTTATGTTTTTAAAAAGACATTTCATAATCAAATTTATGGGCTTCATTGGTACAGTGAAGATGAACGGTTGACAACACCACCTGTTCTCCTCAGTTATATTATGAAGATAAATAGTTCATCACTTCTGTTGTCTCATTGGATTTGTTGCTTCTTATTCCGATTTATCAAACGTTCATTGTTCTGAAATTGAGGGCAGAAGTGTCAAATGTGCTGTCTCATTCTTTACCCAGGTACTACCTTTCCCGAGCCAGGTGGTCTACAACAGAGTGGGCAAGTGTGGGAGTCGGACTGTGGTCTTGCTTCTGAGAATCTTATCAGAGAAGCATGGATTCAATTTGGTCACTTCAGACATTCACAACAAAACCAGGCTCACTAAAAATGAACAAGTAAGTTGCCTTTGCCCATTGTCAAATTCTGTCTGTTTTTGGTTCCCCTGTGTAACTAGTGGGGATTTACAGGACATCCTTAAAACTCTTGCAAATGAAGACCAGTGTTACGATTTCATGCCGTACTATTGCCAGAGAATGGAAGGAAATTGAAATTAAGGGTTCTGCAGGAACGCTTTTTTAAACTAGGAAGTTTCCCTGGAGGGAGACTTTTATTAATACTAATTGAGGACAGTACAGACTTGTCATTGTCTGTTTAGCTAAAATTAGCAGTGCATAAGTAAGTAGTTACACCACTGAGCTATGAATAATGCTGACATCCTGACAGCAAAAGTGAGAAAACTTTTCTTTTACTGCATTTCCCCTTCGTTTTTTCACGAAAGCCATAAATCTTCAAGGTTATGGTGGTGGTGTTTGTGTGCAGTGGAGTCAGTTCTGACTCATAGCGACCCTGTATAGTGCTTCTTAGGCTGTAAATCTTCACGGGAGCAGAAAGCTCCTCTTTCTCTCATGGGGCGGCTTATGGATTTGAACAGAAGATATTGGTTGTAGTATAGTGAAAAGCTTCTTTTGACCAGGAATACGATGGGCTGCTAAGGAAATGAACTTTCTGTCATGGTAACTAAAACCACATTTTAGGTATTCAGTGGCAGCATGCTGGTGGAAGAGTGAAACCAGTAAACCAGTAGCTGTTGTTGAGTCTGTTCTGATATGTGACCCCACGGGGCCACAGTAGAGTTGTGCTCCATAGGACTTTCCAGGACTGATTTTTTTCAGAAGTAGATCACCAAGCCTTTGTTCCGAGGGACCTCTTGGTGAACTCACACCTCCAACCTTTGGGTTAGCAGCTAAGCACAGATGTTACTTTCTCCCAACAAAGTAGAAGACTCATTCTACTTGCTAACCCTGTAAACCCACTGCTTTCGAGTTGATTTTAATGCATAACAACCCTCTGAGACAGAAACTCAAAGGCACTTAATAACAACAGGACAAAGTAGAACTGCCCCTTAGGGTTTCTGAGGGTGTGACTCTTTATAGAACCAGATTGCCCCTCTTTGGCCTACAGAGTGGCCTACAAAAATTTTCAGTTTTGTCCATTTCTTTTGGAGACATAATTTCAATTAACAACTAGACATTTCACCCCCTGCACCATCAGTACAGGTTCCTTTGCAACCCTGGACTGGGGTAGAATAAACAGTCTCACTTAGGTGCTTGGCTAATGTAAATCCATTATGCCTCAGTTTGAACCTCAGTGTTTAAGTTCACCAGCCGCTCCTTGAAAACCCTACACAGGGTCGCTATGGGTCGGCATTTAACAGTGGATTCAGTGGTCTTTAACAACAACAAGTATTCTCATGGCCAGTTGACAGGGTTGAGTTTATCAGCCTGGTCCTAAAAGAGTTGCTCCCCCATCCCCCCGCCCCCTTAGATGCTCAGCACCGTGAGTGGTGGTACATCCGGCAGGAGTTTTGGGGATAAAAATTTTCAGTTTTGTCCGTTTCTTTTGGAGACATAATCCTGACTTTTGAGGAATGTAAAATCTCATAAGCAAATAGAATTCTGATACTAATTCACACCTTGGAGATCATTGGAACTGCTTTAGAATAGTATCATAGCCAACAGTACTTGTAATAAAGCCAATAAATATAATGGCTTTTAGGGGAAAGACCAAAATGCCTATTTATCGGAAAACTTTCATGAGTCTCTGAGTACCAAGATGAAATAGTCCTTACAAATCAGAAGGGTCCTGGTGTGGCATTGTGTGTTAATGCGCTGGACTGCAAAGTCAGTTTGAACCTCAAGGTTGGCAGTTCAAACTCGCCAGCCACTCCTCGGAAATCCTCTACAGGGTCGCTATGGGTCGGGACCAACTGAATGGCACTTAACAACAATAACAAACAGCAGAAACACATTTCCAGGTTTATCACTCATTTTTTTGTGTCCAGTTCCAAGTCTTAGCAACCCTGTAAAGGGCTTCTAAGGAGTGGCTGGTGGGTTTGAACTGTTGACCTTATGGTTAGCAGTCCCTTAGACAAAAACTATATTCAGGGGTCATTTTTTTCCGTAAGTATTTGTAACAAAGCACCATGAAGTGAGTGCATTCTTCAAACAATAGAAATCCATTCTCTCACTGGTCTGGAGGCCAGAAGTTCAAATTCAGGTGTCAGAAGGACCATGATCTCGCGGAGGATTCTAGGGAAAGAGCTTAGATGTCACCATCTTCTGGTGGCCCTGAGTGCTCCTTGCTTTGCAGCTGCAGCTGGCCTCCACTGTCACATGACCATATTCCCCTAGTGTCCATCCTCTCCTCTTGGGTAAGAACCCTTATTCTCCAGCACGATAACCAGGCCACATTCACAGATACGGGGAGTAGGACTTCTACAGATTTGTCTGGAAGACAACCCAGCCCATCACAGTGATATTCAGGGATAGCACGCTTTAAGAATAACCTTGCTCATTAGGATACATTCTCTCTGATTCCTTTACCTGATAGAATAGCTAATAGGATAATGTTGGCTAAGCCCTTTAACTACAAAAAATTGCCTATAAATTAAAAGCTTATGTTATTAGAGTTTTATTATAATAATTTAATTGTGTTTTCCTTTGAGTGCAAGTCTTAGGATCATGCTTAAATATTCTCTCAGTTCTTAGCTGCCTCATAAAACACAGTAATGAGATATTATTTCCCATCACTGAAGAGGGATACAGAAAACAGAGAGAGCAAGACAAACATAATGAAAAGATAAGACACTGAGCTGTGCAGGCATGTCGTAAAATGAGAACACAAAATGTATTGTGGTTATTGTTGTTGTTGTTGTTGTTGTTGTTAGCGGCCTTCAAGATGGCCACTGACTCATGGTGACCCCAGATGCAATGGAATAAACCATGGCCCAGCCCTGCACCCTCCCCGTGATTCATTATGTGTCGGATCATTGTGATCCATAAGTTTTTCATTGGTTGATTTTTCTCCAAGTCCTTCTTCCTAGACAGCCTTCGTCTGGAAGCTTCACTGAAACTGATTCTGCAAGATACAAGCTTCACAAAATATGTTTTATTAGGTGCCGTCGAGTCTGTTCCGACTCATAACGAGCCTTTGTACAACAGAACAAAACAACATCCTTACAAAACTTAAGAGCATATAAATATGCCATAAGATTTTACACAGATAAACCTACTTATTTCCTGTGAGCAAGTAAAATAAAATTCTAACAGTAACTAGAAAGATTTAGATTAAAAATAAAGAATCATTTACTATTGGTGTGGTTGGTAGTGGTGGTTGTGTGCCACCGAGTCGGTTCTGACTCACAGTGACCTAGATAGCATTGCCTTGGCTGTAAATCTTTATAGGAGTAGAAAGGCTCATCTTTCTTCCTCAGAGAGACTGGTAGATTCGAACTCCCGACCTTTCAATTAGCAGCCCTCTTCATAATCCACTATGCTACCAGGGTCCCTTTAAGAATAACCTTGCTTATTAGGGTAGGTTCTCTTTCATTCCTTTACCTGATAGAATAGCTAATACGATAATGTTGGTTAATCCCTTTAACTACAAGAAATTGCCTATAAATTAAAAGCTTAAGTTATTAAACTTTACTAATTAATGGTAAACCCTTTACTAATAGTGTTGTTGTTTTTAAGTGCCATCAAGTCGGTTCCGGCCCATAGCGGCCCTGTATAGGGTTTCTGAGTAGCGGCTGGTCAACTTGAACCACGAACCTTGCAGTTCAAACCGACTTTACAGTCTGATGCATTAACCCACAGCGCCACACCAGGACTCCTTACTAATTATATACAGACTGTTATATCCAGGGAAGGTTAAAGACACACTCATCATGTTCTTCCAACATCCAGGTTCATGTCTCATTTGTTTGGAATGGTTTGACTTGTCTGAAGTCCAGGGAACAGACTACGCAATCTTTTAAGGCTCTTGTCAGCCCTGGGACCCTGATATATTTATACAACTTTCAGCATAATCTGTGTATTGTGTAGTTAAAACGTTTCTGATTAGTGTGGTCAGAGTGACCTAGGAGAACTTTCGCTACTAAATTATTATAGATTTCTAGTAATTTAGAAGGCAAGTTTTAAAACTTAAGGGCAAAGGAAAGGTAAGGTAGAAAACACAAACCTGCAAGTTTGATATAGAAGCAAATACAGGACAGGGACTGATGGCTTGTTCTGTAGCTTACTGATTTGGTACTGGTACGCAGAGAGAGCCAGCCAGGAAAAAAAATATGACAAGCAGCCAAGTTGGGAACAGGTCAAGAATGTTTAAAGAAACCTTATCCTTGTTACACAGATCCTCTTTTGCTAAAGTTACAAAGTACATAAAACAAGCAGAGAAAACAAATGTTATTTTAATGTAATGTATTCAAGAAATAATTTGTGGTATGAGTAGCTACTCTTCTCGGTAATTTATTAAAGGAGTAAGGAGGAAGTATTTTAGGAGACTAATTAAAATTTTATAGTCAGTGCTTCTCAACCTTAAACAGCACAACTCAGAACATTGGTTTCCATGGAAACATTGTTCTCCAAAATTAATATAAATTCTGCCTCAGGTACAGAACGAGTTAAACAGACTCGTGTGGGTTGGGAGGACACTATCTACCATGGAGAACATTTCTTTTATGGGAAGATGTGTTCCAAGTTCCAAACTATTGACTTACAAATGAACTTTGGAATAGTATCCATTTATTAGACTGAAATTCTTTATATGATTCATTCTTATACTTGCTACAAAGGCATCTCTCTTGGCCGGGGTTATATTTCCTTGTACATGTCTCCAGGGACAGTAACTGTCACTACACACACACACGCTCATACATGCACACTCAAATTATTACATTTAAAATTTTCACTTAATGGTAAAAGCACTGAAGGAATTTTTGAAAAACAAAAGGGAGTGTAAGTAGGAAGATACAAAATGTTTGATTGCCTATAAAACTCTCACACATCTGTCCTGAAAGAAGTACAACTGTCTTTGAAGTTTACATTTTGGTAGTTCCATCTTGACAGAAAACTGCTACTCAATACATTGTAAAATGCAAACCCCCTCTAAGACCAGGCCTCAACTTCTCGCTGGCTTACGTGATTTCGTGGATCAGTTTGAAAGATAGGGAACTAGTTTCCCCGAAAACGTGAGGCATGTTTACCAAAGAAAACCTGGTAACCCTCTTTGTGAGTAGTCTGACTTCATCTTTCAGCACTTTGCTTGAAGTGCAGTAAAAGTCAGAGTGGCAAAGGCCTGTCCCAGATCTAAGAATTCACAAGTTAATTCCTTCTTGGTGGGGAAGAGCAGACGTTGTTGGCATGTGAGCCAAAAAGGCTGAAAAATCAAATCTTTTCACTCTTTTTATTTGTGTCAAAGCTACCAAAGAATGTTGCTGTTATTAGGTGCTATCGAGTCTATTCCAACTCATAGCAACCTTATCCACAACAGAACCAAACACAGCCCGATCCCACGCCATCCTCACAATCATTGCTAAGTTTGAGCCCGTTGCTGCTGCCACTATGCCAATTCATCTAGTGAGCGTCTTCCTCTTTCTTGCTGACCTTCTACTGTACCAAGCATGATGTCCTTCCCCAGGGATTGATCCCTTCTGAAAATATGTCTAAAGTATGAGAAACAAAGTCTCACCATCCTGGCTTCTAAGGAGCATTCTGGCTGTACTTCTTCAAACACGGATTTGTTTGTTCTCCTAGCAGTCCATAGTACTTTTAGCATTCTTCTCCAAAACCGTAACTCAAATGCATCAATTCTTCTATGATCTTCTTTATTTATTGTCCAACTTTCACATGCATATGAGGCTATTGAAAATGACTATGACTTGGGCCAGCCATACTTTAGTACACAAACATGTGACATCTTTGTGCTTAAATACTTTAATAGGTCTTATGCAGCAGATTTGCCAAACACAGTACATCATTTGATTTACTGACTGCTGCTTCCATGAGTGCTAATGGTGGATCCAAGCAAAATGAAGTCTTTGACAACTTCAATCTTTTCTCCATTTATATGGGTGCTATTTATTGTCCAGTGGTGAGGATGTTCGTTTGTTTTTTTACATACTGAAGGCTGTGATCTTTGATATACATCAGTAAGTATTTCAAGTCCTCTTCAATTCCAGCAAGCAAGGTTTTATTGTCTGCATATCACAGATTGTTAATGAGTCTATCCCCAATCCTGATAGCACATTCTTCATATAATCCAGTTACTTGGATTATTTACTCAGCATGCAGATTGAATAAGTATGGTGAAAGAATATAATCCTGGTGCACACCTTTTCTAATTTTAAACCATTAAGTGTCCCTTTATTCTGTTTGAACACTGCCTATCGGTCTATGTGCCAATTCCTCATGAGCACAATTAAGTATTCCAGAATACTGATACTCCTCAATGTGATCAGTAGCTTGTCATGAACCACAAGGCCAAAGCCTTTGCATAGTCAATAGAGCATGGGTAAACATTTTTTCTGGTATTCTCTGCTTTCAGCAATGTTCATCTGACATCATCAGTGATATCCCTCGTTCCATGCACTAATTCCTGCTAGAACTTCTGGCAGTCCCCTGTCAATAGCATATTGCAGCCATTTAAAAATTATCTTGAGTAAAATTTTACTTGCATGTGATATTAATAATATTGTCTGATGATTTCCACATTCCATTGGGTGACCTGTCTTTAAAATGGGCACAAATATGGATCTCTTCCAATCAGTTGCCAGGTAACTGTCTTCAATATTTCTTAGGATAGTTGAGTAAGTGTTTCCAATGCTGCCTCAGTTTATTGAAAGATTTCAATTTGTATTCCACCAATTCCTGGAGCCTTGTTTTTTGCAATGCCTTCATTGGACTTCTTCCTTTAGTGCCATTAACTTTTGATCATACGCTACCTCTTTAAACAGTTGAATATTGACCATTTATTTTTGGCACAGTGACTCTGTCTTGTTTCCATCTTCTTTTGATACATTTTGCATCATTCAATACTTTGCCCAAAGAATCCTTTAGTACTCCAAATCAAAGTTTGAATTTTTTTCTTAAGTTCCTTCATCTTGAGAAATGCTAAGTGTGTTCTTTCCTTTTGGTTTTCTAACTCCAGGTCTTTGCACATTTCATTATAATATTTGACTTTGTCTTAAGCTGCCATTTGAAATTTTCTGTTCAGCTCTTTTACCTCCTCATTTCTTCCGTTTGCTTTAGCATTTCTGAACTGGAGAGCAAGTCAGAGTCTCTTCTGACATCCATTTTGGTCTTTTCGTTCTTTATTGTCTTCTTAATGCCTTTTGCTTTCTTCCTGTATAATGTTCTTGAGGTCATCCCACAACTCTTCTGGTCTTCAGTCATTAGTGTCTAAAGCATTAAATCTGTTCTTGAGGTGATCTCTAAATTCAGGTGAGATATGTACAAGTCCCACCACTCATCTGTTAGTTTGTTGTATTGTGGTAGCTTGCATGTTGCTGTGATTCTGGAAGCTATGCCACTGGTATTTTAAATAGAAGCAGGGTCACCCAGGGTGGACAAGTTTCAGACAAGCTTCCAGACTACGATAGATTAGGAGGAAGGAAAGATGGAATACCTCCAGAAACCTTAGTCACTGAAAACCTTATGATTAGCAGAGGAACACTGTCATATAGCACTAGAATATTGAATACTGAAACATGATGAAGAGCACCAGAGTATTGTCAGATACAGTACTGATAGATGAGTCACTCAAGTTGGGAGGCATTCAAAATACGACTGGAGAATTGCTACCTCCTCAAAGAAGAGTCGACTGTGATGTCGTGAATGGAGTTAAAGCCTTTGGGACTTTCATTTAATGATGGGCACAACTCAAAATGAACAGAAACAGCTGTAAACATCCATTAATAATTGCAAGATGGAATGTACAAAGTATGAATTTAGGAAAATTGGAAATTGTCTAAGTGAAAACGAACCACATAAACATCGATATCCTAGTTATTGTTGTTGTCATTAAGTATCATCTAGTCAGTTCCAATAAACAACATTCTTATCAATGGAGAGAAGATTAAAGTTGGCAAGGACTTCATTCTTCTTGGATCAACTATCAACACTCACGGAAGCAGCAGTCAAGAAATCAAATGACATATTGCATTAGGCATATCTGCTGCACAAGACCTTTTGAAAGTGTTGAAGAGCAAAGACGTCAGCTTGAGGACTAAGGTGTGCCTGACCCAAGCCATGGTATTTTTCAATAACCTTGTATGCATGCAAAAGCTGGACAGTGATTAAGGAAGACCATAGAAGAATTTATGCTTTAGAGTTGTGGTGTTGGAGGAGAATATTGAAAGCGCCATGGGCTGCCAAAAGAACTAACAGATCTGTGTTGGAAGAAGTGCAGCCAGAGTGCTCCTTGGAGGCCAGGATGGCCACACTTCATCTCTTATACTTCTGACATATTGTGAGGAGGGACCAGTCACTGGAGAAGGACATCATGTTTGGTAAGGTGGAGGGTCAGAGGAAAAGAGGAAGACCCTCAACGAGATGGATTGGCAAAGTGGCAGCATCAATGGGCTCACATGTGGCATCAATTGTGAGGTTGGCCCAGGACAGGACAGTGTTTCGTTCTGTTGTGCATAGGGTTGCTATGAGTCGGTACCAACTTGATGGCACCTAACAACAACAACAACAAGTCAGTTCCTATTTATAAAGATCCTGTATAGGGTTTCTGAGGAGTGGCTAGTGAATTTGAACTTCTGACCTTATGGTTCAAACTGACCTGGGGATCCAGTGCATTATCCTACAATGCCTTACCAGAATTCTAGCCGAGGTATTAGTGAGCTGAAATGGACTGGTATTGCCCTTTTTGAATTCGTCAGTCACATGGCTTACTATGCCAGGAATGAAAACTCAAAAAGGAATGGTTTCACATTCATCCTCATCTAAACGAACATTTCAATATCTGCTTTGAAGTACAACCCTGTCTGTGATAGGATAATACCCATACACCTACAAGGAAGACCAGTTCGTATAACTATTATCCAAATTCACGTACCAACCACTAAAACTAGTGATGATTAAACTGAATAATTCTGTGGTGCCACAGGATAAGCACTCAACATCAATGTCTGTTTTAACTGCAAGGCTAGTGGTTCAAAGTCACCAGCCGCTTCATAGAAACCCTATACCGGGTTGCTGTGAGTTGAAATGGACTTAGTGGCACTTAACAACAAACTTCTTCAGTCCAAAACTGATCAAACATGCAATCAAGATATTTTGATAATTTCTGGTG
>NW_006408700.1:5007931-5025624 GCF_000296735.1 Chrysochloris asiatica
AACTAAGAAGAGAAGGACTAAGAACTGGTGGCCAGGAGCAGACTTGCAGAATGTGCCCTTTGCAGATGTAAATTATTATATATGACTTAGTGGGGTTTTTTTCGTTTGTGTGTTTTTTAAAAAAGCTAAAGTGGATAGAGAGAAATACTTTTAACTCATGGTATATGGAGGGAATTATAATCAATGTAATGAAACAAGTTATATGAATGTGAAACTCAATCTACAATAAAAACCTTAAATTTAAAAAAATAAAAAAGAGAGTTATATGATTTACTATCCTGGGAATGAAAAATTACACAGGAATGGTGTCACTGTCATCATCAAAAATAACATTTCCAGATTTATCTTGAAGTACAGGATTTCTGTGATAAGATAATATCCATATGCTTAATACACATATTATTCAAATTCCTACACCAACCACTAAGGCCAGAAATGTGAAATTAAAGATTTCCAACAACTTTTTGAATCTGAAATGGATCAAACTTGCATCAAGATGTACTGATAATTACTAGCAACTGGAAATTTCAAAGGGTTGCTCAACAAAACACCGTCAAGTATTGTAATGAAATGTGCCAAGATCTGGAGTTAGAAAACCCAGAGACGAACACGCCCAGCATTTCTCAAGTTGAAAGAACTTAGGAAAAATTTCAAGCCTCAACTTGCAATATTGGTAGATTCTATAAACAAAATAGTCAATCATGCAGAAAGCCTCAAAAGAAGATAAAACAAATTTACAGAGACACTGTACCAAAAAGAAATGATCTGCCTTCAACCATATCAAGAAATGGCATATAATCAAGAACCGAGGGTACTGAAGGAAGAAGTCCAGGCTGTGCTGAAGCCATTGGTGAAAAACAAGGCTCCAGGAAACTGATGGACTACAGTTGAAATCTTTCAACAAACTGATACAGCAGTGGTAGTACTCGTTCATCTATACCAATCAATTTGGTAAAGCAATGGGAAGAGATCCATATTTGTACAAAGAGTGGTGACCCAGTGGAATGTGGAAATCATCAAGCGACATCATTAATATCACAGGTAAGTAAACTTCTGTTGAAGATAATTCAAAAGTGGCTGCAACTGTCCATTGACAGGGAACTGCCAGATTCAGAAGAGGAAATGATATCAGCTGTATCTTGGCTGAAATAGAGTTACCTGAATGATGTTTGTTGTTGTTGTTGTTAAGTGCCATTGAGTCAGTTCTGACCCATAGCTACCCTGTATAGGGTTTCCGTGAGCTTGAACTGCCGACCTTGCAGTTCAAATGGCTTTGCAGTCTGGCGCATTAACCCACAGCGCCACACCAGAAAGAAGTTTACTTGAGCTTTATTGACTATGAAAAAGCTTTCGACTGTGTGGATCATGACTAGCTATGTTTGTGAAGAATGGATATTCCAGAACACTTAATTGTCTTCATGAAGAACCTATGCAAAAGTCAAGAGGCAGTTTTTCAGACAGGACAAGGGACACTGAATGGTTTAAAATCATGAAAGGTGTGTGCCAGGGTTGTGTTCTTTCACCATGCTTACTCAATCTGTATGCTGACCAAGTACTCTGACAAGCTGACTTTTATGAAGAAGAGTGTGATTGGAAGAAGACTCATTAATTAACAACTTACAACAGTATGAAGGTAATGCAGCCTTACTTGCTGGAAGTGAAAACAACTTAAAATACTTACTGCTGAAGGTGAAAGTCCACAGCTTTCAGTATGGATTTCACCTCAATGTAAAGAAAACAAAAATCCCCTCAACTGACCCAATAAATAATATCATGATAAATGGAGAAAAGATTGAAGTTGTCAAAGATTTCAGTTTACTTGGATCCACTATCAACACTCATGAAAGCAGTAGTCAAGAAATAAAATGCTGTATTACATTGCAAAAATCTGCTGCACATGACCTCTTCAAAGTATTCGCGAGCAGAAGTATCAGTTTGAGGACTAAGGTGGGCCTGACCCTAGCCTCAGCATTTTCAGCATCCTTATCTGCATGTGAAAGTTGGACCATGAATAATAAAGAACTAGAAGAATTGATGCATTTGAGTTATGGTGTTGGAGAAGAATACTGAAAGTACCGTGGACTGCCAGAAGAACAAACAGATCTGTGTTGAAAGAAGTGCAGCCAAAACTGAGCCTTAGAAGCCAGGATGGCTGGATTTTGTCTCTCATCCTTTGGACATGTTATCAGGAAGGAACATTCCCTGGAGAAGGACATTATGCTTGGTAAAGGAGACACGCAGTAAAAAGTGGATGATCCCCAATGAGATGAATTGGCACAGTGGCAGCAGTAGTGGGCTCATGGGGAACAATTGTGAGGATGGTGCAAGACTGGGCAGCATTTTGTGCACAGAGATGCGATGAGTCAGAATCGACTTATTGTTAAGTACCACAGAGTCGGTTCTGACTCATAACAACCCTGTACAGGGTTTACGAGGCTGTAAATCTTTACAGGAGCAGAAAGCCTTATCTCTCTCCCGTGGAACCGCTGGTAGTTTCGAACTGCTGACCTTGAGGTTGGCAGCCCGATTCGTGACCACTATGCTACCAGAGCTCCTAGATGGCACTTACCTTCAACAACTTCATTTATCTAACTTCATCTCGGTGCTTGTTGTTTTCATTCCTCCTTTCCAAACCTTCTGACTTTTGGCCTTGGGTAAATGCTGCCCTTTTGATTCTAGGGTATGTATACTTCACTAGTGTTGTTCCCTCCTATATACCTATCCCCCCCCCCCCAATATATGTATGGCTTGGCTACAAATGAACCCTGGTGTTGAGCTCAGTTCCAGACCTGAAGGGGACCGAGGACCACAGGGTCAGGTTTCCATCCGCTTCTATCTAAGCAGTTAGTCTGGTGGTTTAGGATTGTCCGAGTTTCGTTACACATTTTCTCCCACTTTATCCTGGCCCTTCTTCTATGATCCCTTTCAGAACCACTGGTTGTTATAGTTGGGCACCGTCTAGTTCTTGTGGTCTCAGGGTCATGGAGTGTTATATTCACATGTTTTGTTTGTCCATTGACTAATTGTTTCCATTTTCCTCACTCCTCTTGGCTTCAGACAGAGAGAGGCTAGTAGCTGCCCCTTAGGTGACAATTCATGAGAATCCCGGTCACTACTCACCAAAGTAGGATGTAGAACATTGTCTCTGTGGACTCTGGTATGACACTTGGCCATTGTGTCCCCTGAGTCCCAGGCCCAGCAACTTACTCCCTCAAGGTGTTTGATAACATCTAAGAAGGTTTCATAATTTCGCCCCCTTGTATGCTCCACCCCATTCTTAGATAGGTCTGCAACCATAGTGAATAGCCATGTGCTGTCAAACCTTGATATAATTGTGGGTGTGCTGTCTCTCTTCCTCCCACTCCCATTCGGCTTGCTTGCCTAACCCGGTACCTATTCATAGAGCAATGGTATCGCTTCTATACTGTGTCTCTAGTGTAAGGTGCCCTGGTACCATAGTGGTAACCGCAAGGTCAGCACTTGAGGTCCACCAGGAGCTCTGCAGGAGAAAAGTTAAGCTTTTTGCTCAAGTCAGTAGTTACAGTCTCGGGATTACTTTGAGTCAGAACTGACTTGATGGCACATAGCCAACTAACCATATATAATGTATATAACATAATGTATATAATGTACATAACAATATTTATCGCTACTGGAAAACTGTAATCTTTAAGGAAACATACTGCCACATCTTTCTCCTGCAGAGCAGCTGGTGGATTCAAACCACCAACCTTTGGTTAGCAACCAAGCAATTAACCACTCACTGTGCCTCCAAAGCTTCTTTTTCTTAACCCTGATGGGCATCAAAACACCTGCTTTAAGGTTCATCTACAAAATACAGTCCAGTGGTGGACCAACGGGAGGGTGTTTGCCTTCCGTGTGGGAGATCCGGTTCAATTCGGCCTGGATCAATGTACCTCATACACATCCACCACCTGTCTCAGTGGAGGCTTGTGTGTTGCTGTGATGCTGAACAGGTTTCAGCAGGTTCCAGACTCAGACAGATTAGGATGGAAGGTTTGACAACCTGCTTCCAAATATCAGCCAATAAAGATGCTATGGACTCCAGGTCCAACCTGCATCCCGCCATGGATGGTGCAGGAATTGGCAGCATGTCTCTGTGTTGTGAGTGAGGTCATCATTTGTCCGAAGCTAACTTGGCTGCAGGGAAACAGCAGCAGCTACAGATCATATGTTCAGTTTTGAGGGGTAGATTCAGGTATTTGTATTTCTAGGGGAGGAAAATCTTCTATGAGATCCTAATGTGCAACTCCGGCACAGAATCATTGCCTTAAAAACCCTAATTAGTAGAACAAATTCTTTTCATTAAACTGATTTTTTTTTTCACTGAGCAAAGAATTCCTCTTTCCTATGAAAATCTTGCAAGCCTCTGAAGACATCACATCTCCCCCGAAGTCTTTGTGAGTGGTGTGTCTTGAGGAGCCAGCACATTTATCCTTGGATCCTTATTCTTGCTTGAAATAGTCTGGGAAACCTCCTTTGTTATTATCCTCAGAGCTTCCTGGTGGTATAGAAAGGACAGTGTGTAAAGGACAGAGAGCTGCTCTGATTGGACACAGAATCTAACCTAGAAGATTAACCGAGTCCATCTCCACGCCCCAGGTAGCAGATCTACAAACAAGGCCTTGTCTTGTGATGCTGTAGACATCAGAGTCCTGCTAATGGAAACTCGGTGAGGAGGGAAGGAACAAATTAAAAAAGAAAAAAAAAAAAAAAAGAGGAGGAAGCAACCAGGCCTGACAAAATGAAATGTTTCCTACTCTGCTTTCAATTGCAGTTGATAAGATTGATTTTTCTCTGCTGTTCAGACCCAGTCATCTTGCCTTGGTCACATCATTGCTCCCCCTGGTGGATTTTACTTCGCTGCAGGCATGTGGCTTGTTTCTCTTCACTGCACAACCCTTAGCTTAAGGTAGGAAGACCAACCTACCTGCTAGCGGGGCTCCCCCACAAAAGAGTAAAGTAGAAACATAACCTGAATCTATGAGGGGTGCAGATGATTAAAGCTCTTGGCTGCTAACTGAAAGGCTGGAGGTTTGGGTCCACCAAGGTATAGATCTCAGGTACCTTGGAAGAAAGGACTGGCAGTTTATTCCACGAAAACCGGCATTGAAAACCCTATGGAATACTGTTCTACTCTGGCACAGACGGGATCACCGTGAGTCAGAGTTGACTTGATGGCAATTGTTTGTTGTTTTGGTTTTTAATCTGAACCTACAGACAGCCTCTAAGTTGAAGGGCCACAGTGTTCTCCCCTGAGCTACTCTTTATGATCTTTTCTTTCTTTTTTTTTATGTGTGAAAACATGTCCTTTCTTTAAGATGTTCTGCAAAACTATAGGGGATCATGAGTGGCAATGAGAATTACTGCTGACCAGCATTTCCTAAAGATGTCAGGAGCAAAGGCTTTTATCGGTAGCTGTGTCTATAGACCTGTAGATAAAGGCTTTTTCTGCAATACCAGCTAGGTAGACTCAAAGCAAAATAAACAACTTTCGGAAATACTTTTTACAGTATAAATGTTTACTTTTTTTTTTTAACCTCAATTGTTTCTCATTTTTGGATGCACTCACATTTTACTTCTTCCTTTAAAAACATTCCATTACATAACTACCTTTAGTATTTTAAATTCAAACCTTTCTATGATGCTATATTCTGTTTTTCTCACCTAATCTTTAATTCATTTCCTCTTATTTTACTCATTTTTCAAATGCCTGTTGTGACTTTCCGTTTTTCAGCATGTTACATGTAAGGTTGTTGATGTTGTTGTTAAAGCACCATTGAGTTGATTCCAACCCATAGCGACCCTGGAACAGCTGGTGTGCTTGAACCACTGACCTTGAAGTTCAAAGGACTTTGCAGTCTGACACATTAGCCCCCAGCGCCTTATATTCCACAAATCCTCTTACTCTTCAGTTATTTGCTAATTAATTCTTTCCCTTTGTTTAAAAGGATTATTTGTATATCAAATCACAGCTGGAGTAATGGAAAGTTGGGGATAGTAGGTGGCACAAGACAGCATGCTTACTACTGACTGAAAGATGCACGTCAAGAGGAAGGCCTGGGGATCTACGTCCAACAGACCAGCTGTTGAAAACTCTGTGGCTGGCAGGTCCTCCTGCAGTCAGGCACATACCTGCTTACCCTTCTCTTGCCACCCCATCTGTCCAGCAATTAGCTACCATCGAATCAAGCACTCCTCACACACCCAAACACCAGCAGAGTGAATTCCTATGCCACCCACCCAGCAACCAGTGGTCCATATACCCCACCCTTGAACATGCAGCCATCAGCAGTATGCACCAACTGCACCCATAACCCGGAAAGCAGTGGGAACACTCCAAACATATCCACCCCGTGACCAACTGAACAGGCACATTACCACATCAGAGTGCCCGTCAGATCCTAACAGGCGAGTGATTCTGCCAAACAACATGAAGAAGACCTCAGCACCCTCATCCAACATCCACCTAGCTACAGCATCACATACCTCATGCCCAGAGAGTTTCTGTAGGCCAACTGCACATACACTGAAACCTCTTGATCCCCACCACCTACTGAATTGAAAACTGCATGAACATGCAGAGGGCCTATCCCATTCATTTGAGTAGCACTGCCTCACCATGGGCTACAGAAACATCCTGCCCTGACATTCAAAGGACGAACTTACTGCTATCACCAACCTGGAAGGGCCTTACAGTTCCGCAGGGACTGTGGAGGAACCCTGACCACCTAGCAGTTGTTGCCCAATGTTAGAAAAAGAACCTGTTCTCCTAACTCCACTCAATCCTATAAGGAAAGACATAAGAGCCACCCTGCAGAGGACTTGCATGGGCTTTAACTCACCATGCTCATTTAAGGAGAGGAACTCAAACATGCAGTCAACTGACAGCACCAAGATCATTCATAGATGAAAGTAAAAAAAAATACAGCAACAGTTAAAATAATATAAAGTAAGAAAGATATTCTAAAGTGAAAGAGAAGAAACAAAGCCCTGATCAATCAAAACAAATATACACTCAACCAATCAATAAATCAACACCACAGTACCTTGGAGACTGCTGACAATAATAAATTGTATAAAGAAACAGGAAGAAATTGTATAAAGAAAACAACTGAACTAAATAAAGGGGTCAAAACAAAACAAAATAAAAACCTTCCTGAGGAAGAAATGGTATTAGAACTACCTGACAAGGAATTCAAAGATTTAGACTCCTCAAAGAGATCAAGTAAAACAAAAAAACCTTAGAAGAATTCATGGAAAAAATACAACGACAAATTGACGAAATAACTTGAAATTGAGAGGACTAACAATAAATTATCAAAAATAAATAACACAATGGAAAGACATAGAAGTAAAACTGAAATCATGGCAGAAAGAATCAGTGAAATTGAGCACAAATCCCATGCTACTAATCTGTTAGAGAAACAATCAGAACAAATTGTAAATAAAGCTTAAGAGCTTTGTGGAACTACATTAATAGGTTTGATTTATGTGTAATATAGGAGTTCCAGAAGAGGAGAAGAGAAAAAATAAAGAGACCATAATCTCAGGTCAGTAAAAAATGGATGGAAAAAACATATCAAGCAATCAGTAACCAAAACAGAGCAGAAATGGCAATCATAATTTCTGATAAAATAGACTTTAAGTCAAATCTATTATAAGAGAGAAAGAAAGGCCATTATACAAGGCATCTTCAAAAAGTTCATGGAAAAATTCTATCTTTCAATCCACTTTTTTCCATGAACTATTTGAAATGCCCTCATATAAAGATGAAAGGGTCAATCAACCAAGAAGACATAACAGTCAAAATAAGTATGCACCCAGTGACAACTTTAAAATACATAAAACAAATGCTAACAAAATTGAAAAAAGAGACCGCACTAAAATAATAGGATATTTTAATACACCACTCTCAATGGTGGGCAGAAAATCTGGAAAGAAGACCAACAAAGATACAGAAGATCCAAATGACAGCGTCAACTCAACCTCATAGCTATACACAGAGCACACCGTTCAACAGTAGCAAAGTGCACATTCTTCTCCAACATACATGGACCATGGATTGGAAGACTTAATAGTATGAAAATATCAATACTTCCCAAAGTGATTTATGTCTATAATACAATCCCAATCCCAAACCCATAATATTCTTAAATAAGAAAACTAATCTCCAAGTTTACAAGGACAAGAAAGAGTCCCTGAATAATTAAAGCAATATCGAAGACCAATATTGCCCACATTACCTGATCTCACATAACCACCACCACCACCACCACCTGATCTCAAAGTTTACTGTATAGTCACAGCAATCAAAACAGCCTGGTTCAAGGACAGGCACATAGACCAGTGAAAGAGAATTGAAAACACAGAAGAAAATCCATTTACCTATGGGCAGTTGATCTTTGACAAAGTGTCAAAGTCCATTCATTGTGCAAGAAACATTCTCTTTAACAGATGATGCTGGCTGGGAACATGGACAGACATTTCACCAAAGAAGACAAATGGCTAATAAACACATGAAGAGATACTCACTATCATTAACCACTTTGATTCACAAATCAAAATTATAATGAGATATCATTTTACCCGTACATAAATGGTACTAATCAAATAAAACAAAACAAATTAGAAAACAACAAATGCTGGCAAGGTTGTGGGGAGTTTGGAACTCTTACACTTTGCTGGTGGGATTCTAAAGTGGTCCAACCAATATGAAAATGGTATGGCGACCGAGAGTGACGCAACCGACCAGGTGAAGCAAGTAGAATGTGTTACCTTTGACTCGGGTTGCCTGCTTTAGGCCCAGTAAACTTCTGTGAGCTCGCTACCTGCTGAGATGCCAAAAATCAAGTCAAGGACTAGGGGCCGGGCGCCACGAGCGACAGGAAGAGCGCCCAGTGCTGAAGAGCAGCGGAGGTCTCATGTTCAACACGGATATTGGGCAGCACATTTTGAAAAATCCTCTGATTGTTAACAGCATTATCGATAAGGCTGCATTAAGACCAACTGATGTGGTCCTGGAAGTTGGGCCTGGAACTGGCAACATGACTGTCAAATTGTTGGAGAAGGCAAAAAAATTAGTTGCCTGTGAACTTGACCCAAGGCTAGTAGCTGGACTTCACAAAAGAGTACAGGACACACCTCTGGCCAGCAAACTTCAGGTAATGGTGGGTGATGTGTTGAAAACAGATTTACCGTTCTTTGATGCTTGTGTGGCAAACTTGCCTTACCAGATCTCGTCACCTTTTGTTTTCAAGCTGTTGCTGCACCGACCTTTCTTCATATGTGCTATACTTATGTTTCAAAGAGAGTTTGCTCTCTGACTGGTTGCCAAACCTGGAGACAAGTTGTATTGCAGACTCTCTATTAATACCCAGCTGCTAGCACGTGTAGACCATCTAATGAAAGTTGGAAAGAATAACTTCAGACCACCACCCAAGGTAGAATCCAGTGTTGTAAGGATAGAGCCTAAGAATCCACCACCACCTATCAATTATCAGGAATGGGATGGTCTAGTAAGGATCACCTTTGTTAGGAAAAACAAGACACTGCTGCATTTAAATCGAGTGCTGTGCAACAGCTACTGGAAAACAATTACAGAATTCACTGTTCAGTCCATAATACTATAATACCAGAAGATTTCAGCATAGCAGATAAAATACAGCAAATCCTAACCAACACAGGTTTTAGTGACAAACAGGCCCGTTCCATGGACATAGATGACTTCATTAGATTGCTTCATGGATTCAATGCAGAAGGTGTCCATTTTTCTTAGTTATCTGGAAAGCAGAACTGTTCAAGGTCAAGAGAAACTGGAATTAATGTTTTTAATAATCCGAGAAGATGAACTGTGTTGTGTACCATTGGATCAGTATTTACTTGACTGCTTTTTAATACTACTGCCGCTACCAGTTTGTTATCCTGATTTTCTAAGGTAGTCAGTTCTAGGATCCCTGGTGATATATAGGTTACACACTTGGCTGTTGCAAACCCACCAGCTACTCTACTGGAGAACCACGGGGCAGTCTGCTTCAGTAACTCTTTACAGCCTTGGAAATCCTCTGAGACAGTTCTGCCCTGACTGATGAGTCCAAATCAGCCTCAGCAGCATTGGGCTTTGTTTTTATACACGGTAGAATCCAATCCACATATAAATAATTTTCAAGAGCCGCAGACACGCACACCTTTACACTTAAACTTATTTTTAACAGCTTATTGTATAAAGATGTTACTCTTCTCTTTTCTGGCTTATATATTACTGTGGGAATCTTTTTGAGCTGTCCCTCTCCCTCAGGAGTAAAAAAGTTAAATGTAACTCATCACATACCATTCATATGTACAAGAAAACTTTTCTTACAATGAAAAAAAAAAAAAATGGTATGGCACTTCCTCAAAAGCTATCAGTAGAGCTACTTTATGATTTAGCAACCCCACTCCTAGGTCTACATCCTAGGGATATAAGAGCAGTGAGTGACACAAATGGACACACGCACACACGTTCATTGCAACATAATTCTCAGCAGCAACAAATGTAAATAACCTAAGTGCCCATCAATGGATGCCTTTTAAAATGTATAGAACTTAATTAGCTGACTAAACATTCGTTTTGTTGTTGTTAAGTGCCGTTGAGTCGGTTCCGACCCATAGCGACCCTGTACAGGGTTTCCGAGGGTGTAAATCTTTACGGGAGTAGAAAGCCTCATCTTTCTCCCGCAGAGCAGCTGGTAGTTTCGAACTGCTGACCTTAAGGTTCGCAGCCCGATTTGTAACCACTACGCTACCAGAGCTCCTTTAAAGCACAATAAAATCTTAAAAAAAACCAAAAAAAAAAAACAGAAGACAAAACAAAAAAGAAAGTTCTATGAAGCATAGTTGTATTCTGATATACATTGGAGTCCTGGTTCAAAGTTGCACAATAAACACTGGACTGCAAGGTTGGCTTAGATTGCAAAGTCGGTGGTTCAAACCCACCATCCACTCCTCAGGTCACTATGAATCAGAACCAACTCAATGACATTCAACAACAACAACATGAAGCATAGTTCTAATCTGAGGGGCTTACCATGAGTCAGAGTCCATGCAATGGCAATAGATACTGATAATGGAGAAGGAATGCAGTTCAGTGATAAGACAATGTTAGAGAGATTTTGGTGTCAGGTTGACTTGTGTTTCATCTTGGCTCCACCTTTTAGTCTCGGCTCCACCTTTCAGTAGCAGTGATCCCTTAAGCCTTTTGATGTCTCAGTTTTGTCACCTGTAAAGTGTGGCTAATAATATCTAACTCAGAGGGATGGTGTGAGGATTAGATGTCAGCTTGTGTATAAAGAACTTCTGGACACAGTGTGTGACCTCCCAGAAACACTTAGAAAATAGTAATTTCTTTGATATTGTGTTTCTTTCCTAGGTGTTGTGCTGTAAACCTGAGCCCATGTGAAACTAGGATAATGAACATCCCAGAAAAGCTAGATTCATGACCTGCGTGATAATCAGCTGTGTACTTTTTAACTCCAGAAAACATTTCCAAAGGGAATATCTTCATCCTATAAACATGCAGGGGCAGGTACCTGGACAAGGCTTTCTAAGGGACAAATAAGGCATGGCCTCAACTTTCAGGGCACTTACAATCTAGGTCAAAACTAGATTGTAATAGATGAAACTACAATGTGGCATAGAAAGGATATGTCTTGAGAAAGTCAATTTGTGGAGGTCCAAGAAGGCAGCAGTTATTTCTAGTGAATGATGGTCAAAATCAAATGCATTTCTCCAGGCCTCTAGCAGCCAAATGTGCCCCTCCTGCATCATCCCCATCTCTATAGGTGGATACCACCAGTAGTCAGCTATCGAGGCCAGAAATCTGAGCGTTCTACTGTCAGCTAGTCCCCAAAGTCCATAGATTCTACCTATTGACCTTCCCTAGAGCTCTCCATCTTTGGTCACTTACGTTGACTTACTTTGGTGGCTCTCAACCATCTGCGTCTCAGAATCTCCTGGATCTTTTGGTTGTTGCAGCTAGGTGCCATCAAGTTGGTTCTGAGTCCTAGCGACCTTACGAACAACAGAACGAAATACCATCTGATCTTACACCATTCTCACAATCGCTGCTAAGCTTGAACTCATTTCTTACGGGGTCTCCCTCTTTTTTTACTGACCCTCCACTTTGCCACACATGATGTCCTTCTCCAGAGACTAGTCCCTCCTGATATTATGTCTGAAGTATGAGACACAGTCTTGCCCTTCTGGCTCTACTCCAACATAGATTTGTTTGTTCTTCTGGCAGTTCATGGTCCTTTCAGTAGTCTCCAACACCTTAACTCAAATGCATCAATTCTTCTATGGTCTTCCTTATTTGTGGGCTAACTTTCCCATGCATATGAAGTCACTGAAAATACCATGGCTCGGGTCATGGTATTTTGCTCTTGAACACTTTAAAGGTGCTGCATATTTGCCTAATGTAATATACCTTGTTTGATTTCTTGAGTGCTGTTTCCATGGTTGTGGATTCAAACAAAATGAAGTCTTAGACTACTTCAATCATTTCTCCATTTATCATGATGTTATTTATTGATCTTGAGGTGAGGATTTTTGTTTTCTTTACCAAGGATCTCCTGGAGGACTTATTAACCTGGCTAGGCTAGCCCCTGAGGAGCTGTGGTAGCGTAGTGGTTACGAATTGGGCTGCAAATCGCAAGGTCAGCAGTTAGAAACTATCAGCTGCTCTGCGGGAGAAAGATGAGGCGTTCTGCTCCCGTAAAGATTAACAGCCTCGGAAACCTTGTGCAGGGTCGCTATGAGTTGGAACCGACTCCACGGCACATAACAACAACAGGCTAGCCAATAGGATATGTGTTCTTGTGAGCTGGTTGAAGGAGATGGTGAAAGTAGCAATTACATAACTAAGCCAGCGATGGAATCTGGGAGTCCAGTAAAGAGAGACTTCCATCAACAAGACAGGATCCAGAGATGGGTTAGGCTGGATAAGGAATAAAGACAGGAGGATCAAGAGTGTGGCTCTGACTGTGGTAATTTGGGAGCATCAGTAGGACAAAGTCTCCTGTCTTTTCTGTATGTGTCTTCCTACCACCTGATTAATGTTTTTAGCTCCAGTGCTGAGTGAATGAATTATGAATGAATGAGTGCAATGGAGTCAGAATAAAGCCAAGAGGGTCCTACAAGAGCCAGGAGAAAGAGGAGCAGTGGTTCCTGTAATGATTTGAGATAAAGTCTCGCCACCCAGGATGCCTCCTGGGCAGATGAGAGCACACCTGAGAAAAGGCAGGCTGCTGGTACCAGGGGGAGAACCAGTAGAGGAAGCCCAGGTGGCAGACCAGCAGTGGATACAGTCTGCCCAGGTTTTTAGTGCATGTGGAGATCAAATGACACCTCAGATGCAATGCCTTAAACCTATGCTTATGGTGTGTCGTAAGTGTGTCTACATTGAGCGTACTGTGACAAAATGTATGAGAGCTGAAATGTACTATGTGATTTCACTGATCCAATGCAATAAACATAAGTATTAGTGCCTTTATTCTATATATAAAGATACGTCTAAAATGAGTTAGATATTGTCACTGCTAATCCATTTTTCCTTGTGAAATAGACAGTTTTATGACTATTATGACAGTTTTCTCAAATCTAACCACTACTGTTCTTCCATTAGATTTAACACATTGACATGTGTTTAGAGAATGTGATATAATGCTGGAAATGTCAAATAAATGGTTTTTCTTCTGACCTGGTTTTCCAATTTTCTGGTATAGTACGATGGGGCTTTCTTGTATATTTCTTATATATGCCGAGAAATATTTGAACAGAAAAAATGTAGAGAGAAAAGCTTTCATGGTCTATTAAACATACACAGTAAAGAACTATGCTTCTAAGTAGACAACCTCTGAAATCAATTACCTACAGTTATGCTTCCAAATCAGTAATTCTTTTAGGACCCAAACCAAGACCATTGGTTCAGATTCATGCGACCCATGGGTTACAGAGTAGAACTGCTTCATTGAATTTTCTTGGTTGTCATCTTTACAGAAGCACATTGCCAGGCTCATCTTTCCAGGCACTACTATTCAGGTTTGAATCGCCACTAAGGGCAGTTTGCCGCACCCCAGGACCTTTTAGTCATTGTAATGGTAGAGTCATCAAAAGCCAAAACTGGTGCAGGACGGACAGTTTCATTCTGTTATGCATAAGGTCACAATGAGTCAGACTGATTTGATTGCACCTAGCAACAACCACAAATAAGGACAAAGCAGGGATTTTTACTACCAGAAACAAGCACTGGGACTTCTAGAGGAAGGAAGAGGTATAGGATAAGCATGGATAACAGTCTAGGGTTCCATTTCCTTTTTACTGCAGCTTGCGGGCAGGCTTGGTCATTATTTACGTGTGCCTCCCACAGACTAACAGAGGACAGGGTTTATGAATTGCAAGTAATTCATTTTTAAAATTCAATTTCATGTATCCAAACAATCCTTGTGAGCCCATGTAGCTAAACCAACTGTATACTTGGAGATTTCAATTGAACAGTCCTGAGACGTGAACTAAAACCACACCAAACCCACTAACACCAGGTTGATTCTGACTCACAGTGACCCAGCGAGACTGTAAATCTCAGACTGTAAATGTTTATGGGAGCAAACGGTCTCATCTTTCTCCTGAGGCGTGGCTGGTGGATTTGAACCACTGAATTTGTGGTTAGCAGCCCAGTGTATAGCAAATAGTACCACCAGGGCTCTTTGAAGTGTGTCCTTGTTGGAGTTAACTCACTCTTACGTATGTGTCAGCCCCCATGCTAATCAGGAAGCAGCAAATGTCTTCTGTCGGGTTTAAGACAAACCTGGAGTTCTAGACTCTTGGTGCTACTATATTAGCGTGTGAGTGACGGTTCTTTGTTTCCCGTTTTCAACTTGAAATGGTCCACAAAGCATGAAATGTTGCATTTCTCATGCTCTTCCAATAAAAAGCAATCTTCACCGTGCTTTTCCGAAATCCCAGTGTGTCCGTTTTGATGGGGCCAATGAGAAAATCTGAGGAAAGTGGAATTCAGGAAGTCAGGGAGTCGGAAGAATGTTTGGAATTTCTGACAGATTTTACTAAACATTTTCTGTGGGACACGCTCCAGAAGCCCATAAAGTTAGTTTGCACAAATACATAAACTGCTTTCTGACTTGCTGATAACTGCAAATAAATAACTCAGATGGTCACCCACCCAAGTCAAGATGTTAGGGGGGTCTGTGTGTTGCCTGTGAACTATCTTCTGTATACATTTTTTATAATCTAAGAGAGAAAGAAGGATTGCCTCATTTCATTCTCACTTTTAAATCCTGAAGAACTAATTTCAACTCTTTCAGTGTATCCCAAGAATATCCTTGTTAGAAATACAGTACAGTGACTAGTCTGCTCCCTTCATTTATTTGACTTTAAAAGAGAGGACTAAAGTCATTTTATTTGCATTCCAATAGAGCCATACAGTTATTGCTTCAATTTGAATTACTTAGCTGTCACATTATTTTTTTTTTCATGCTTGTTGTAAAGTGCTGTCCATTCTGGACCCATAGTGACCCTGTGTAGGATTTCCAAGGAGCAGTTGGTAAGCTTGAACCATTGACCTTGCAGTTCAAATGACTTTGCAGTCTGATGTAGCAATCACCTAATTAGATCCATGGCTATAAATTTGGATTTGTTATGTGCCATCAAGTCAATTTCAATTCATTATGACCTGATAGGACAGATTAGAACTGCCCCGTAGAGTTTTTCCTGGGCTGTAATCCTGGTATGGCACTGCGGGTTAATGCGCTGGATTGAATCACAAGGTCAGCAGTTCAACCTCACTAGCAGCTCCTTAGAAACCCTATACAGGGTAACTATGAATCGGAACCGACTCTACAACAAACACTTAGCAATAACAACAATCTTGTATGACCAGTGCCTCGAGAAGGACATTATGCTTGGTAAAGTGGAGGGTTAACAAAAACAGAGGCAGGCCCTCAATGGGGATACACTGACACCGCGACAGCAACAATGGATTCAAACATAACAACTATTGGGTGGAAGGTACAGGACTGGGCAGTGTTTTGTTCTGTTGTGCATGGGATCAGTATGACTTAGAATCGACACAGTGGCACCTAACAACAACAACAACAACAACAATCTTTTATGAGAGCAGATTGCTTAGTCTTTCTCCTATGGTGCCACTGGTGGATTTGAACTGCAGACCTTTAGGTTAATAGCCCAGTGTTTAACCATTACACCAATAAAAGCCTTATGTTAATTTCATAAACTTGTACAAAATGGGCCAAGACATAATATGAGGGGATAAAGAGAGTTCAGTAGGTCACCATTAGCTTCACAGAGCTTGGAAATTAGTTCCTAAACCTGCTAATTTTGTGCCTTTTTCTTTAAATAGATGGAACTGATTAAAAATATAAGTACTGCCGAACAGCCCTATTTATTCACTCGACATGTTCATTTCCTCAACTTCTCAAGGTAAGACATTTTCTGGCTTAATGGTTCTTTCAGTTGTTTTTAGTACTTTGACTCCTGCATTCTCTAGATACTACAACTGTCCTTGAAAAACTATTTTCAATCTGCTGAATTTTGCTGTTCAAGTTATCATCAAATCAGTTCTGACTCAGAGCAACCCCTTAGGGTGTGGTGTTGTTAAGTGCCTTCAAGTCAGTTCAGTCTCATAGCAATCCTTCGTAGGGTTTCCAGGGAGCAGCTGGTGGGTTTGAACTACTGAACTTGTGGTTCCCAGTCCAGTGCTGATCCTACAGCACCACATCAGGAATCCAAAGGTAGATAAGAGGACAGGCCTCCGATACTATCTCTATGGAAGCAGACTGCCACATCTTTCTCCTGGGGAGCAGCTGGTGGGTTCAAACTGATGATCTTTGGGTTCTTAGTCAAGTGCTTTACCCGTAGCACCACCAGGACTCCTGTTTGTGTTCTAGAAGAATCAATATTTGAAATATCTAGCGAGAAGCTCCATTTCCTCCCGGAATACTAATCATAAATCTTGTGAAAGTGTGAAATTATTTTTAATGAGAAGTCAGACCATTAAAAAAAAAAAATTCTTTAAGAAAAAATAGATTTTGTTTTAAAAGAAATAAACGAATAGGCGGCAGATGGGTATTTTAACATAAGTATTTTATTGCACATTTTTGTAGAATTTGAACCCTCATAGTGCTCTGGGAATAACTTAGTGGCAGAGTCATTTTATACAATTCAAAAGCTTGCACTTGGCCTGCATTAATTTCCTACGGTTGCTGTAACAAAATGCCACAAACCAGGTGGCTTAAAAGAGCTGAAATTTATTTTCACACAGTTCTAGTGGCTAGAAAACTGAAATCGGAGTATTGGCTGGGCCACGTTCCTCAGAAGCCTTTAGGGAAAAATCCTCCTTTGCCTTTTCCAGCTTCGGGTGTTTCCCAGCAGCCCTTGCTGTTCTTTGGCTGATACAAGTCATTGCTTCACTCCAGTCTTTGTTCTATCTTCACACGGCGTTTTCCACTTTGCCTGGTTGTGTCTCTGTACCCATAGTTCCCTCTTCTTTCTCTTATGAAAACACCAGTCATTGGATTTGGCACCCACTGTAATGCAGTCCTGGTGGTGCAGTGGTTAAGCTCTCCACAGCAAACCAGAAGGTCAGGGGTTTGGATCCACCA
>NW_006408700.1:5025844-5032616 GCF_000296735.1 Chrysochloris asiatica
GGTGTCACAATTCAACCTTTTTAACACTCCATTCATTGTTCTAAGGCTGGCATCTGTTGACCTTTGTGAGGCATCTTCAGAATTGGTTTTTTCTTCAGCTACCGTAACCTTCTGATGACAACGCATAGCTAGCTTCACTTGTAGGCTTTTAGTCCCTGCATCTGTTTGTAGTTCACTTCAGGCTCTGTGCATTGTCTTCCATTATGATTCATTAGTTTGGGCTTCCTTCTGAACTGGGCCCTCCGGTCATGCTTCCTTTCCCCTGACTGGCCTATGTCTGCTCCTCAAAATTAGTGATAGGTGATAGAGCATTGGGCCAATGAACTAACCAGTGAGTGACCCCTGGGCCTTCTTTAGATACCTGACCAGCAATTCCCTCACTTTAAAATGGGAATAATCATATCTCACTGGGTACCCAAAAACCAAACCTACTGCCATCAAGTCAGTAACTCATAGTGATCCTATCTAGGATTCCTCAGACTGTACGTGACTATGGGAACAGATAATTCTTAGCTTTCTCCCTTGGGTGGCTGGTGGGTTTGAACCACTGACCCTTCGATTATTAGCCCAAGGCCTAAACGAAAGTAACTCCAGGACTCCTTAATCACTGGATGAAGGGAATTAAATTAGTTTGTCCACATGACAGACTTGAGTGAGCGGACCACAGTGCCAGTAGGCTTTGACCCAGTGACCGCCTCCCCTAGACCAGGCACCCAGGCACCCAGAGGACTGGTCCTTGAGGGCCAGCTCTGCTCTGAGCATGCCCTGGTCCACTTCTCACCATTCCCGAGCAGCTGTCCTGCTCCAAGTAGACCAAGCTCCTCCACAGCCAAGAAGGTGTTAGCCTTCAAAGGAGTGCCGTGATGGGAAGCAGACTGTGCAAATTAAGTGGAAAAAGATTGAATTTCTGCAAAGCAGGTTATTGAGAAAAGAGGGATAGCTGCCTTCAGTTTAAAAGCAAGTCTCCCCTACAGTTGCCCTGTTTACCTGAAAACCAGGGTTCCCTTGCCTAGTGAATAAGACACCTGCATATTGTCCTAAGAGACCCACAGCCATGTCACTGAGTTGCTTTGAAGATGTTTCCCGTTCTGTTTATGAAATGGCTTGTTACCTATGGCATGTGCTCTGACTCTTACACTTAGTGGTAGTTGTTATTGATGTTGAGTGCTATGGAGTCAGGTTCCGACTCATAGCGACCCTATAAAGGATTTCTGAGGAGCAACTGGTAGATTTGAACTGCCGATTATAGTTAGCAGTCCAGTGTTTATCGTACAGTGCCATACCAGGATGCCATACTTCCAGTAGAAGTAGACATCCTAGGCATTATATTTTATAATCTTCCAAGGAACAAAGCCCTGCACCTCTTGAGTCTTGATTTTCTGGGGAAGTCCTTTCTTTGTCACCCCGAAGTCTTCAAACCTCGTTCATTTCACATTTTTTGCTTCATTATTGTTGTTGTTAGCTACTGTCGAGTCAATTCTGACTCATATCGACTATGCACCACAGCCTGGTCCTGAGCCATTCCTTAATTGTTACACACGACCCTTTTGCTGCTGCTACTGTCTCAATCCATCTTGTTGAGAATTTCTGTTTTTCACTGATTCTTCACTTTATCAAGCTTGATGTTCTCCAGGGACTGGTCCCCCCTGATAACATCTCCAAACTATGAGAGACATAGTCTTGCCATCCTGACTTCTAAGGATCATTCTGGCTGTACTTTTTCCAACACAGATTTGTTTGTTCTTTTGGCAGTCCATGGTACATTAATATTCTCCTCCAACACTGTAACTCAAATGCATCAATTCTTTTACGGTCTTCCTTATTCATTGTCCAACTTTCAGATGCAGATGAAGCTATTGAAAATACTATGGTTTGGGTCAGGCATACTGTAGTCCTCAAATTGACATCTTTGTTCTTGAACACTTTAAAGAGGTCTTGTATGGAAGACTTGCCAAATGCAACATGCCGTTTGATTTTTTGACTTCTGCTTCGATACATGTTGATTGTGGATCCAAGCAGAATGAACTCTTGGCCAACTTCAGTTTTTTTCTCCATTTATCATGATGTTATTTATTGGTCCAGAAATGAGAATATTTGTTTTTACATTGAGGTGCAATCCATACTGAAGGCTACAGTCTTTGATCTTCAGTAAATATTTTAAATTCTCTTCATTTTTAGTAAGCAAGGTTGTGTCATCTGTGTATCACAGATTACTTATGAGACTTCCTTCAATCCTGATGCCATGTTCATCTTCATATAACCCAACTTCTTGGATCATTTGCTCAGCATATAGACTGAATAAGTATGGTGAAAGAATCCAATCCTGGTGTACACCTTGACTGATTTTAAACCAGTCAGTATCCCCTTGGTCTGTTCTAATAATTGCCTCTTGGTCTGTATACAGCCTCCTCTGAGCACATTTAAGTGTTCTGGGATACTCATTCTTCACAATGTTATCGATAGCTTGTCATGATCCATATAGTAAAAGCCTTCACATAGTTAACAAGGCACAAGTATACATCTTTCTGGTATTCTGTACTTTCAGCCAAGATCCATCTGACATCAGCCATGATATCCTAGTTCCAAGTCCTCTTCTGAATCCAGCTTGAATTTCTGGCTGTTTCCTGTCTATGTACTGTTGCAGCTGTTTTTGAAATTATCTTGAGCAAAATTTTACTTGCATGTAATATTAATGATACTTTCCAATGATTTCTGCATTCTATTGGGTCACTTCTCATTGGAATGTGCACAAATATGGATCATTTCCAATTGGTTGACCAAGTAGCTGTCTTCCAAATCGCTGGGCATAGATGAGTGAGTGCCTCCAGTATTTCATCAGTGTGTTGAGATCCCAATTTGTATTCTGTCAATTCCTGGAGCCTTGTTTTTCACCGATGCCTTCAGTGCAGTTTGGACTTCTTCCTTCAGTACCACTGGTTCTTGCTCATATGCTATATCTTGAAATGGTTGAACATCAACCATTTCTTTTTGGTACAGTAACGCTGTGTATTCCTTCCATTGTCTTTTGATGCTTTCTGAATCATTCAATATTTTGCTCATGGAATTCTTTAGTACTGCAAGTTGAGGCTTCAGTTTTTTTCTTCAGTGTTTCCAGCTTGAGAAATGCTGAGCATATTCTTCCCTTTTGATTTTCTAATTCCAGGTCTTTGCACATTTCCTTGTAATATTTAACTTTGTTTTCTCCAACTTTCCTTTGAGATTCTCTGTTGAGCTCTTTTACTTCTTCATTTCTTCTATTTGCTTTAACATCTCTACGCTGGAGAGCAGGTTTCAGAGTCTCTCTGACATCCATATTGGTCTTTTCTTTCTTTCTTTCCTGTCTTGTTAATGACCTTTTGCTTTTTCATGTGTGATGTAATGGATGTCATCCCACAGCCTTTCTGTTCTTCAGGTGGTTAGTAAATTTAGGTGGGCTATATGCAAGGTTTTATTTGGGTTCTCATGAACTTGTTTTAATTTTCTTCAACTTCAGCCTGAACTTGTATATGAACAGTTGGTGGTCTGTTACACAGTCTGCCCTGGCCTTGTTCTTGTTTTGGGTGATGATATAAAACTTGTCCACCATCTTTTCCCACAGATGTAGTCAATTTGGTTTCTGTGTATTCCATCTGGTGAAGTCCATGTGTACAGTTACCTTATATGTTGTTTTTAAAAATGGGTATTTGCAACGAATAAGCTGCTGATTTAGCAAAATTCTCTCATGCAATCTCCAGCATCATTTCTATCACCAAGGCTATATTTTCCAACTACCGATCCTTCTTCTTTATTGCCAGCCTTTCACATTCTATTCTCCAGTAATTATCAGTACATCTTGATTGCACATTTGATCAATTTCACACTGAAGAGCTTGGTGGAAATCTGCATTTTCATCATCATTGGGTTAATGGTTGGTACATAAATTTGAGTAATGGTGATATTGACTGGTCTTCCTTGTAAGTGTGTGGATATTATCTTATCACAGGCAGCATTGTATACTTCAAGATAAATGATGAAATGTCATATCTGATGATGAATGCTACACCATTCCTCTTAAATTTGTCATTCCTGACATAGTAAACCGTATGATTACCAGATTCAAAATGGCCAATATTAATCTGTTCCAGCCTACTAATTCCTAGAATATTGATCTTTATCCATTCCACTTCATTTTTAACAACTTCCAATTTTCCTAAATTCATACTTCATGTTCTGATTATTAAAGGATGTTTATAGCTGTTTCTCCTCATTTTGAATTGGGCCACATCAGCCAATGAAAGCCTGGAAAGCTTGACTTCATTTGTGTCATCGCCTCTACTTTGAAGAGGCAATTCTTCCCCATTTGATATTTGAGTGCCTTCCTACCTAAGGAGCTCATCTTCTGTCATTATATCTGACAATATTCCTGTGCTATTCATAATGTCTTCATCCTCGGACAGTGTATTTGACAGTGTTCCGCTGTTATTCATAAGGATTCCAGAGGTTATCCATTCAGAAGTAATCTGTCTCTCCTTCTTCCTAGACTTTCTGAGTCTGGAAGCAGGTGACCCTGCTGGTATTTAAAAAACCTGTGGCATAGCTTCCAGCATCACAGCGACATACAAGCCACAACAGTCCAACAAACTGACAGAGGAGTCGTGGACTTGCACCACAGTATGACAAACTTGGCAAGCTCCAGCTTGCTTCATGGGCCACTTTTTCACAACCAAACAAATGGGAATGCAGAAATTTTAATAATTAACCCAGGGCAATGCAAAGCTCTAACGAGAAGACAATACTGATAAGGCCTTAACTGATCAGCAGAAATCGGCACAGCTTGGCAACCTCACTTTACGGAGACCTCCACTCTCAAATACAAGTACACTAGTGCCATCTTGATAATCCCCTTTTAGAAGACCCCACACCTGCAGAAAAGAGTGGTGGCAACTGTCAGGACAGCTGTCATACTTTGCCTGCCGCCACTGACCTAAAATCTGGCCAACCAATTTAACCTCTCGGGTCCTCCAGTTTTTCATCTATGAAATAGAAAGAATTCTTGCCTCAAAGAGGTTGAAGGAAAGCTCTTCAAGGCCTTTGAGAGAAGGATATTTTGTAAATTCAAGGCAGCATTTAAAAGAAAAAGGCATTTCTAATAAAAGAAGTCAGCTTGAAAAAACAGCCTTCTGATTCTGACTGTATGGCTTTCTGGAAAAGACGAAACGAGAGAAAGAGTGAAAAGACCAGTGGTTGCCAAGGGTTTGGGGTAGGGGTGGGGTATGTGTGTGTGTGTGGGGGGAATGCGTAGATGAAGCAACAGGCAATTTCAGGCCAGAGAGTCTATTCTGTAGGATACTGTAATGGTGGCCACATGGAATCACATGGAATCACAACACAAACAGTGTACCCTGTCACAAAATGCAGACTTCTGGTCATGTAATGTATTCATCAGTGGTAACAAATACACCACAGGAATGCAGGGTATTGATAATACAGTGTGTGGGATACATGGGATGGTGTGAAAACTGTGTATTTTCTGTACAATATTTTCACAATCCTAAAGCTGCTCTAAAACACAATGTATTTAGTAGATAACCAACCAAACAAAGCCCAGACATTTCTGGAAGTCTCATACAGAGCTCATAGTCTAGATCCTGACTATGTTCAGTCCTATGTTGGGCAGAGATGGTCTCTTGCTGTTAGAGGCACATGTATGGAGGGCCAGGGTGCTAAGGGGCACAATCTACAGTTCCCACACTTGGACGCGACTTCACTGTCCAAGAAAGCAGGGAGCTAGGAAGTTAGAAGTAGCAGTTGGTGAGAAATGTTGTGAAGAGGACTGTAGGGTCTCGCTCCCCCAGCGGAGGTGGGAGGCAGGAAACTTCCTATCTGAAGAGGAAGTCAGAGTGAGGGAGGAGTGTGTCAGCTTGAGACAAATGAAGGGAAGGATATTCCAGGCACACAGAACCCTATCCAGGAAGGCAGGAGTGTGAGGGCGGGCACCCCTGCAAAGGACTATTGTCATCAAAGAGCTTTAAGCAGGAGTAAGAAATAGTCTCATCTGCTGTGCTCCTTTACAAAGCTCTGTGGGAACAGTCTCCCCACATACATACATACATATATAAATACATAACACCATATATTACAAGGCAGTTGTTAACTCACAGAACATGGGAAGGTGAAAAATCCAGCTTTCCTTTTCCAAAGGAATACTTATATTTTAAGAAAAGTTTCTTAGGCATAGATGGCAAACTACAGGCATACAAAGAATGCCCCAAATATACCATCAACAGAGAGAGACAATGAAATTGGGGCCTTTTAAAAATTATTATTTCAAGCATCTGTTTAATGTCATTTCCTCACAAAGATTTCACTCTGTCTAAATTAGGGTCCTCCCATAAAGCTCCACGTTCTATCCTTCTTATTAGTAAATACTCTTCAGAATTTTATATAGTTATGTGTCTAAGACCCACCTCCCCGCTGAACAACAGGTACAATACACAATGGGAAGGCATCTGTTTTCTTCCCCTGCTTATCCCCCACTTGGAGTCCTGGGTGTGGCACTGTGGGTTAATGCACTGGGCTGCAAAGTTGGTTAGAACCGTAAGGTCGGTGGTTCAAGCTCACCAGCTGCTCCTCAGAAACCCTCTGCAGGGTCGCTATGGGTCGGAATCTACTCTAAGGCATTTAACAGTGACAACAACAACATCCCCCACTACTAGGCCAGAGCCTGATTCACAGTAAGTACTTCTGGTTTTCTTCTCTTCTGTTTAAATGTTAGTATAAAGCGTTATGTTTT
>NW_006408700.1:5034086-5036798 GCF_000296735.1 Chrysochloris asiatica
TTTTTGTTTTCTGATTCCAGATCTTTGCACATTTTGTTGTAATATTTGGCAGAATGTAGAGTGTAAAAAATAGGAATCAACGAAAACTGGACCTTGCCAAAAATGAAATGGAACTTCGAATATTGATAAATTGGGCATTGTTGTTGTTAAGTGCTGTCAAGTCGGTTCTGACCCATAACAACCCTGTATAGGGTTTCTGAGGAGCAGTTAGTGAGCTTCAATTGCTGATCTTGTGGTTCAAGCCAACTTTGCAAACCAGCGCATTAACCCACAGTGCCACACCAGAAATGCATTGGTATAATTCATTTAGAATTGAGCAATCATATGGTACTATGCTGCAAATGACACACTGAAGAGGAATGGCATCATATTCATCATCAAAAAGGACATTTCAAGTTCTATCATGAAGTGCAGCACTGGCAACGATAGGATCATATTCCGATAGGAAAACTAGTTAATATAACTATATTCAAATTGACCCACTAACCACAAATGTCACAATGAAGACATTGAAGATTTTTACCACCTCAGCAGTGTGAAATCAATTGAACATGCAATCAAGATGCACTGATAAGTAATTACTGATCATTGGTATGTGAAAATTAAAAACGAAGGATAGATAGGTAGCTGGAAAATATGGCCTTGGTGGTAGAAAAGATTCAGGGAATTTCATGATAGAATTTTCTAAGACTGAAGACTTACTCATTGGAAATAGGTGTTTTCTACATAAATAGTGAATATACACAGAGACACACACACACACACCCCGCCCTATATCGAATCCACAGGAGTCAAATCAACTCTAGCAGTGGAAAGAGATGAAGGAGAAGCTCAAAATCATCCATCAGAACAAGGCCAAGCAAGGCTCAGCTGTGGAGCAGACCATCAATTGCCCAGATGTAAGCTCAAGTTGAAGCTGAAGAAGATGAAAGAAGTCCACAAAAGACAAAGTTCCACCTTGAATATATTCAACCTGAATTTAGATCTGAATTTAGAGAGCACCTCAAGAACAGATTTGACACATCGAACACTAATGACTGAAGATCAGACGAGTTGTAGGATGACATCAAGAACATCAGACGTAAAGGAAGCATATTCTTTTCAATCATCTCATCTGCATGTGGAAGTTGAACAAGGAATAAGGAAGACCAGAGAAGAATTGGTACATTTGAATTATGGTGTTGGCAAAGGATATCGAAAGTACCTTGGACAGCAATAAGAACAAACAAATGTGTCTTAGAAGAAGTACAACCAGAATGCTTCTTAAAAGAGAAGATGGTGAGACTTCATCATATGCTACTTTGGACATGTTATCAGGAGGGACCAGTCCCTGAAAGGGCATCATGCTTGGTAACATAAAGTGTCAATGAAAAATAGGAAGACTCTCAATGAGATGGATTGATACAGTAGCTGTAACAATGGCCTCAAACTTAGCAAGAATTGTGAGGATGGCACAGGACCAAGCAGTGTTTCATTTTGTTTTATATGGAGTTACTATGATTCAGAATTAATTTGATGATACTTATTTGATGGAAGCGTAGTGGTTACGAATCACGCTGCTAATCTTATGGTCAGCAGTTCGAAACTGTTCCACGAGAGAAAGATGAGGCTTTCTGCTCCCGTAAAGATTTATAGCCTCAGAAGTAGCTCAGACTACTCCTGGTAGTTCTACAGCCTAGCAGATTGGAAGCAGCCCTCATCTGTGGGAGTCTGGAAGCTCCACTGACCACGCTCAGCACCATAACACCATACTGCTAGCCTCCATCATCAGACATGTGATGCTTGTGCTGATAGACATTGGTGGGGACTTGAACCTGAGTCTCTGTCAAGGAAGGCAAGATTTCTGTCACTCAGCTACCTCACTGCCTTCTAGAAGGACAATAAGACCCTTAATTTTCCAGAAATCCAACTCAGATCTTAGGTCTTGTTATTTATGCGTGTAATAATATTTGAGAACAAATGTCTTCAGCATGGTGATGAAAGCATACCTCGAATTCTTACCCAAGGCATTTCAGTAACTACTGGAGAAGTGACTAAGATTGTTGATCGATTGATTGGTTGAGGTAACTGTGTGGGGTAGGTATTGAAGAAAGTGCTCTTTGGAGCGCATTCAAAACATGAGAGCCAAGTGGCAATTATTCCCAGAGAATTGTATCTAGCTTGGGTTCTTCCTCTCCTTATCATAAAAATAAATAAATAAATTTTGGTTGATTAAAGAACTGTTAATGACCCCTGTACAAATGTCAAAAATAATTGGTTACACCTGCTAGTTTGTTGTTGTTGCTAAGTGCCATCGAGTCAGTACTGACTTCAGCAATCCTATGCACAACAGAAGGAAACACTGCCCAGTGTTAGGCCAACCTCACAGTAGTTGTTATGTTTGAGCCCATTCATGCTGCCATTGTGCCAGTCCATCTCGTTGGGGGTCTTCCTCTTTTTCTCTGACCCTCTACTTTACCAAACATGATATCCCTCTCCAGTGATTGGTCCCTCCTGACAATATGTCCGAAGTATGAGAGACAAAGTGTGGCCATACTGGCTTCTGTTTGTTCTTTTGGCTGTCCACGATACCTTCAATATTCTTTTCCAACACCATAACTCAAATGCATCAATTCTTCTATGGTCTTCTTTATTCACTGCCCCATGTTCACCTGTATTTAAGGTTACTGAAAAGACCATGGCTTGGGTCAGGCTCACCTTAGTCCTCAAACT
>NW_006408700.1:5038678-5040152 GCF_000296735.1 Chrysochloris asiatica
GATGGTTAGTGTCTAATGCATAAAATCTGTTCTTCATATGATCTCTAAATTCAGGAGGGATATATTCAAGATCATATTTTGGCTCTCATGGACTTTTGATTTTCGTCAGTTTTATATGCATATGCTGATATTGCATATGAGCAATTGATGGTCTGCTCCACAGGGTGCCCCTGGCCTTCATTTTGGCTGATGATACGGAGCTTTTCTACCTCTTTTTCCCACCGATGTATTCAATTTGATTTCTGTGCATGGTCCATGTGTATAATCATCTTTTATGTTGTTTTAAAAAGGTATTTGCAATGAAGAAGGCATTAGTGTTGCAGAATTCTGTTATGTAATCTCCAACATTGTTTCTGTCATTAAGGCCATATTTTCCAGGTACTGAACCTTCCTCTTTTTACCAACCTTTGTATTCAAATTGCCAGTAGTTATTAATACATCTTGATTGCTTGTTTGATCAATTTCAGACTGAAGAAGTTGGTAGAATTCTTTAATATTCTCATCACTGGCTTTGGTGATTGGTGCTTAAATTTGAATAATACTGGTGTTAAGTTGTCTTGCAAGCGAATGGATAGTATCTTATCCTAAAGAGCATTGTGCTTCATGACTGATCTTGATATGTTCCTTTTGATGATGAATATAAAGCCATTCCTCTTCCATTTGTCATTGTCATCATAGTAAACCATATGATTGTCAGATTCAAAATGGCCACTACCAGTCCATATCAGCTCACTAATGCCTGGGATATCAATGTTTATGTGTTTCATTTCATTTTTGACCATTTCCAATTTTCCCAGATTCATACTACATACATTCTACGTTTTGATTTTTACAGCTGTTTCTCTTCATTTTGAGTTGTGCTCCGTCAGCAACTGGTTGTTCTGAGAGCTTTACTTCATTCAAGTCATCATAGTCAACTCTGAGGAGGAAACCCTTCCCCAGTCATATTTTGAGTGCCTTCCAACCTGAGGGGCTCATCTTCTGGCACTATATCTGACAATATTCTGGTTTTCTTCATCATGTTCCAGTATTCAATAATCTGGTGCTAAAAGTGTTCCACTGCTATTAATAAGGTTTTCAGTGATTAAATATCCATAAGTAGTCTGTCTCTCCTTCTGCCTAGTCTGTCTTTGTCTGGATGCTCAGCTGAAACCTGTCCACTGTGGGTGACCCTGCTGATATTTAAAATACCTGTGGCTTAGCTTCCAGAAACACAGCAATACTAAAGCCACCACAGTAAGACAAACTTGACAGACAAGTGGTGGATATTGTTGTTAAGTGCTGTCAAGTCCGTTCCAACTCAGAGCGACCCTGTATAGGGTTTCCTAAGAGCAACCATGTGCCTAAAAGCGCCAACCTTGTGGTGCAAACCAACCATGTAGTCATTGTGTATCCTTCAGCACCACACCTGCTTGTTTAGGATGACTTAGTTGTTGTTGTTGTCAGGTGCCATCGAGTCGGAACCGACTCATAG
>NW_006408700.1:5045188-5063594 GCF_000296735.1 Chrysochloris asiatica
ATCAAGAAAAGATGGAAGGAATACACAGGATGACTTAGTAGAGAGTTTCAAATGGTGTGGCGCTGTGGGTTAATGTGCCAGACTACAAAGTCATTTGAACTGCAAGGACAGCATTTCAAGCTCACCAGCCAGTCTTCAAAAACCCTATACAGGGTCACTATGGGTCGTAATCAACTCAATGGCTTTTAAAACAACAATAATAATGTGTATGGTGGAGTCCTGGTGTGGCACTGTGGGTAAATGCTCTGGACTGCAAAGTTGCTTTGAACTCCAAGGTCGGTGACTGAAGCTCGCCAGCTGCTCCTTGGAAACCCTATACAGGGTTGCTGTGGTTTGGAACCGATGGCACTTTACAACAACAACAACAATTATAATAAACAAAAAAGGATATGGAAAACAAAATAAGATCTTGACTTTCCTGTAATGTATGCACAGTTTAGAACCTATGGTCAGCTCTGGTCACCTTTTTTTGTTTGTTTGTTTCTTTGAGCCAGATGAAGACCAAATTAGAAGACCAGTTATATCCTATAATCTATCTGACCTCCTCACCACCTTGATCTCTGTTCCTATGTGTTTACCTTCTTTCACATTGTAATTGTTTTGATCATAGACTGACCTCCCAGATCCTCTGAATTTGTTCTTATGGTTTTGTTCTGTTCTCGATACTTCCATTTGTCGATTGAATTCAGGGAGGTGCTGCCACATATGTCAATCTCTAGTTGTTGTCTATTCTTGTTGGTTCTCAGTCCAAAGAACTCCCTTTAGGATGTTTTGAAACACAGGGTTGGCTTTGGCAGAATCCCATAGCTTCTATTTATCCTAGAATGTTTGATTACACTCTTGCATTTGACTGACAGCTTTACTGGGTAGACGATTCTTGGTTGGCAGTTGTTTTACTTTCAGGTTTTTAAAAAATATGTCTCCCCAATGCCTTCTTGCCTGCATGGTTTCTGCTGAGAGATCAGAGCTTAATCTGACTTACTTGACTTTGTATGTAACACTTGTCTTTTCCCTAGCTGCTTTCAGTATTCTCTCCTTGTCGTTGATTTTGGAGAGCTTGATTATGATATGTCTTGGTGATTTCCTTTTGGGGTCTATGCTTTCTGAGGTTCATTGAGCTTCTTGAATGCTTATCATTTCATTTTTCAGGATGTTAGAAAAATTTTTCCCAGCATCTCTTCAACTATCTTTTCTGTGGACATGTGTGATTCTTCCTGTTCTGGAATGTCAATAATTCTTAAGTTATTCCTCTTCATGTTGTCCAACATGAGTCTTAGACTTTCTTTAGAATTTTTTAATCCTTTATTCTGTTTGCTTTTCCATCTTAGCAGTAGTGAGATATTTGTCTTTCAGCCCATTAGTTCTGTCTTGCCATCTCTTCAATTCTACTCTTTTACCCTTTCAGTGTATTGTCCATTTCTGATATTTTATTATTAATCGTTTGGACCTCTTTTTGCAGGTTTTGAATTGTTTCTAATGCTGTATCTATCTTTCTTGATTATAGCACTTTCCTGACTTCTTCATTACTTTCTCAAACCCTCTGTGAAGTGTTTGGATAGATTTCAGTATCATTTGTCTGAATTCCTTCTTAGCCATTTCCAAAGCCTGCCCTTCTTCCAATGTGATGTCTAAGCCTATTTCCTGCTCATTTGTCCTAGTCACTTTACCTTGTTGTTTCTGGATATATGTCAATATGATCATCTGTTTCTTGGACATTGTCAGTAGTTAGCTGTAGTCTTAATAATTAGATGAATGTATGTTGATGTTTTATTATACTTTCTAATTGCCTCCAGGTAGATTTAATCAGGAGTTGGGCTTCCTTTTTCACCCTTCTTATTACTCAACTCAGAGTAACTGTAGCAGGTGTTGGCTGCCTATCTGGTGTATGGCAGCTGGTATTGGTTCTTGTCTGGATGGTGGGATTTTATAGGGTGTGATTGTAGCTTGACTATATGACCACAATTGTTGTCTCTTCTTGGGTAATGTAGGGAGAGAAAGAGCCCCTTAAAGGTAAAAAGGGGACCAAAAAACAAAACCACAACAGCAAAAAAGATAGATTGGATATTATAGTCTATAATCACAGAAAAGAGAGAAGTAAAATAAAAAATTCTGTAGCAAAATATGAATATGACTTTAGTGTCCTTCTCTCAGCTTCTTGCCTTCAGGGCCACCTGAGAAATTTCAAGATGTCTCTGTTGTTCATTATGTCATTATATTGTAACTCAGGATTTAATTTCAGGCCTGTTTCCCAACCTCATTTCAGGTCTTTTTGTAGTCACTAACAGATCAGGGTCAGCTGTAGCCATTTTGCGATGCTGTTTTGTATTAAGCAGAACCTTTCCCTTTGAATTCTGAGCAGATCAGTGCATATGCATAACAAAACTTTCTAGGAGTAGGGGGGTGTACACTTACTCAGGCACCCCCTCTAGTCACCAGAATGGAGGTGTGCAGATAGTGAGCGACCAATGAACAGAGACAAATTTAAAAGAAAAAAAAAAGAGTATCCACACTTTAATCTCTGAGGATGGTTCCGGTGTCTATGGGGACTCTGATCCTTCCTCTGCTCCATCTTTCCCAACATGGCAGCTCTGGGAGCCGCTTAGACTGGCTGATCAGAAAACACCAGATTTCTTGCATCCGCTACAAATTCCACTGGCTATAAGCCTTCAATGGTTCTAAATATTCCTTTATATGTGGTTCAGAGTTCTGGGACCATCCTCTGAACCTGCTTCGTCCAGTATTCTGTATTATTGCTGATGGAGGTCCTCACTGCACTTCTCCCTGATCTTCCATCAAGCCCCGCCCTCCCAGAAGACAGATTATAAAGTGAAAAGAAATGTATCTCAAGATAATAGTTAAAGAAATTTTTTAAAAGAAACAAAGTTCAAGAGAGTTAAAATTGAGTCTGAAAGGCTAACCAAGTTGTAAAAGATACATGAGAATGAAGCTCTTCCTTTGTGTTTCCTGGATCAAACCAAGAGAAATGACATGTAAAATGATGATTAGGAAGATTGTGTTTAAAAAGTACTGGGTCGACCAGTACCAGGTACTTCATAGGAAGGTTGGTGAATCTTTTCTCAAGGTTTATAGAATTAAGGCAGAATGTTGTGGTGCTTGGGTGGTCAGACACAAAGCCCTTAGAATGGAGTCAGCAGTAGGCAGTAGGTTCACCATAGGGTGAACAGGAATTCCAACCAGAGTATAAAAATACTGAAGGAACCTGGGAGAGGGTGTCCTGGGTTGTGGGAATTGATTTCCCTTTTCAGGCTCTGGGATGCACAGGTGCTCTTCTGAGCTCCTCTTGTTGTAACTGACAGATCACTCAGATGTTACTGGTTTGAAAGGAAGCTGAGTATACAATAAAGGATGAGTGTTGGCGGTCTGAAATGGTTATTTAGTCTCTTCTTCTGGAAAGAGGAGATATTGTATATCAGACACCTCTCTCCTGTTGAAAATATCTGGAGACAGTCTATTACGTTGTTTGATACTTGACAGTGATTTCCTCAACCATATGAAACCTCTGTCTTGGGAAATTATTCTGGAAAGTGTTGGTTGTGCTAGCTTATAATATACAAGCAGAAACAAGTCATCCACGTTCAACACGCCTTATCAGATCCGAATGTCCATCACCTCTGATGGGAGACAGCTGTGGCTAGGCTGTGAATTATTTTATAGTGGAAAGCGATGCTTAGTTCATATGGCTAGACAGTTTTGCTAATTAGCATTAATAGTCATTTTTCACATGATAATAAAGAAGCACAGTTGGAAGGGTTTGTTTTATGCAACATCTGAGGGTTTGTTTGCATACACATTTGGTATGCTTGCTTCATCTTCCTAGTATCTAGCATTATTACTTTACGTGCTGTTTATCACAAACATGAAACCCAATTTAATTAGAAGGGGAAGATAGATTCAGGATGTAGCTGTGATTAGCATACCTTACTCTTGGGATTGCAGTTACTGGCTCATTCAGTTATATGAATGTCACCTTGTGTCCATCTGGGAAGGGACAAGATTTATATTGCCAAGGGGACCCTCATTCATGAGCACTGACTTTTCCAATGTGGTAGAATTTGAAAAATCCAGATCGTTCAAGGATAGTGATGCTTGGGATCCCACCACTGGAATGCCATTCGTTTTTGTTCCTTTAGGCTCTTCTATCTGAAGATCCTCGTTTTAAATGCACATAAACTGGGAATCAGCATTGTGTGAATGAATATACACACCAAAAGGCTCAGAAGCTTGGTATATCTACTTTTCTCTGACAGGAGAGCCTTGTGATATTGGCAGAGACTTGAGAATATAGAAGCTTACACTCAGGCATTCATGTCTTCATTCTGTCATTTATTGAGCGTCTACTGTGTGCCAGGCACTATATTGAATAGCATAGTTCCTGACCTCCAGAGTCTCCCGGACTGATGGGTAAGGGAAATATAAACACTCAGTGCAGGAGACAGGGCTTGGAACACAGAGGAGGTGGCCTCTGCTGGAAGTGTAATGTTCCTGCAAGATGTGACCAGGATTTTGAGCTAGGATTTGAAAGATGAACAGTCTGCCAAGTAGAAGGAGATGGGTACAAGATCCTTACCAGCTTGTTTTCTTTGGCTCTTTCTGATCCCAGACAGAATGTCTCAACATTCTTATCAGAAGGTCACAGGGTCACAAGGATGGAGAGACCTCCTGCAGATACCTCTGGAGGTCACCAGGGAAAGACCTCTGCCACGACTTTGGCACACTCTCTCAGGCTCCTCCACTTTCAGTCAGTTTAAGGAGAAAGGAAAGGAATTCTTGGGAAAAAATGTAAAAGCCTAATTGGTTTGCCTTAACAAAATCTCGCTCCTGGACCAGCATTCAGTGCATTTGTCTAAATCCTTTTGTGCAATGAATCCAGATGGAGTACCTAGATATTTCTTTATTTATTGGGTGGGGGGATCTCCTAGTGGCACTGTAGGATAAAGGCTAGACTGCTAACCCCAGGGTCAGCAGTTCAAACCCACAATCTGCTCTGTGAGAGAAATATGAGACTTTCTGCTTCTGTAAAGATTTGTTGTTGTTGTTAGGTGCTATCAAATTAGTTCCAACTCATAGTGACTCTGTGGACAATAGAATGACACACTGCCCAGTCCTGTGCCACCTTCACAGCTGTTATGTTTGAGCCCATTGCTGCTGCCACTGTGACAGTTCATCTCACTGGGGATCTTCCACTATTCACTGACCCTCCTCTTTGCCAAACATGATGTCCTTCTTCAGGGACTGGTCCCTCCCGATACTATGTCTGAAGTATGAGAGAAGAAGTCTCGCCCTCCTGGCCTCTAAGGAGCACTCTGGCTGCACTTCTTCCAACACAGAGTTGCTTGTTCTTCTGGCAGTCCGTGGGACTTTCAATATTCTCCTCCAACACTATAACTCAAACACATCATTGACACCGTCTTCCTTATGCATTGTCCAACTTTCACATAGATAAGAGGTGACTGACTTGGGTCAGGCACACCTTAGTCCTCAAACGGACATCTTTGCTCTTGAATATTTAAAAGAGGTTTTATGCAGCAGGTTTGCCCAATATAATATGTCATATGGCTTCTTGACTGCTGCTTCCATAAGTGTTGGTTGTGAATCCAAACAAAATGAAGTCCTTAACAACTTTTCTTCCATTTATCACGAAGTTATTTATTGGTTCACTGGTGAGGATTTTTGGTTTCTTTACATTGAGGTGCAACCCATACTGAAGACTGTGGTCTTTGATCTTCATTAGGAACTATTTCAAGTCCTCTTCACTTTCAGCAAGCAAGGTTGTATCATCTACATATTGCTTGTCATTTATGAGTCTTCATCCAATCTTGATGGCACGTTCTTCTTCATATAATTTAACTTTTCGAATTATTTGCTAGCATACAGATTGAATAAGTACGGTGAAAGACTACAACCCTGGCACACACCTGATTTTAAATCATTCATTTTCCCCTTGCTCTGTTTAAATGACTGCCTTTTGTTCTATGTACACATTCCTCATGAGCATAATTAAAGTTTACAACCTCAGAAACCCTATACTAGGTGCTGTTGAGTCAGAACTAACTTGACAGCACCTAGTAATAACAACAGTAGATATCTTTTTATGTCTTTACTTGATGATCATCACATCAACTCTTATGTAGTGGTTTGAATTCCTCACATTATTTTTCCCAACTATGGAATTTTCTTTCCGTGGGTAAAGCCAGACTGCCCAGATTCAGACTGTGACTCAGCCATAGTTAGTCACCCACACCCTTCCTCAGTTTCCCCAGGTATAAATGAGTATAATTATGGTTTCTACTCCATTGTGGTGCTATGATGTTTAAGAGAATTTAGAACAGTAAGCACTCAATAAATATTAGCTACTATTACATATTGGAGAAAGGTGAGGCTTTCTACTTCAACAAAGATTAAAGCCTTAGAAATCCTATATCAGATCACTCTGAGTCAGAAACGATTCCACAGCACTTAGTACCAACACCTACTACTTAGTGCAGATCATTATGCCGAGGACTGTGTGAGCTGAAATGCAGACTAGTTACCATTTCACCAACAAAGCAGCCATAAAATACCAGTCAATTGAAGCATTCACTGGTCACCAATAATGTGCCTTCTATGCTGCACACTGAGTCCTGGTGAGGCACTGTAGGGTAAACACTGAACTGTTAACTGCAAGACCAGCAGTTCAAATCTACCAGGTGCTCCTCAGAAATCCTATGCAGCAGGGGTGGGGAACATCTGGCCTGCCAGATGTGTAAGGGTCTTAAAATCATTTGGTTTGGCTTTGCCACGGCAACCACAGTTCCAGCCATCACATTAGGGGTGATTTAAATGTTTGACCAAATATATCAGCCTAATTTTTAAGATGATAATTTTGTATGGCCTCTGAATGATGTTATAAATTTTGGCAGAAAAAAAGGTACCCACTAACCCAAGACTGAAACTCAAAGGGAACACATGAGCAGGCATATAAGCTTGCTGGCAACCACATTGGTTTACTCATTAGTGGAAGAGGGGGAAAAGCATCAATGAAAAAAGGAACTGAGTTCAGCCACATTCCATAGACTCCCGTTGACTTGGAGATGAGAGATAGAAGAGCATGGGCTGGTTGGTCCAAAGTGTGGTGAGACCTGAGGACACCTGAGCCCATGGACAAGGACATAGCCACAGATAGCTAGAGCTGACAGTGAAGCCTCCAGCTGATATGAAGTGAGGGGAGACACACAGGAACACCCAAACTTGCAGATAATACCCATTTGACCTAGCTTTGATGGCTTGATAATAAGAACTCGACTAGAGGACAATGAAAAAAAAAAAATTGATAAAGGAACTGAGGGTAAATTGCTACAATTTGATGAACTTGATCTATACTCATGATTGTAGTAGTTCTAAATACCAACAGAGAGGGATGGAGTCTTCTCATCAAGTAGCAATGCTGTCCCCTCTGTACACAGGGTAGATAGGAACGGGCAACTTAGAGACACTGTTTACCTAAATTGAGGGGGCGATAAAGGCATAAAGTGACTGGCATACAAGTTTTCAAGAGGAAGTTTAGTTTAAGAGTGTGCAGGGAAGATAGAGTCCCCACTGAATAGTTTTCATCTTGTCTAGGTGGGTCTAGTGAAAAGAGATGGGGATAAGATACTTATGATTCAATAGTGAGTAATGTCTAATCGAGACAGTCTCAGTTGTAAAGGTAGAAGTTTTGTAACAAAAGAGGGGAGTAGTTAATCTTACAATCCAGAAACAGAGGACCCTAGGACTATCAAGGGAGAAGAGCACAAGTGGAATGAGGGACCATATCTAGAGAAGTCCTGGTGTGGTGCTGTGGGTTAATGCGTCAGACTGCAGAGCCATTTGAACTGCAAGGTTGGTAGTTCAAGCTCACCAGCTGCTTCTCGGAAACCCTAACCAGGGTCCTTATGGGTCAGAATCGACTCGCTCGCACTTAACAACAACAAATCTAGAGAAGCGTGACACCAGAGATGGAGGCAGAGATGGGGATATGGAAAGAGGGAGCAGCTGAAGACTCTAGATTCATGGAAAGAGAGGGACTGAGAGCTAGCAGCCAGGAGGCAGGTTTGCAGAATGTGCCCTTTGGTGGTTTAAATTATTATATATGCCTAGTATTAAAAAAAAAAAAAAGAGCTAAAATGAATAGAGAGAAATACTGTTAACTGATGGTACATAGAGGAGATTATAAGCATTGTGAAAAAAACAAAGTATATGATTTGTTGAATTTAAAACTGATGGTCTGCCCTGTCAATCTTTCACTCAAATCACAATAAAAACTTAAAAAAAAAAAGATTCCCCATCTTTGCTATGCAGGGTCACTATGAGTTGAAACTGACTTGATGACAGTTAACAAAGTTCTGCACACTGAGAATACAAAGTCAAATGCCTTGCCCTCAAGAGCCTTATGGTCTAGTAAGAAAACAAGCCAAAAATCTAGACCTCCATATTGACAAACACTTTCATTTGTATTGTTGTTGTTGTTAGGTGCCATCCAGTCAGTTCCGACTCATGGTGACCCTGTATAGGGTTTCCAAGGATTGGCTGGTGAGTTTGAACCACTATATTGCAGTTCAAGCCAACCCTTTAGTCCAGTGTTTATCCTACAGCAGGACTCCAATTGTATAGAACTTTATTCTATGTAGGAGTCCTGGTGCGGTGCTGTGGGCTAATGTGCTGGACTGCAAAGTTGGTTTAAACCACGAGGTCAGTAGTTCAAGCTCACCAGCTACTCCTTGGAAACTCTATACAGGGTCTCTATGGGTCAGAATTGACTCGATGGCCCTTACTTACCAACAACATATTATATATGTATGTCATAGCTTCTCTACATGTATTTGGGACAGATACTATCACCTCCACTTTCTGTAAGGTGACAAAATGTTTGTTTATTACATTGTTCATTGCTACTTGACCGGACAAGGTTATCCTGTGAAAATATTGTAACCCTGAGGGGAGAGATTTCCTCCATGGGCTTTCTCTTCCTCCAGCAGTGACGGGTTGTAACTATTGTGTTTGTGTTAGGTTTGGAGGAGACCAGCCTGTCTACATTAACATCATTAGAGACCCTGTCAACCGGTTTTTATCCAACTATTTTTTCCGTCGATTTGGAGACTGGAGAGGAGAACAAAATCACATGATCCGCACCCCCAGCATGAGGCAGGAGGAGCGCTACTTGGTAAGTCCTGGAGCCTGTGAGGAGGTGAGCGTGTCTGGCTCTGGGGACAGTACTTCGAGGTTCCCTCATGGTTCCCCCTGCAGCACCTCCACAGAGGTCAGTTTGAAGAGTGCACTTCCTCAGGAAGTCTTTCAATGAAATGCTGCTCTGGATAACCCAGATCCTAATGCACATTTATTTTTGGTTCCAAAGAAGAATCCATCTATCTTAGGGACCCTGAACTAGAATTGTTAGGAGAACAGATGTGTTTGGGCATCTCTCTTAGGAGATGCTACAGTCCTTTCTCAGACCTCACCCCATTCAGTTCCCATGGGAATTCCAGGAAGGAAGAGTGCTTTTAGATGAGGACCCTCAGATTCAAAAATGATGTGGGACTTGCCAGTTCTCTCCTCCAGTTAAGTATTTCAAGCACAACTGTAATGTGGGCCCTCCAACTTTAAGGTGGGCGTTCTTTCAACCACAGCACACAGAGCCAAACCATCACGGGATACCCTGGGACCCTCAGCTCCATAGAGTTGATAGTTAGGGCCATAGTTGTAGTTTTCCACAATACAGAAGTTGTTAGCAAAACAGAGGACAAATTACACGTCCTTCTACCATGCCAAACTGTCCAAAGTATCCTGTACCCATCTCATCCTTTTGTAACCTGTATTGACAAAACATACAAGGAGTAGCTGACAGTCCCAAGTTGAGGAGGTTGAAAAATCCTGGTTTCTGTGTCTGAGAGAGTCATCATTCTGTGCTTTAAGAAAACAGGGACTGGCAGCCACCAGGAGAACAAGAAAGAAATGTTGGAAATCAGTGGAAATCCATTCACACTACTGGAAATGATCATGGCGCCCATGCTGCTGCTGACAGACCATGCCCTGACCTTGTAGCAAACCGGAACTTCCCTGTCTACACTTTATTAAGCACAGAATGATCATGAAAGTATGTGTAAGGAGGAGGGGAACATTTTCAAATGGTCTCCTCAGTGTCAAATTCACACCTTAAATCCACAATTGGAGTTGAGAAGACTGAGCTACAAAGACATTTCCAGGATTATTTATTAGTCAGTAAATCGTCTAATATCAGAACCCCAGACTTTTCACTCCCCCTTTAGTGTTTGTTCAGCTACATCATGCCTCAATGAGATATTTTGATAGCCTATTTTTAAAGTGGCTTTTACTTTTTTATTTCTCACTTTTGAGGGCAAAAACCTGAATAATTTCCTTTATGTACCTGTTACGTTATGACTGTCTAATTTTTATTCACTGGTAGATATGAATTTAGAGTATAGAATAACTTACTAGAGAAATAATGTTTTCTCACATCATCTTTATAGTTGGTATTGGATCTTGATTAACAAATGCATATGCTCTTTTAAAAACATTTCATTAAATGGAGCACATTCCATTTAATGAAAATATTTTTCAAAGTTTCTGACTCAGTCTTGGTACTAAGAAAGCTAGAAGAAGGTGCTGAAAACCTAGAGATAGGGAAATGAATTATGAACCTAGCCCTTCAAAAATGACAGGAGGAGTTGAGGGGTGCTTCTGGTCTGCCACACAGTTCTGACAGTTCCATAAATCATTCCATAGAGCTAGTCTCCACACATTCACAAAAACAGAAAGATAAAATCATTAGAGAAGTTATAAACAACCGAGGAATGACCGTGGGGTTGATTTTTTTTTAATTTTTTCAAAGGGTGTAGTGGAGTCAAGTCTTAACATTTTGATGAGCTGGTAGCTGATGGTGTGATTTGAGAGATGCCGGGACATTTCTTTACCTGGAATTCCACCGGAGAGATTTGATGGTTGTTAGCTACTCTCGAATCAGCCCCTGGCAGACCTGGTGTGGCACTATAGTATAAGCAGTGGTCTGCTGACTGCAAGGTCAGCGGTTCAAATCCACCAGCCACTCCTCAGAAACCCCAAACAGGGTCGCCATTTGTTGAAACCGACTTGACAGCATTTAACAAGTTGACCCCTGACTCATGGCGACCTTGTGCACCATGGGGTTGAACTGTTGTGAACCACAGGGTTTTTCCACTGACTGATTTTTCAGAAGTAAGACACCCGACTTTCTTCTTAGTGGATCATAGCCTGGGAACTCCAATGAAGCCTGTTTAGCATAGTAGTAACACACAAGCCTTCACTGGCAGGTGGGTGTTGGCTGCACATGTGATGCATTGGTCACAGTTGAACCCAGATCTCTTGCATAGAAGGTGAAAATTCTATCATTGAACCTCCACTGTCCCTTCCCCCCAAGAGATAACTATTTGCTGTTGGTATTAAGTGCCATCTAGTCATTTCCAGCCCATAGTGACCCTGTATAGGGTTTCTGAGGAGTGCCTGGTAAGCTTGAACTGCTGAGCTTGCAGTTCAAACTGACCTTGCAGTCCAGTGCATTAATCCACAGGGCCACACCAAAAGTGACTATGGGCTCTCCCTTTCTAAATGTAAGCACTGTGCCTCTTGGAGGGGTCTCTGTCAGATGAGGTAATCGACCATTTCTCCGTGGGCTCCTAAAAGCAGCAGGAAGATAAACTGGGGAGCTAGGGGTCCCGAGAAGAGAGTCCTTCGTGATCTGGCCTCAACCTGACCCCGTCAGAAGGCAGTTTTGCTTATCCAAAGGATGGTTTGTTTATTTGGAATAATCCAGTCTATTGCTTTTTTTTAAATAGCTTGAAACTTTTGATCCCATCGCCTGGTCCCATTAGACCCTTGAAAATAAAATCACCCCTTTTCAGAGCCTGTCCTTGTTTTGGCGAGCCCGGGTGGTTGCTTGTCTGACTAAAAGAGAGTAGTTGTTTGTGTCTCGGTGGGGTGCAGGACAGCTGTGAGGAGACCATGGTCGGTCCCTCAGCGAGGCCATGCATGGGGAGTGCAAAGGCCTGGTCGGGGTTGCCCACGTAGAGTCAGACACTCGGGCTGCTCCGTGCCCCTCCTGCACTCTGGGCATACAGTCCGGAGCTGGCCTGAAGCAGGGTGCTAGGTGCTGACCTGCCCACATTATTCCACATCCCAGGGCTCCGGAGCCACTTGCTTTACCCAGTTGCCAAACACCAGGCAGTTCTGCTCCTGGCCCTGAGCCTGGCCAAGCTACTTAGCATACAGCTGAGCAAGGGCGGGCTGAAATGATCTCATCCTGGACGGGATGCTGGAAGGAGATGGAAATGGGTAAAGGGGGCACAGAATTTGCAGGGCTCCTGGTGATCCTGAGGAGACTCTTCTTTTACGGTGGTAGGAAAGGGGTGGGACTCAGGGTGGCTTAAGGGCCCAGCCTTCAGACTCCACTCCCCAACCTTATTAGCACTCTGTGTCCACCTTCACCAGTTTGACTGACCACTAGCTGCCTTCAGCTGCCTTCCTGGGCGGTGAAAGCTGAGGGCCGCATGCCATGCTGTTTGTGCCACATCACCTTGCGCAGCATTTGACATCTTTGTTGTAGCTTTCCTCCCTATTCTCTGGAAACAACTAGGTTTTCTATATTTTACCGTTTATTCAAAACTACTCATGTACACTTACCCGAAAATAATTTCAAAATAAATGATCATCGCTCAACTAGATACAAAGTCCACATATAGCTGCTGCACTCCCTGGGCTAAGGCAGCCTCCCTCCTTTCTTGGTTTTGTGATCAGAAGGTGGGTCCATCTGACCCAGGCGCATGACTCTCCTTTCCAGCTGGAATTCAGGCTCCTTTAGTTCCAGGGCAGGGAACTGACAAACAGACACTGACAGGGAGAAAATGAATGACTGCCGAGGGAGCCTCACCCCACTCACCGAACTTTCCTGCTCTCCATCCAGCGTTTCTACTCTGTCAGCTCACTTGTGTGAGTCTTGCCTGCCAGTTGCCTAGAATCTGACCTCAGAAAGCTGGGTGCTGAAACGTTCTGCACAGATGTCATTCAGCCTTTCCAAACTCCAAAAAAATGTCAGCATGGGCCACTTCCCAACCATTATCGCAGCCTTACAAGGCAATCCTCCATTTAAAGAGCAGGGAAAACCGAGGCAGAAATTTTCCCCGGAAGAAAACTGCCTCTGTGGTCGTTTTAATTCCGTTTGGCTATAAAGTGCGGAAAGTAATGCCTGCTTAAAAGAAAAGATGTGTAATTTACAGCTTCTTAATTCATCAAGAATTCAGTGAATCATGTTTGCCCAGTTGGATTCTGGAGAAGACTGAATATTGGCCAGAATCAGCAAAGGTCAGAAAGCTATGCATTTTAATCTGCTCGTAAGGTTTAAACTGTGAGATTCCTTCAGCTTTGGAAGTGTACATCTGAAAGACTTGTGTGTGGAAATTTCCACTCTGTCCTATGAATGAAACCTCTGGCTCAGTTTCAGTTCCTAAAACATATGCTTTCTTAAGAAAAGAGTAAGGGATTGGGATGGTCTGCTTTTGAAGTATTTCAGCAAACATCTATGTTTTCCAAATCTTTGAAAAATACCAGTTGCTGTAAGCTTGCTTCCAACTCATAGTGACACCATGTGTGTCTGAACAGCGCTGGGCTCCATAGGGTTTTCAATGGCTGACTTTTCAGGAGTAGATCGCCAGGTCTTTCTTCCGAGGCATCGTTGGAAAGATTGACCCTCCAGTGTTTCAGTTAGCAGCTGAGCACATTAACCATTTGTATGGACCAAGGACTCCTCTGAAAGGATAAAACCAAACCCACTGTCATCAAGTTGATTCTGAGTCATAGCAGTGTGGTAGGATGCAGTATAACTCCTTCATAATGCTTTACCTGTACAGAGCAAATTGCCTCATCTTTCAGCGGATGGGAGTTTTGAACCACAGACCTATTGGCTAGCAGCCCTATGCTTCACCCACTGTCTTACCAGGACTCCTTTCTGAAAGCATAGTAGGAAAGTTATGGTCTTTGCCTCCATCTCATTCAAACCTGGTTTATAATTTGGAGGCTGGCACAGTGACAGCGGACATGGCACATTCATGCTTTGCTTCTAGTGGCCCTGGCTGCATGATCAGGCCAATGATATAGCCCCTGTGGCCCTTGCTTTCCTAATCTGTACAATGGGACCATAGTACCTACAGTGCCTGTGTCACAGGCTTGCTTGGAGAATCCAATGAATATTCTACACACCAGGGCTTTGAAAGCTAAAAGTCTCCTCAGCACATGATGATTTTCATTAACCCTAATTGATTAATCATCCCCTGGCTCCTCTGACCTGAAGAGCCCAGTTTTCCTGCTGTCTCTGCTTTGGGGAGGAAGCAGGGGCTGTTGTTAGCATGCAGCTCAGGCCAGGCCCTGACCCTTCTGCTCCCTTTCCTGAGATCTCAGATTGTCCCACTGGACCCTTCCTCTGGGAATTGGTTTCTAAGGCAACTGCCTCTCTTTGTGTTCTGAACAGCTGGAGACATGTTTTGATCCAAGCCTGCTGGCACATATTTGTCCTGTGTTTATTTACTTGGAAACCTGAGCTAATGTAGGCATCGGTCTGTAAGATCATCTGACACGCTTACCCTCACCCTTCACAGGAGAGGGAGTCTCCCTCAGAGGGATGTCTTTGAGCTTGTTTATCCTGAGGTGCATCTAAAGCAGGGGTCACAAGTGTTTTTAGGACCAGAGGCCACTTCTGAGATTTAGAAATTGCTGCCATTATTCCCAGAAGTTCTGGGCAAAGATGATGGGAGTCTGATGAAGCACAGAAGGAGAAGAAGAAGGAAGGAAGGAAGCTGGGAGACAAGACAAGGCCTTGGGTGGTGCAAACAGCACACTCAGCTTCTAACCAAAAGTTTGGAGGTTCAAATCCACCCAGATGTGGTTCAGAAGAAAGTCCTGCCGATCTACTTCTGAAAAACCTACGAAGCACAATCAACCGTGTGAGACCAAAAGGGCAGCATTTGCCCCAAACAGTTCCAAATGCAGGAAGGGCAGGGAAGAAGAAGAAATGAAAATGACGAACCCAGGGAGAAAGTGGGAAGAGTGCATTGAGAGGGTTGCAAAACAATGTCAAGAAGCAAAATGTGTATAAATTGTTGTGTGCAAAACTAATTTTTATCCTATTTATCCATCACTCGATTCATTCATTCATTCATTCAGTAAATGCTGATTTAGTACTTTCTTTGTGACAGGTAGAATCTCAGAGTGGTGTAAACAGTTAGATTTAGCGGTTAACTGAAAGGTTCCACATTAAAGTCCACCCAGAGGTACCTCGGAAGAAAGGTGTGGTGATCTACTTACGAAAAATCAAGCATTGAAAACCTTGAAGAGCACAGGTCTACTCTTGACACGAGTTGCTATGATTCGGGTTCTATTTGACTTACCTCAGGTTCGGGCTAAAGCTTAGGAGGAAGACATGTTTCAGGTGAAATAACACTTAAGAAAATGGGCAGATGCCTCAGAGTTCCAGATTTACTGTGTGGCAGCTTGGCTGGAGCAGGGGGATTAGGAATTAGGGAGACCATTATCCATCTGTCCCCATGGAGATGGAAACCACGCTGCTTCCATGGGTGGCCATGTCAGATTTGTCTGTCCTGTGCTTGCAACACAAGGCTCCATCTGAAGCATTCGCCACAAGGGCTGCCAGAGGCCAGCCAGGTGCACCCCACAACCACCTGTCAGCTGAGCTCATGGGCTTGGCCTCCGGGTCCCCACTGTGAGTCAGCAGAGTCTGCCACAGCTGCCTCCCCTTGGGACACATAAAATATACAGACTGCGAGTCTCAGCCCGGCTGCTCATCCGAGTCACCTGAGGAACTTTAAAACAATTCTTCTGCTTGGGCCCCGCACCCAAAGATACTGCTTTTATTGCCTGGGACTGCAGCCAGTCGGGGCCTTGGGATTTTTTAAAGCCCCTTAAAGTGGAGTCTGAGAACAAGAATGCAATCCTTGGCTGAACTAGCAGGAGCTGGTTTCACTAGACACACCCCCTGCGTCCTGCAGAGAAACGTGTTTAGGTAACCTCTCTGCCCGTTTGAAAAAAGCTACTTTTGCTTTCCCTCAAAATGTTTCTACGGTCAGATGTTCAGCTCATAAAAGAAGTCCTGCAGGATAGTGCACTGGACCTCAAAGTCGGTTTGAACTACAAGGTCGGCAGTTCAAATCCACCAGCCACTCCTCAGAAACCCTATACATAGTCACTGTGAGTCGGAACAGACTCAGCGGTGCTTAACAACAGCAACAAAGAGGTTGGATGGTACAAGGCAAGATTTATTCTGTCGTGAAACCTGTGGGAACTGGAACTCCGTGTGACTGACGACCTTTTTCCTGGTCTTCCGTTGTCCTGGTTTACTAGGGTGCAGTCATTCCGTTTTTTCTATCGCTCTCTCCCTTTTTTTAAATATTTGAGTTTTTCATCTCGGACAGGTTTCCGCCTTAAATAGGTTCTTGCGTTAGCAGGTCTACTGTTTTTTTACTCTGTGTCTCTCTTCTAAATTGAAGTGGGTAATACTTAGTTTACAGAAACCAAAGAGTGTCTAACTCTGCCTTAAAGATCTCACTTAAAGACGCCTGGCTTCAGACTGTAAAACAGAGCGAGCAATTTGATGAATAAAATATCTTCTTAGGCTGAGGGCATCTCCTTATTTAGGTCGACAGTGTGTTTAGAATCCATTGCCAAAGAGATAATAACGCCACTCTTCAAAGGCAGGACAATTCATATAAAAACATAAAAATGCTAAGTAAAAAGTCATGGGTGAACATTCCATAGACCTCTGTTGACCTGGAGGTGAGAGAGAAAAGAGGAAGGGCTGGTTGGTCTGAAGTGTGGGGAGACCTGGGGACACCTGATCCCATGGACAAGGACACAGCCATAGTGGACTGATGAGTGTAAAACCGATATTCTCCCATGTATTACTCAATTCATAATAAAAAAAACTTAAAAAACCCTAAAGGAACAAAATACTTTGAAAGGGGAGTAGACCACACTTTCAGTGCTCTTTTTATAAAACTTCCTTTAAGTACAGGGAGCTTGCTATTCAAACAAGCTATGGTGTGAGGGTTTATATAAAGTGAAAAACTAATGGTCCCATTTATGTGTGTTCAAATTTTGAATGTTCTATCCTACACTTGTTTTTTAGAAGCTGACACACCTCTGTAGTTGTCCTCAATTCATTTTGCCATTTGTGTATTTTTCTTCTCGGCCCAACTGTTTTACATACACAACATAAACTCCAAAGACTCACTGACCTCCAAATGTGTTCTTCAAAATATTTCGCGAAGCCTGAAGACAGACAGGAAAAGTAAGTGTAAAATATCTAAGAGATTTATTGGGATCTCAGCTTGAATTCTAATTGCCAGTACTTATGAAAATGTCAATATTAACATGAAATAGCTGGCAGTTATTCTAATAAATGTAAATTGAATTAGATAGTGTGTAATTGGAAAAATGCTTGCTTCGCACGGACTCTCACAAAACTGGGTTAAGCATCTGTTAGCTGCAACAGTCTTGCCCTCTATTGGCTAGAAATTGAAAGACAAGACAGAATACTTTGGACTTGGAGGAGGTTCAAACTAAGAGGGTAAGGCTGACCATTGGTCACCATATGGAGGGCCTCTTCTCCAAGCATGGAACATGGTGCAGATGTCAGTGTGAGTGTATTCTTCAGAAGAGGCGGTTAAATGGGAATTGAACAACATCGACCTATGAGCATGCTAAGTAACTGTTGAGGGCTATCTGCAATAGAAATATGTGTTGTTATTATTGTTAGCTGCTGTTAAGTTAGACCCCAACTCATGGTACCCCATACACAGCAGAACAAAATGCTGACTGGTCTTGAACCATCCCCATGGTTGGTTAGACTGAACCACTGTGATCTCTAGTGTTTTCTGGCCGGTTTCCAGAAGTAGATAGAAGTTCTAGCTCATGTGACGCTTTTCCTGGTCTTCAAGGGAAGCAGTCAGAATATGAATCCTACAGACTCTAGACACAGACCATTGTTTCTTTCTTCCCCAAAGTTTGTAATTTCTTTTTATTTTTTTCCCTTCCATACATACTTTTTTTTTCTTTTTTCTTTTTTTTTGTGGTCAGATACATCACCTTTTTCATTTATCATAGCTCCTAAGTTCTGAGAAAAACCTTCCTTCTGAGACTATGCTAGCATTCTCTGTGTCATCTTCCAGATGTTTGGTTGTTCATACTGTTTAAATTAAATTTGCTGATCCATCTGAAATTTATCCTGGTGTCTTATATATCAACCCAAGTCTTTGCCCCACCTAAAATGGTTATCAAATTATCCCAACATTTATAGAATAATTCATTTCCCCTC